>NC_059106.1:46791877-47094301 GCF_020740685.1 Jaculus jaculus | reverse complement strand
TTAGTTTTTCATTTTATAAGGTAGGGAGGGTCTCACTTTAGCTGAAGCTGACCTGGAATTCACTATGTAATCTCAGGGTGGCCTCAAACTCACAGTGATCTTCCTACCTCCGCCTCCTGAGTGCTGGATTAAAGGTGTGTACCACCACACCTGGCTGGTGTCTTTGTTGGCTTTCTTCTTAATTTCCTGTGTCAGGGTCTCATTATGTAGCCCAGGCTGGCCTCAGACTCCAAGTGATGATATGACAGGTATATGATATAATACCTGGATCATAAATATGTTTTTATGACATACATACACACACACACATATGTATTTGAAGCAACGTCCCACTCTAGCCTAGGCTGGCCTCAAATTCATGGTGATCCTCCTACCTCTGACTCCTAAGTGCTAGTTTTAAAGTCATGAGCTACCATACCTAGCTGATAATTATATATTTTTTAGAAAATAAGAAAAAAAAAAACAGGGGTGTTCTGTGGTTAAAAGTACTACAGGTAGGCTGCAAACTGGCACACGCATCTGTAATTCCAACGCACCTATGGCAACAGGAGGCAGAGCCAAGAGAATCCCAAAGCTCACGGGCCAGCTAGACTGGTGCCTAGTAGAAAAACAGAAAGCCTAGTAGTGAAAACCAGAGAGACACTGGGGCAAGTAGGGTGCAGGGGAAGAGTAAGTGCCTCAGGCTTGTCCTGACCTCCACATGTGCGCTGCGGTCCACGGCGCGTGTACAACCCCTCCCCAACACGCGTCACACACGTCCACACAGCCATTGAGATACACACAGAAAAAAGAAGAAAAGAAAAAAAAAAAAAACCAGGAGTCAGGAGTGAGTGGATCTCTGTGGTCTGGTATAATTGTTGACAAGTAGATTCTTACATTTTGATTCTAATTTTAATTAGTTGTGATGTGTCACATAGCCCCTGGAAAACTCATCGAAGATCAAGGCTGGATTGGAGATGTAGCGTGCTTGATTAGCATGCACAACGCCCCGGGTTCTAACCCCAGCGTGGCATAAACCAAATGTGACAGCACACACCTGTAATTCCAGCACTGAAGGGGTAGAGCCAGGAGGATCAGAAGTTCAAAGTCATTCTCAGATACATAGTGAGTTCGAGGCTAGCTTGGGCTACATGAGACTCCCATCTCAAAAAAAAAAAAAAAAAACAAGACGACAGATGATTTAATAGTTATCATTATGAATATCTTGAAAGATCTAAGGTACCCAAGGCTTCCTAGGCCTTTGAGATCTCTTGTTCTTTAAGCCATCACACATAGCTCCGGGACCTGGGAAGTTTAGTCAAATGGAGACACAAGAGTCTTGATGCTAAAAGCTCAGAATTTATATTAAAAAAAAAAAAAACCTTCATAGTTCTGGTCAGGTGAGATTTGCCACGGCAGATCACCCTAGGTGATAGGCTGCATAAAGGAGATAATCACCTTCCAGAATTTTCCCAGCATTGATTTCCCCTAGAACTTCCCAGACTTTGCTCAGCAAGGCCTTGCATATGGCTCCTGCATTAACAGGGCCAGTGCAGGTAGGTGGCCTCCTCGGTACAGCGTCCATCTGTGGGCATCTCAGTGCAGCAGGGAGATGGACCTGTGTCTCTGCAACTGTGACTCTGGTTCCTCCCTGGCAGGAAGTGAGGCTTCCAGATACTGGGCTGGCCCTTCTCTTGTCAGGCATGAACTTCCTAGGAAGCCAGCTCCCCCTGCCACTTTCCCATCCCCACCCCATTGGCAGGGTGACATGGCACCAGCAGCTGGCCCTGTGTCCTCTATGCTCAAGGCCCCTGTTCAGGCAGAGAGTGGCGAGTCGGGGTGGGGGTGCCCGGGGCATTCAGAACATGTCTTATCTGGCTCAGCACATCCTGACCTTCCATCCATGATATTCCCTGGCTATCTGAGGAAGCCCCTACAAGAACAGGGCTCAGGCCTTCATTGAGGCCAGGCTACCACTCCCTGTACTTTAAGTAAGAAGTGTTCTGGAACATTCTCATAAAAAGTTACTTTGTCTAGTTTATCTTAGCCCTCTCCACAGTGAGCTCCTAACCTATATTTCCTGCCCTGTACCCCTTCCTCCCCACCTTCCAAGAGGCACATCACTAGAGACGCAATTCTTGAGCCAACACTTCTGGAAGCCTACAGATTGTTCTGCCTGGAATAAGCCTGCCCTCTCCTATACTTTAGTGTGCCAGGCCCAGGGGTCAGAGGGACTAGGAATTAGAAATGAAATGTCTGCCACAAATTGCTCACATAATAAACAGGTGAGGATGGCCTGGGGAAGGGGTTGCTGAGAAAACACAAGGACTCCGAGGCTCTAGGAGAGGCCTGTGGGGCACCTTGGACACGTTCCTGGGGGGACCTGACACCTATGTTGTAACTTCTTAACGCACATAATAAATCCTTGATGAGGAAGTAGCTTTTTGAGTTGATGGAGCTCTTAGGTACCTGTGCGCCCAAGGGTGCTGTTTTAGTTCCCCGTGGTTATAACTGAGCCCCCAAATGGTAATTGATAACGACAGCTTTGTTTGGGGTCCTGGAGGCTGAGAAGCCTAGGAACATGCCACTCTTGGCATCAGGCGCGGGTCGTCTTGCCACCTCACAACATAATGGAAAGTGTCCCATGGTAGGACAGAGCCAGCCTGCCTGAGAGCAGGCGTCTATAACAAAGCCACTCCCTAGACTGCTCATTAATCCATGAGTGAGCCCATCCACTTTCGACCCAGTCACCTCCCTGAGGCCCCATCTCCTGTCTTACCACAATGACAAGTGTCAGCATGCATTTCCCTGGGGACTGAGCCCTTCAGACCACAGCAGACGCTAAGAATGCAGCTCTTACGTATGTCCCTGAGCCCCAGCCTTTGCCCAGTGAAAGTGCCCACCCACTTCCTTGAAAGTTTTTCTCTGGGGATGGGGGTAAGGGGAGGTGGCTTGGAGGGAAAGTTGCTGAGTGGCTAGCGCTTCTGGGATCACCATTCTACCACCCTGTCTGGGGTGCATGCCGATGACGTCACCCTGCTGATCCCCTTCTCCCCTCCCCACCCAGCATACTCCCACAGGCTGCACTGGAGGAGATCCACAGATTCTCAGGGACCTACACCTGCATGAACACTTTCAAGGGACGGACATAGACTCAAGAGGAGCCTGCCGGAGGGCCAAGGCATCTGGGTACACACCCACGCACCCGTCCGTTGGCATGAGCTGCTGGATGAGCAAGACAAGAACCTGGCAGTTTCCTAGGCCAGCCCCAGGACCTTTGCACAGAACTGATGGGTATAACTCTGACCCCCATGGGGAGGCAAGAAGCCAGTCAGCAGCTGCCTTGACACTTGTGTACATTTCTAACTCTCTGGAGTTCATTGTTAAATTGCTTCTTGAGTCTAACCAGCCTGAGCAGTGTGCATAGACTATTTCCTGGAGGGTCTGCCCCCAGACGCTCCGTCTTGCCCTCCAAAACCCGCTCATCACCCTCAGCTTGTGCAAACCGGTTAAGTGGCAGGAATGAAGAATAAAGAGGTGGCATTTGCAGGTTCTTTTGTTTTAATCTTTGGTGGGGGAGGGCAGCTGGAAGGGAGCCAATGCCAACCACAAAACCCCATCCTTTGAGCAAAGAGGTCCATGAAGGTCCCTAGTGACTTGACAAGGGGCTGCAGCCCAGCCTCAGGAGAGAGAGTGGAGCCTAAGATCCTCCCAATACCACATGGCGGACCTGGTCAGACCCCTGAGAAGTAGTGTGCACAGAGAATGTCATAAGAATGTCCTTTGTCCTGCCTTGGCTCCACTGGGCCGCCAACTTGAGAGCAGAACCAGCATTTACTGAGCACTTATTGTTTACCCAGCACTTGCTGGACACTTCCAGGAACCTTGCTGAGACATCAACATGCTAAAGATACCAGTTATGAGGAGTAAGGGGAGAAATGAAAGTATGTTACCAGAAATAGCAGTCACTGTAGGGCCAGAGCCATGGGGTGCTACAGGACTCCACATTGTATTTTATTGCAGGAGGAGAGATGGGGCATGGTTAGAAGGAATGGGCACAGCCTTGGGTAAGGGTAGAGATGCCCATGGTTCTCCGATGTGGCTCTCACACCTGCTAGGATTAGTCTCTGCCCACAGCTCCTGCAGATGGGTGGTGTTGGGGAGCAGGCGGGGTTTCCCAGAGAGGGAGGAGAAGATCCTGGGGCTCTGACTCAGTGAGGAGCTTCCTGGACAGCTGCGACCTCAAGCTGAACCCTAGAGCTCACGTCCAGGAGGGTGAGATACTCAGCTCAGGGGAGGGCAGGCTGGTCTGCGGAACACACACCAAGTGTTGACCCTGCCATTGCTTACGGAGTCCCAAAAGGGCGCCGTGGCCTAACGCATGACGTGATCCGTCCCTTCTCCCGCCTCCCCCAGCCGCTAAAGACCAAAACCACCTTCTCAGAGACCACTTCAAACAAGCCTGCCCTGTCGTGGGTGTCAGTCAGACATGACGCTCAGATTGCCATGGCTTCTGACAGTCAAGGCGACTGTCTTACGAAGACTGTGAATGGCCAGGTGAGATGGCTGCAGCTCTGCCCATGGGGGCGCACTGGGCAGCTGCCATCCAAGACCAGGTCTCCCAGTGAAGGTAGATCACCCGCCCAACCTTGCTACTGGCTCTTCAAGTTTAGACCAGGGATGGAGAGAGGCAGACACAAGAATATGGCAGCTCAGAAGCCCGTGCCAGGTGCTGAGCACGGCCCCAGTCCTCACAGCAGCCTCTAGGAGGGGGAATTCCCGAGTCCACATCACAGGTAAGGAGCTGGTTCACAGCCGGGAAGTGGCTTGTCCAGGGTCAGAATTTGAACCCAGCTCTGCCTGGCATGCAAGGCCCCTTGCTTCCTGCATACCAGCCAGTGGCAAGGCACCAAGCCTTGACCTAGCTGTCACTACTTTTAGGTCCTTAAGGACCTGTCACCAGGGTATGTGTGAGCATGCTGAACACCTTCTTTCGGTCCTCTATGGCATGTCTGGACAACATGGTGCATCCCCAGGGCAAGTGCCTGTCACTGGCTTTCTTGAAGAGAGAAGTTTTGTTGGACAGAGAGATGAGAGCTGAGAGGGGCAGAGTAAAGCTGCTGTTTGATGAACCCCAATTTCCCTGACCATCTTTGAGCAGTTAGTCGAATTCTGGGCTCATGGCCCAGACTGACCTTCTAGAGAATTCTTTTTTTTTTTTTCTTTTTCTTCAATTTTTTGTTTGTTTTTGTTTTTGAGGTAGGGTTTCACTGTAGCCCAGGCTGACCTGGAATTCACTCCGTAGTCTCAGGGTGGCCTCGAACTCATGGCAATCCTCCTGCCTCTGCCTCCCAAATGCTGGGATTAAAAGCATGTGCCACCACTCCCAGCATTTTTAAATTAATTAATTAATTTTTGTTTGTTTGTTTGTTTTTCGAGGTAGGGTTTCACTGTAGCCCAGGCTGACCTGGAATTCACTATGGAGTCTCAGGGTGGCCTCGAACTCACGGCAATCCGCCTACCTCTGCCTCCCGAGTGCTGGGATTAAAGGCGTGCGCCACCATAATTTATTTTTATTTAATTTTTATTTTTTATTTATTTTAGAGTAATAGGTAAAGAGGCAAATAGAGAGAGAATGGGTGTATCAAGGCCTCCAACCACTGCAAACAAACTCCAGACACATGTGCAACCTTGTGCATATGGCTTATGTGGGTACTGGGCAATCAAGCCTTGAACCAGGGTCCTTAGTGTTCACAGGCAGGCATTTAACTACTAAGCCATCTCTCCAGCCCCCCTTTTAATTTTTATTTATCTATTTGCATGTGTGTGGAAGAGGGGATAAGTATGTTAGGGTCTCTTGTTGCTGCAATCAAATGACTGTCCAGTTTTACGTGAGTGGCTGAGGATTTGAACCCTGGGCTGACAAGCTTTGCAAGCAAACACCTTTAACCCTTGAACCATCCCCAGCTCCTGGGAGAGTTCTCCTTTTTCCTTTTTTAATATTTATTTAAGAGAAAGAGGGCTGGAGGGATGGCTTAGTGGTTAAGACATTTGCCTCAAAGCCAAAGGGCCCAAGTTCAATTCCCCAGGACCCACATTAGCCAGATGCACAAGGGGGCACACACGTCTGGAGTTTGTTTGCATTGGCTGGAGGCCCTGGTGTGCTCATTCTCTCTCTCTCTCTCTCCCTCCCTTTCTCTGTCAAAAAAATAAATGAACAAATAAAATATAAAAACTAAAAAAAAAAAATTTAAAGAGAAATGGAAAGAGACAGAAAAAGAGAGAGAATGGACACAGCAGGGCCTCTAGTCTCTGCAAACGAACTCCAGACGCATGTGCCACTTTGCTTTATATTTGGTTTATGTGGTTATTAAGGAATCAAACCTGGGTCCTTAGGCTTTGCTGGCTAGGAGGGGGAGTTCTTGATTGCTGAGATTTCTATAAACTGGAATTTGGCCTGCAGGCTAGGAATGCGACAAGGATCTCGGAGGAAGGATGTGACAAGGGAGCAGCGGGACCCGGCCAGCCCTCCGCAAGTTCTTCCCAGCATGGAATTGCTGTCTTGGCTGCAGCAAGACCTCTCGGTTCCCAGAGCACCCGGGCCGCGTCTGGCTACAGGGCAGGGCCTGGTCCCCCCACCCCACCCCCCATGCCAAGAGCTTTCAGTCTCTGGATCTCTTCCCAGAGGAACCAGGGAAAGGGCCTTGGGCAGATTCCCAGGAGGCCACTCTGGTCCCTCCCTGGGATGGTTTGGCCGCCTGGAGAGCCTCGGGAGTGAGAGTAGAGAGCTAATTTTGTCCCTTCAATTGGCCAAGTGGGGAGGAGAGTGACAAGGGCAGCCCAGGCCAGACAAACCCTTCAAAGAAGCCTTGGGTCCTGGGAAATGACCCAGTTGCCATGCGTGAGGTTCCTCCCCGTCCCCAAAGACAAGCAGATTGGGGGGTGGGCGCTGGGCCCAGGGAGGGACCAGACTAAACAGGCTGTCTGTGAGTCCTGTGACCACCACTCATCCCTGGGGCCAGAGTGCTTTGAGAAATTGACTCCCTTCAGGGGACAACTTGATGCTTTGGGGGAACCAGGTGGCAGAAGGTTCTGATCTTAATGCTTCCCTCCCAACCTAGAGCCCCATCCTATAAGTAACGGGATATTCTAGTCTGGTGGGAGACAGAAAAAGAGTCAGGCCTCAAGGAACTAAAGCAGCAGCTCTTGTCCTCCTGCATAGATAGGAGGGAAGAAGTAGAAGGGACGAGAACATGGGTGGCTGAGTGACAAGGAAAATAAGAGACCCCCCCCCACCCACCCACCCACACACAGGACCCACATGGGACTTCTCTCCCAGGAGCATCCTAGGACTCTCAGGAAGTGGATAGAGCGCAGGTCTGTGTTTGTAAACTGGACTTCTATAATATACCACTTACTACAGGCAGAGCCAGAAGTTGACAAAGAAGGTATGCCTGCCTGCCAAGCTCCCTTTCTCCCTTTGAGCAGGATTTACATATTCAACTTGCAAGCCTTTCTGATTTTTTTCAGGGGAGTTTTTATTTTGTTGTTTGTTTGTTTGTGATTTTGTGTTTCAAGATAGGGTCTCACTCTAGCTCAGGCTGACCTAGAATTCACTATGTAGTCTCAGTGTGGCCTCGAACTCACGACAATCCTTCTACCTCTGCCTCCCGAGTGTTGGGATTAAAGGCATGTGCCACCGTACCCGGCTTGTGGGTTTTTTTTTAAATTACTTTATTTTATTTTATGTTATTTGAAAGAGAGCGAGAGAATGGATGTACCAGGGCCTTCAGTCACTGTAAACAAATTCCAGATGCATGTGCCACCTTGTGCATCTGGCTTATGTGGGTCCTGGGGAATTGAACCTGGGTCCTTTGGATTTGTAGGCAAGCACCTTAACCACTAAACCATCTCTCCAACCCTATTGTTGGGTTTTAAGACAGAGTCACACGTAGTTCAGGTTAGCCTGAGGATAATCTTGAACTTCTGATTCTTTTGTCTCCACTTCCTAAATGCCGAGATTACAGACATTTTATATGGGTGGTGGGTATCAAACCCAGAACCTTGTGCAAGCTCGGCACTCCCTCTACCCACTGAGCCACATCCCCAGCCTCCAACTGTTTATAAATGCATGTCTACATAAACTGAAGGCCACTCAAAGCAAGTTGAGTTTTCATATGCCTAGGAGCTCCCACCCACTTGTCTATACAAGGTTCCGGCTCCTTCCTGCCTCCACAGCCCCACTGAGACTCTCAGTCCCCGTTCCCCTCACACACACCCAAATGCCCAGCTCTCCAGGCCCACTGTGAGGCCGGAAGACTCCCTAGAAGTTAGCTCTGGTGTGTGAGAGAACAATCAGGGACTAGTCTGGGCTCTGCTGCCTCCTGTTGCTACCTTTCCTTACCTATAGAGAGGGGGAATCTCCCTGCCATCCTGCCTCTCAGAGCTGGGGTGGCTGTTCAGTATGAACTAGATCCATAAAGGCACTGTGAACGCAAGATGGTGATAGTATACCGCTGGCTCCCACAAGACCTGATGGCCCCTCAGGTCACCTGGGTCACTGCCTTGGCCTGGCCTGTGATGGGAGAACCTTCTGGAGCATGGCTGGCTTCCTTCTGATTGTCACAGGATGGAGCCATGTCTCAGAAGACCTCCACATGGGTGGCAGCAGAACGGAGAAGGAGGCCCCTGGGGAGGGGAGAGGATGGAGGGTGCTTCCTGGGGAGTTGGATTGCAGCCCTCCAGTGCAGGGTGGACATAAGGGACATTTACAGGGCATCTCCCTGCTGTCACCCACCACCTAGGCAGCCCCTTTTCACTCTCTTCTCACAGGCACAGTCCCTAGAAAGTTAGAGCAGGGAGTAGCAGCATTGCCTTGCTAAAAAGCTGGCTCAAAATAAAGGATGGGGCTGGGGAGCTGGCTCCATGGATAAACTGCTTAATGCTCAAGCCTGAGTGTCCATGTTCAGTTCCCAGACCTCGGGTGAAAAACCAGAAGACACGGCGGGCTTCTGTAATCCCAGCATGCTGGCAGCTAGATGGGAGGCAGGAACAGAAGGATGTCCCAGAAGCTCGTGATGGGCACAGTGGTGACAAGAGCAAAACATGAAAATGTGAGAGAGAAAGAGGTGGAAGGTAAGGACTGACCTGAAAATCGTCCTCTGACCTCTTCATGCACACAATAGCACATGTGCGTCTACATTCACACACAAACACACACACCTGCACAGCACACACGCTAAAATAAGTAAATGAATAAATGGGGTTCAAAGAAGTCATTAGTCAACTTCCTTTTGATTTCCAAAAATCTTCCATAGCATGAGGTGATGGCTTGTATTAATTATCAGCTTGACAGAACCCAGAATCACCTGTGAGGGACGATCTAGGCTAGGCCAGCGCGTGTGCGTGTGCGTGTCATGAGGAATTATCTTTGGGTTAGTTGAGGTGTGAAAACCCATCTTAACGACATGTGGTGCTGTGTGATGGGCTGGGCCTGGACTGTATAGAGGAGGAGACAGCTAGCTGAACACAAGCGTTCATCATATCATCTACTTCCTCCCTGCTGGTGTGACCATGTGACTCAGGCTTCCTGCTCCTGTCATGACAGACTCTATTCTCCGGAACTATAAGTCAACATGAAATTGCTTCTGGGTCCACAAGAAAGTAATGGACACACATGGGCCGACCACAGCTCATCCACTCTTCATTCCTGATGTATGTGCAGAGACAATATGCTTTATTTGTCCCTTCTGGACCAGACACCATGAGGCCTGAGTGGCCCACTTCTGCTTAGCATGTGGCAGGCTGTCTGGAACAGCTGGCCGTGTGAATGAGCACAGGGGAACTCTTCCTCAGAGGCAGCCTTATGGGAGCTTTGCCTTTTTCCCAGTACCATTCTCCTATTCCCCTTCCCTTCTTCTTCCAGATGGCGGCCCTGAGCAAGAAAAAAGCAGAGGGTATTTTATTACCAGGACTGGGGAGATGGCTCAGCAGTTAAAGGCCCTTACGTGCGGGACCTATTACCAAACATTCAACCCCAGCATTTCCTCAGCTGCCAAACAGATAGACACTGTGGACGAACTCAATGTCTAGGGGTGTCTGTCCAGGGCATGGGGGGAGGCATCTGGCAGCATCCCCTATCTTCACTCACTAGCGGCCCTTCCCAAACCCAAACAGTTTGGGGGGCTTTGTGAAATATCCCCAAAGAAACTAAATTGCCTTGTTGGGAGTCCTCTCATTTCTTCCTTGCAACAGCATGGAACTGTGGGAGTCGTTGGCCTCCCATAGCTGTGGAGACTGAGGCCCAGGGAGCTTTAGTGGCCTGAGGCCCTGGAGCTCAGACACAGGGCCAGAACATGAACCTTCTGTTCCCAGGGCCAGGCCCCTAATCCTCCCAAGGGGAGTCAGGAACCCAGGAGGCCTCACAGTGCTTAGGCCTCTCGATCTGGGCTTGGTTTAAAAACACCTCCATGTCTCCGTCCAGATTCTGCAGAATTTTCCAGCCTCCCCCCTCCCCAAATCCTTATCATTCCTTTCATTTTTTCAAGGCTCACAAGACAAAGGAAACACGCAGTTGGAGAAAGACACAAGCTGTGTTGGTTCCCTGGCCACCGCTGAGATGTAACTGGATTCCTTCTGGAAAGGTGACATGAATCTGGGCAGAGCCCCAGTCCAGGGCATGGCTGTGGGCATGTGACTATCTCATACCTGGCATGAGGCTAAATGCCCCAAATGCCACGCTGGATTCCACACGACTGGCCCAGCTTACCCTTCTCCACCATGCCAGTCCTGCCTTGCCTGCTGTCTGCCCTGTGTGGGATGCTTTGCAGGGTGAAGCCAGCCTGGCTGGCCCCCACTGGCAGCTGGGAACAGGGCAAAGAAGGGAGCCTGGAGTTTAGAGCCATCTATATCTGGCTGAGCTTCTAAGTCCTGGCTAGGTGGGACCTCGGACTTCACCTTAACCTGAACTTAACCAAGACTCAGTTTCCTCTTAGCCGCATCCATCAGAGTTGCTTGAGAAAATCAAGAGAAGTAATACACATAATAATGCAATGCATGTTTCTTAGGACTAATAAATACCAACTCATGAGTATACATTATATTTATTTTATAATAAAAATAAATACAACACTGTGTGATTTGTGTGTGATAGGCCTCCAGTTAAATGCTTAGTAATGCAAAACACAGGAAACTGAGCCTAAAAACTGAGGGATTCTCCACCCCAGCGCCGCCGCCACGCACCCTCCTCCCCGTGTTCACAACTTGTAACTGGGATTTGAAGTCTGGTTGCAGAATACTGGCTTCTAACCCTGGGTCTTGTGACTTTGTGAATACGAAGTCTGGTATATGGGCTGGAGAGATGGCTTAGCAGTTAAGGCACTTGCCTGTGAAGCCCAAGGACCCAGGTTCGATTCTCCAGGTCCCATGTAAGCCAGGTGCACATGGTGGTGCATGCCTCTGGAGTTCATTTGCAGTGGCTAGAGGCCCGGGTGCACCCATTCTCAATCTCTCTCTCACTCTAATAAACAAATAAAAAGAAATTTAAAAAAAAAAAAAAGAAGTCTGGTACGTAAAGGTCTGGTACTTGCCATTCTTCCCCAATATCTGGCTCAACATGGCCTCTTCTGGATAGACGACTCCATAGCACCTCTCTGCCCAAGTGCAGCCAGCGGACCAAGAAAGTAGACTTCTGATCTGGTGAACCTTTTGTGATTAGGCAGGGCTTCCTCTAAGAATTTGCTGGATCTGCCCTGCCTGGGAAGTGGTAGACTCTTTTCCAGGCATCAACCCTTTTTTCTCTCTCTCTCACACCCACTCTCCTTCTTTCTTAGCAATCCCAAGCCAATACCTTGGGCAGAGTGCCCCTGCTGGCAGGTCCTGGGAACCCTACAATGTGCCCAGAATTGGTTCTATGCACAGAGCTTCTGGGGCAGGCAGAAGTGTATTGGTTTACACAGCCGGAACTCCCAGTTAGATAACTGGCTTCAGGTATGGCTGAATCAAAGACCTGGTCACAAGCCAGTTTCTCTGTCTCTCTTCTTCGCTGCCCTGTCCTCTGCGCTGACATCCTCCTTAGGTATCTCAGTCTTGATGGATAGCTGGATGTTTCAATTCAGGCCCTCACATTCACCCTCCCTGCCGCTCAAGGGCAGCAGAAAAAGCCGCTCCTCATCCAGAATTCTCATTGGTTACAGCTGATTGAGTCACGTGTCCTCAGACACCCCAATCATAGCAGCCACGGGAATGTCGTGCTCTGATTGGCCAGCCCTTAGTCTTGTGTTCTATACGCCTGTTGGAATCCATGGCCTGAGACGAGGGGAAACAGGGTACTCTTGCCAAGGGTAGGGATGCTGGCCAGCAAAAACCATAACTGTCATGGGATGACCACTGGTGGGCTCCCTGACATGCCCCTGCACCTTGGGAGTGACAGCTGGCTGAAGTCCTGTCAGGCAATCCTGAGTTCTGGGACTTGGTCCTCTCTTGACTGACATTTGGCCCATGTTGGTGACAGGCAGTTGGCAGGGCCCCTCCTGACTGACAGCCGATGTCCTGGCTGGGCAGTTGGCAGTGTGGTGCTTGGCAATGGACCGGTCCTGGCTGGCAGTCCATCACTGGTGCCCTGAGGCAAGGGTGGGGGCTCTCCCAATGGACTGCTTTCTGCCCCATTTCTGCCCCTGATGGTGGGACTAGGAACAGCCATCTGCCACCTTTCCTCAAAAGCTGAGAGAATGGCACCTGGGCGGCCTAGCTGACTCCATGTGGTAGCAGGAACGGCTGCCTAACAGGGCAAGAGACCATTTGAGGCCTTGCAGTGTCTTCTAGGAGCCAGGGGCCCTGGGGCAGAGGAAAATGCTAGAATGGCCTCTCCTGGGTTGCCTTGCCCATTTTGTGTTGGGCCAAGTTGGCCGGGCTTTTGCTCTCACTGAGCTTTTGGCCTCCAGAGGCAAAGGCCAGTCTGGAGAAACGACCTCTGTCAAGATAACGTCCAAGGTGAGGATGACAAAGGCCTGCGGAGGAAATTGCACGCATGTGAGCTGCGGGTAGAAGGCCCCACGGGAGGGGGAGACCCTCAGAGCTGCTGGAGTAGGGAGAGAGCCACAGGTAGCTTTGGAGGCCTTGTTGTGGGAGACATCTGGATCTTGGACTTCTCCCAAAGGAGAAGGCAGTAGGACGGAGCAGAGCCAAGGTCAGCAGAGAGGTAGAGAGGGAGGAAGAAGGAAGCTGGGCTGGGAGATGGCTAGGGTCGGAGGGACCTAGAGGATGACCACATGGAGGCTGAAGGAGAAGGCTAGCCCCTTTGAGCGAGCATGCTGGCAGAGGTTTGCCCTTCTGTGCTGCGAGCCTTGTCCTAGCCCACCAGGCTGAGAAAGGAAATGATCCCCGAGCTTGGGTAGCTGGAGGCCCAGGGCTGGGGTCAGATGAGCAAAGAGCAAGGGTCCCTGATTGTCAAGACATGCTGGGGTCAGGAGCCACTGGCCTCGCTCCAGGCAGAGCGGAGCAGAGCCATGCCTACATGCCTCTGTTCTGGGACAACCGAGAAGCGCGCCCACATCTCAGCATGCAGTTCCTCTTTCACCTCTCTCTGCGGGGTGGTGGCCTGGGGGCCCTGTCTGATGCGCGACAACTTAGGATTCAGGTACTAGGCACCATGCAGACCCCACACGGAAGAGGGGAACAGACTTGATCCTGTGGACTCGGGCCTCCAGCGTGGGTTGTCTTTGTCCTATCCATGTGGCTTCTGAAATGGGGACATGCTACTAAGGCAGATTCTTCCGGTGGGGAGGGGGACACGTCGCCTGAGCTGTCTGTGACCCAGCTCTCTTCACTGCTGGCTGCCAGGGTTGGTGTCTCACTAAATCGTTTTGGACACTTCCCTCTATCTTCCAGCCCCTCATCCCTGATGTCCACAAAGTTCACTGCCTCACCTAGACTTTTGGATAGCCTCTCCCTGGCTACCTGCCGCCTTCCCCCACCCACTCCGTACACCTAGCAAGTCCTTTCCAAAACATGGACCTGACTGAACCACCTTCTGCTTAGAGCCTTCAATGGCTTCCTGTTTCCCACAGAGTAAAGCTTTTATTACTTCACAGTTAAGACCCAAAAAGTTCTTACTGGCAGCTTAGCCAATGACAGTACCACAGATTTTGCTGAATGACTTCCTGGCATAAAAGTATCTTTCTGCCCATTGTGGTGGCGCATATCTTTAGTCCCAGCACTCAGGAGGCAGAGGTAGGAGGATCGCCACAAGTTGGAGGCCACCCTGAGACTCCATACTGAATTCCAGGTCAGCCAGGGCTAGAGTGAGACCCTACCTCGGAAAAACCAAAAATAAATAAAAAAGAAACCTATTATTCTCACCTGCAAATTAAAAGATGGGTCTCTCCTTTAGAAATCATAGTGCTGGCATCATGGAGGTTTGCAGAAAGGGGCTTACCCCCATAGTGCCTTCATTGGGGAGCTGATGACTGTATTCATTCCCTCACTTGTAGATAATGGATATACTCTAGTGTAGGTTCAAAATGAAAATGAGCATGTTTCTGCCACACACAACAACCTGGGTGAGCCTCACAGACATGATAACCCAGCCTGATGCAAACCATGGCAAATCCATTCATAGGAAGCATGAAACAGGCAATTAATCTACCCATCTAGATGGGACCTGGTGGTCATCTCTGGAGCTACTGTGAATGGAGTGGGGCGGGGATGTCTTTAAGGGACTGGAAAGATTTGTGAGGCTCTGGGTGGTAGTCACACATGTGACATGGATGGAGCTATATACCATCTAATTACCAAAAGTTAGCAAGCATAAATGACTCATCTAGATGAGGAATATTGTGCAGCTATTAAAAGGAATGGTGGAAGCCAGGCATGGTGGTGCACCCCTTGATCCCAGCACTCGGGAGACAGAGGTAAGGGGATTGCCGTGAGTTCGAGGCCACCCTGAGACTACATAGTGAATTCCAGGTCAGCCTGGACTAGAGTGAGACCCTACCTCAAAAAAAAAAAGATCTTTTTCATCTCTTGTTAACTGCAGAGGAATGGGGACCCCATTATTGTCAAAACAAGCTAGCTCCTGACCACATGTCCCCATGCATTCACACGTGTGTGCACATTCATGAGCTCAGAGAGTGGAGGAAGGCCTTCTAAACACAGGGGGAGGAGATGGGACGATTTGATCTTTATATATCTTTGTTTGCACTGGTTGCTGGGAACATGTGACATTCATAGTTGCCAGAGAGAGAGAGAGAGGCAGAGATATCTCCATGGAAGAAGGAAAATGAGAAAGGGAAAGTGGGTGCGTGGCTGGCAGTGCTGGCTTCAGGGTCAGAGTGACCGGGTTGTTCTGTCACCAACAACGTGGAGACCCAAGGAGGTGACTCGGCTCCCCAACCCGTCCCCCTGGCTGCTGCCTGGGTGGAGAGGTCTGTGCAGCATAGGGCCTTGCTGCATCCAAGGTGGGCCGCTCCGCTGCTAAGGAGCTCTCCCTCTGTCTCCACCTCCGTCCTTCCGGATGGGGATGAGGGGCGCTGGGCTGAGGGCCCATCCCTGGACAGTCAGGGACAGATGGAATTCACAGAGGAGGCTGGCCTCTTCTCCAAGACCAGAAGGCTCATGTGTCCAACTCCAGCTTGAGGCCAGGATGACAAATGGCCCTGAAGAAAAGGTCACTGTCACCAGCCCCACTGTGTATTTGGCACTAGCAGCGATAGGGCCTTGTGGGGCTCAGCGGACGCCTGGCCTTTGGGGACCTGGACCTTATGGCCATCAGACTTTATTTTGGTTACTAAAGGTAGGGAGAAGGTTCCCGTCATAAATAACTGCTGGTTAGGCAGCCGGCCTCTCGGTTAGAGGTCCTGCAGACCCCGGGCTGCTTCAAGGCCAGCATGGCCCCTGCCTGGCCACGCGGGTGGGCGGAGGGCTGGTGGAAGCTCCGGAGCCCAGTGGGGAGGCGGAGGAGAGAGGCAAGGGGTCTCGGGTCTGGGTTCAGAGCAAGGTTAGCCAAATAGTGGATAAATTAAGCGAAGGAAACAGACAGCTCCCCTCGCGGTGAACTTTTCACCCAGCTAACCTGCTCCTCACCCACTCTCAGGTGGCGGCGGGGGCTCCCACCTCGTGGCTGTCACCTCCCTGGGGGGATTGTCACCTGCCTCTTCCTCCAACCCCCCCACCCCCACCGGCCCAGGTGAGACTCTGGGATGAGGACCCCTGGGAACCAAGGCCCACAGAGGAGCAATCTCATCTCACTAGACACACGGGGCTTCCACCCAGCCCCAAGTTCATGGTGGGGCAAGATGGCCATGGTCTCTGATGTGGGGATGTGGGAACATGGCAGGTGGTCCCCGGTTGTCACACTTGTGTGTAGAATCCCCCCCAAGTTCTAATCTCGGCTCGTTTCTGCTTGTATCCAGCTGAGACACCCTCTGAGGCCTTCTCCCAGAGGAACAAGGCCTCCCTAGGGCAACGTAGATTTGGAGCCTGGATAACCACCACCGCCCCAGGATTCCGCTACAAGCAGGCTTATTCCCAGATGCTGAGCCTCCCTGGGCCAGGCCCCGTGGACGATAATGGCCTTTCAGCCACCAAGTCACAGAGTATGTGGATAGGGGCATACCGGGGACTTTGAGCTTTCCTGGGAAGAAAGGAAGCAGAAGGGGGCTGGAGAGATGGTTTGATAGTCAAGCTGCTTGCCTGCAAAGCCAAAGGACCCAAGTTCGATTCCCCACGTAAGCCAGGTGCACAAGTGGCACACGTGTCTGGAGTTCGTTTGCAGAGGCTGGATGCCCTGGCGCGCCCATTCTCTCTCTCTCCCTCTCTCTCTCTTTCTCTCTCTCAAATACGTTAAATAAAAAATAAAAATATTTTTAAGAAGGAGAGGAGATCCCTAAGCTCCGCCACCGTCTCGTCATCAGTGACCACCCAGCCAGTCTCCGCCGTGATGTACTGAGAGGCCACAAGTGGCCTGGTCCTCATTCGGTCTGGACTACGGGCCTTTGGAGTGCTGTACTGGGTACTGGAGCTTGAGAGAGACCAGTCCAGACACACATCACATGCTCACAGAGGAAAGCAGGGCCGGGAGGCAGAAGTGGGTGACCAGCCATGCACAGTCAACCTCAGGACATGTTGCCAGACGACAGCAGGGCCCACAGGCACATGATGTAATCACCAGAGCTGGACTGTGGGTGCTATGGCCAGTTGCCCTAGATCCTAATGGCAAGAAAGGGACAGCTAAGTAGATAGGTATGGGTGAGGTAGAATGCTGGATAAGCCAGACATCCAGAAGTGAGGCCAGCAGCCTCGGCTAGACCAGGCTTAGAGTTCTGCACTGTTTTGGCCCTTAAGAGGGTCACACTGTTCTCTTGCTGTCTGCTTGTGTGTCCCTGATAAGACTTCAACTCATCTACAAACCACAGGGAGGACTAAGAAATGACCAGCCCTTCGGGACATGGTATCAGAACGGAACACTGGCTCTGTCATTTGTGAAGGGGCACCTGACTTCCAGCCCTGTAGATGAGACCCAGCTCCTGTGAACAGCCCTCTAGAGATGGGGCAAAACAGGAAGACAGCTCAAAAAAGCCCTCCCTGCCTCCCTCCCTCCCTCTCTCCTTCCCTCTGGGAGCTGGTGGAGGAGGAGGAACCAGGCTTACAGCTGGGAAGAAGATGGAGCATTTGCCTCGCTCATCCTCACTGTCACGGACATTTGAGCGTGACCGACACCCTGGAGGACGTGAAAACCTGAACTCCACGGTCCCCACCATGGCCTGGAACTTTCCTCTGTCCCTGGGGATGCCTGCAGTGCTGACAGGACTGAGACCTCCACAGGAAGGGAGATGTGACCCATTCCTCATTCCTCTCCCCTCCACAGTCACTATTTCTATGAATGGAGATGCTGAGAAGCCACCCATGCCTCTGTGGGACCCAGACCACCCCTCCCATAAAACAAATGTGTCCAGTTTGGAGTCAAATAATGTGAAAAAGGTGGCCACTTGTTCCTGAGTGGGGCTGTGGGATGAAGACTGGCCTTCCTTCTGCCTGGTCCTTAGGGGTCAGGAAGCTGTCAGCCTGTGGACAGGCCCTATGGGCACAGACTCATGCCTGTCAAGTGGCATTCACAGGCGTGAGCAGCGAGCTCAGGCCTCAGCTGGAAAGGGTGAGAACTCAGCTTTTATACAGAGACCTCTGATTTCTGGGGAGTCTTCCTGGGACTCCATAAGCCATCAGCATCCTTTTGCTGTTTTGGTTTTTCGAGTTGGGGTCTCCCTCTAGCCCAGGCTGACCTGGAATTCACTCTGGAGTCTCAGAGTGGCCTCGAACTCACAGCGATCCTACCTCTGCCACCAAAATGCTGGGATTAAAGGTGTGCGCCACCACGTGCGGTCCTAAACCATCATCATTCTTTTGCTTCCTAACATGAGCTGAGTTGTCTAATTATAAAAATTATCACATTTTCCTTGTCCATTCCTCTTTGGTTGGACACTTAGGTTGGTTCCATAACTTCACTGTTGTAAGTAGTGTTACAATAAACATGGATACACAAGTATCTCTGTGATGGGTTGACTTGGAGTCCTTTGGCTAAGTACCTAGGAGTGGTGTAGCTGGGTCATATGGTACATCTAGTTCTGGGGGGGGGGGGTTCCTTAATTTTTAGTCTTAAAAATTTATTTGTGTTTTTGTGTATATCCACATTGAGTCCCCTGTCCACTACAAACAAACTCCAGACACATGCTTTATTTTTTTTTTTTGCATCTGGCTTTACACCGGTGCTGAAGATTGAACCCTGGCTAGCAGGCTTTGCAAATAATCACCTTGAACCACTGAGCAATCTCCCTAGTCCCTATTTTTAGATTTTTGTTTAACATTTTATTGACAACTTCCATACATATAAACAATATAACCTAAAAAACCCCCAAAAACCTCAATATAACCTGATCACAATCTCCTCCCACTTCCTTCCCTCCCCCCACCATCCTGACTTTCCCCTCCACCGAATCCTTTCTTCTTTCCAACTAGTCTTTCACTTTGATGCCGTCATTTATTTCTCCTGTTATGCAGGTCTCGTGTAGGTAGTAGCATCAGCCTCTGTGAGGTCATAAATATCAGGGACATTTCACATCTGGAAGACAGCCTCGTAAGCACTCATCTCCTTCCTTTGGCTTACACTCTTTCGACCACCTCTTCTGCAATGGTCTCTGAGCCTGAGAGGGTATGATAGAGATGTCTCACCTGGTGCTTGTGGTTGTTTGAATAGATGGCCCCAATCTGTTCAGTGTTTTATTAGTCTGTAGTTTGGATCTGCAGCCACCTGGCTGGAGGAGGTGTCACAGTGGATCTTAAGGTGTGGTGGTAGGTTTGAAATTCCAATCTAAAGATAATACAGGGCTGGAGAGATGGCTCAGCAGTTAAGCGCTTGCCTGTGAAGGCTAAGGGCCCCAGTCCGAGGCTCTATTCCCCAGGACCCTCGTTAGCCAGATGCACAAGGGGGCGCACGCGTCTGGAGTTCGTTTGCAGTGGCTGGAGGCCCTGGCGCGCCCATTCTGTCTCTCTATCTGCCTCTTTCTCTCTGCCTGTCATTCTCACATAAATAAATAAAAATAAACAAGAAATTTAAAGATATGCAAAGTGCCTGAGTTCCTCCTGGAGTGCCTGAAGTGTGCCATGTGGCTTTTGGGGTTTCTCTCTCTGCCTGGTCCTGTGAAAGCAGGCCAGCTTCTTCTGCCGTTCAGGAACATCCCCTGGGTCTGTAAGCTTCAATAGATCCCTTCCTCCACGACCGGGCCCGGTCGGGAAGCGCATCTCAGCGAACCTGAAGCTGTCTGCTGCAGCGCTCAACACTCCACTGTCACTTCTCGGCAATCTGGTGAATTTTGAGTCACCCCTGGTGGTTAAAGTCATCTGAAAAGAGAAGCTTCTCTAACCACAAATGAGAGGAGCATTAATATACGGGTATAAAGATAAGTATTTAGACGGCAGTTTGGTGGGCATAATACATCCATTTAGCCAGATACCAGCAGTAGCTTCCCCCTAGGGCTTATGGCCTCCTCAGCTATAGGCTTTTGTAAAAGAAATATTTTTATTTTTATTTATTTATTTGAGAGAGAGAGAGAGAGAGGCAGATAGAGAAAGAGAGAATGGGTGCACCAGGGCCTCCCGTCACTGCAAACAAACTCCAGGTGCATGCACCACCTTGTGCATCTGGCTTACAAGGGTCCTGGGGAATCTAACACGGGTTCCTTTGGCTGTGCAGGTAAGCACCTTAACCACTAAGCCATCTCTCCAGCCCAGCTATAGGCTTTTGATTAGGTTTTCATACCAAGCAGGTATTCCCTCTTGTGGAGCAGGCATCAAGCCCAATCAGAGGGCAGTTGGTTTTCCCCATAGCAGACATGCCAACATTGCACCAGTTGGTGTAGTTGGCCTAGTTGTCCACCCATAAAGCTTTCAGGGACCAGTGATAACTTTTCTTCTTCAACCAGCTGCATAGCTTTTGCCAGCATCCTGACAGTTGGTCAACAGGGAGGGGCTTCCAGCTCAGCTCCAGCTTGACTTCCCAGTGGCATTTTTAGATTTCTAGATATTTCTGTGCTGATCTCCATAGAGGCTGGAGAGTAAATATTCTCACTAACAATGTATAAGGCTTCCCTTTGTCCATATCCATGCTGGCCTTGGCCTCTTTCTCAGTGGCCACATTGTGACTACAGTAAGGTAGAGCCTCAATGAAGGCTTGATGTCTCCTCTCGTTTATGGTTCCTAGAGTGTATATATTCATATAAAATCAGAATGTATATATTAAATGAAAGCATAAATGAAGTTGCCTCGGGGAACAAAGAGTAGTAATGGGGGGGGTGAGGGAAGGGCCGGCAGGAGGGAACAGGCAGCTAGTGGGGGGATATGCTCAACATATAGTATCTAGCTGTAAGACAAATTTAAAAATAAAATAAAATAGGGATTGGGGAGATGGCTGGGTGGGTAAGAGCAGTCACTGCAGGAGCATGAGGAACCGAGTGTGATCCCCAGCATCCACATTAAAGGCCAGGTATGTTGGGCTGGAGAGATGGCTTAGCGGTTAAGCGCTTGCCTGTGAAGCCTAAGAACCCCAGTTTGAGGCTCAATTCCCCAGGACCCACATAAGCCAGATGCACAAGGGGCTCACGCATCTGGAGTTCGTTTGCAGTGGCTGGAGGCCCTGGCGCGCCCATTCTCTCTCTCTGTCTTTCTATCTGCCTTTCTCTCACTCTCTCTCTCTCAAAATAAATAAATAAATATCCAGGTGTGGTCATGCATGCCTACAATACCAGCCCTGAAGGGGGCAGAGACAGGAGGGTCACTTGGACTCACTGGTCAGCCAATCTAACTAACTCTATCTTAAAGAAGAGAGGCAAATGAGTGACAGAGGGTGACACTGGATGTCCTCCTCTGGCTTCTGTTTGCATGTGCAAAGGTTGCACCTATCTGCACACACAGGTGCACACACCACACACATTACACACACACATCAATCATTATAATAGGTATATATTTATCTTTGTGGAATTGAGTATTAAGCTCAAAGCTTTGGTATGCCAGACAGGTAGCTGCTCTATACTCCAGCCCAATAATTATTAGTTTGAAAAATTTATGTTGAGGGGCTGGAGAGATGGCTTAGTGGTTAGTGCTTGCCTGTGAAGCCTCAGGATCCAGGTTCAAGGCTCAATTGCCCAGTACTCACATAGACAGATACACAAGGTGGCATATGTGTCTGGAGTTTGTTTGCAGTGGCCGAAGGCCCTGAAGCACCCATTTTCAAGCTCGCTCGCTCTCTCTCTCTCTCTCTCTCTCTCTCTCTCTCTCTCTCTCTGTGTGTGTGTGTGTGTGTGTGTGTGTGTGTGTGTGTGTGTCTGCCTCTCTCTGTGTCTGTCATTATCAAATAAATAAAGAAAGAAAAATTAATGTTTAGGGCTGAAGAGATGGCTTCGTGTTTAAGGCTCTTTCCTGGGAAGCCTAAGGACCAAGGTTGGATTCCCCAGTATCCACAAGGCAGATGCATAAGATGGCCCATGTGTCTGAAGTTTGTTTGGGACACCCTGGTGTACCCATTCTCCTTCTCTGTCTCATACATATATATATATATATATATATATATATTTTTTTTTTTTTTCTTTTAACAAGTTAGATCTTGCTCTAGCCCAGGCTAACCTGGAATTCACTATGTAGTCTCAGGGTGGCCTCAAACTCACAGCGATCCTCCTATCTTTGCTTCCCAAGTACTGGGATTAAAGGCATGTGCCACCACACTTAGCAATAAAATTTTTAAAAAATTTTGGGATGGAAGGATGGCTTAGCAGTTAAGTCATTTGTCTGCAAAGCCAAAGGACTTAGGTTTGATTCCCCAGGACCCACATTAGCCAGATGGCACAAGGGGGCACATGCATCTGGAGTTCGTTTGCAGTGGCTGGAGCCCTGGCATGCCCATTCTCTCTCTCCCTCGCCTTTCTCTGTCAAGTAAATAAATAAAAATAAAATATATAAAAAAAGAAATTTATTTTTAAGCCAGGTGTGGTCAGCCTGAGCTAGAGTGAGACCCTACCTTTATAAACCAAATAAATAAATAAATTTATTTAAAAAATAATGTTGAGATGGCACAGGTACTTGCTTGTACCTAGTGACCTGGGTTTGGTTCCCCAGTACCCCAGTAAAGCCAGATGCACAAAGTGGCACACACATCTGGAGTTCATTTTTAGCAGCTAGAGGCCCTGGCAACCCATATTCTCTGTGTGTGTATGTGTCTTCAAAATAAATAAATAAGTGAATGTTTTTAGAAAATTAATATTGAAATGCCTTGAGTTCTGATCGACACCTCCTAACATCCAAAGAGTTTTCTAGGGTTGGAGAGATGGCTTAGCAGTTAAGACATTTGCCTGCAAAGCCAAAGGACCCAGGCTCAATTCCCTAGGATCCACATAAGCCAGGTGCACAAGGTGGCACATATCTGCCTCTTTCTCTCTCAAATAAATAAATAAATAATGTGCCAGGTGTGGTGGCGTACTTGGGAGGCAGAGTTAGGAGAATTGCCATGAGTTCAAGGCCACCCTGAGACTACATAGTGAATTCCAGGTCAGCCTGGGCTAAACCAAGACCCTACCTTGAAAAAAAAAAAAACAAAAAAACAAGAGCTGGACGTGGTGGCACACACCTTTAATCCCAGTACTCAGGAGGCAGAGGTAGGAGGATCGCCAAGAGTTCAAGGCCACCCTGAGACTACACAGTGAATTCCAGGTCAGCCTGGGCTACAGTGAGACCTTAACTCAAAAATCCAAAACACAAAACAAAAAAAACAAAGGGTATTTCTAACCCACCCCACTAAAGCTGGTCAGATGCTCTGTTCAGATGGAGGATAGAAGGAAGGAGGAAAGAAGAAAGGAAGGGAGGATGGGACAATTAGACCCCCATGTCATGTTTCTGTGACTCTTCAGAGAGAGCTACTTCAAAAATAGGTCATGTGAAGCCAGGTGTGGCATGTGCCTTTGATCCCAGCCTCTGTACTCATGTGCACAAAGATAAAGACGTATCTATTACGATTGGTGTGTGTGTGTGATGTGTGTGGTGTTCATGTGTGTGTGGTGTGTATACACAGATACATGCACCCTGTGCACGTGCACGCAGAAGCAGAGGTAGGAGGATCGCCATGTGTTCAAGACCACTCTGAGAATACATAGTGAACTCCAGGTTTGCCTGGGCAAGAGCAAGACCCTACCTCGAAAAACAAAACAAACAACAAAAAAATGGTCATGTGGTTTACTCCCTCAGGGAGCAGTCCTCTGCAGCTGGCCCTGGTTATCAGACAGTGGGATTTCCCCTGGGGACGGGTCCTTTCTGCTGCTTCTCTTTCTCACAGTTCTTGGGCCAGGGGCTTTCTGAAGCACATAGTCTGTCCATGGACTCATTGTTTTAAAATATTTGTTCAGTATTATTAAAAAGTTGGTGCGGTGACAAGAAAGAGGAAATAAATAAAAGCAAAGATTGGGCATTTACCAAATCCCACAGTAAGCCCAATTTTCCTACCTGCCTATGATCTGAAGACCCAGCTCACAGCGGACAAATCAGCACAAGCATGACTGGGTGGCTTTTTTTTTTTTTTTTTTTTTTTTACAATGCTGTGATTAAACCTATGGGCTCACATATGCTAAATACACACTCTACCACTGGTCTACCCCCAAATCCTATAATGTATGATTTTTACTTAACATTTTATTATATATATGTATGTGTGTGTGTGTATATATATATATATACATACATATATATTGGTTTTTTGAGGCTGGGTTTCACTCTAGTCCAGGCTGACCTGAAATTCACTATGTAATCTGAGGGTGACCTTGAACTCATGGCAATCCTCCTACCTCTCCCTCCTGAGTGATGGAATTAAAGGTGTCCATCACCATGCCTGGCTTTGTTCTATATTTTCTTAATATTTTTGTTTATTTTTATTTGAGAGTGACAGACAGAGAGAGAATGGCAGATAAAGAAAGAGAGACAATGGGCGCACGAGGGCCTCTAGCTGCTGCAAAGGAACTCCAGACACGTGCGCCCCCTTGTGCATCTGGCTAACGAGGTTTCTGGGAAATCGAGCCTTGAACCAGGGTCCTTAGGCTTCACAGACAAGCACTTAACCACTAAGCCATCTCTCCAGCCCTGTTCTATATTTTCATGTAATCTTTGAAATTCTCATGTTAATGGCCTTTTTGATAGTTTCATATTATTACCTTGTATTTTTACTAAAGTTTTTGGAAAGTCCTTGTCCTAACAGATCTTTAAATTGCTTATAGGTGGTTGGTTTTTTTTTTTTTTTTTTGCCATTGACAATAATGCAACCATGTTTGTTTTATTTTTAAATTTTTTAAACATTTATTTATCAGAGAATGAAGGAGAGAGAGACCGAGAGAATGGGTGTGCCAGGGCTTCCAGCCACTGTAAACAAACTCCAGATGCTTGTGCTCCCTTGTGTATCTGGCTAACGTGGGCCCTGGAGAATCGAACCTGATCCTTTGGCTTTGCAGGCAAATGCCTTAACCACTAAGCCATCCCTCCAGCCCAGCCATGTTTATTTTAAAATTTTATTTATGTATTTATTTATTTATTAGAGAAAGAGAAAGAGAGAGAATGGGCACACCAGGACCTCCAGCCACTGTCAAATGAACTCCAAATATATAGGCCATCTTATGCATCTGGCTTACACAGGTTCTGGGAAATTGAACCTGGGTCCTTGGGCTTCACAGGCAAGCACCTTAACCACTAAGCCATCTCTCTAGCTCAAGCATGCTTAATTTAATGGCTCTGGATTTTGGCATCCTTTAAGCTTCTCCTTGGAATCATTTCCAGTTGGGGCTAGAACTTGGTTTTATGACTTGCTTTCCCTTGGTGTTGTCCCCCCCCCACCACACACCTTTTCTTATTCTCCCAAGATTGGGGATCAAACCCAGAGCTTCCTGCATGCTACAGAAGCACTCTACACTGGGCTCTGCCTCAGCCCCTCTGAAGAGGACCTGAGGGTGAAGCTCAGTGGTAGGGTGCTTGCCTAGCATACACAAGGCTCTGAGTTCAATATCCAGCACCATCCAAAGAAGGCATTCCCTTCAAAGGGACTGTAATGATTTTTGGGCTGACACAGCTTTGAGTATAAGACTCTGTTAAATAAAAGGGGGTGGGCGCTGGAGAGATGGCTTAGCGGTTAAGCCACTTGGTCCCACATAGGCCAGATGCACATGATGGTGCATGCTTCTGGAGTTCATTTGCAGTGGCTAGAGGCCCTGTGTGCCCATTCTCACTCTATCTCTCTCCCCCTCTCTCTGTCACTACTAAATAAATAAAGGTAAATTTTTAAAAAAAAAAAAAGCTGGGCATGGTATCACACGTCTTTGATTCCAGCACTCAGGGAGGCAGAGGTAGGAGGATTGCCATGAGTGTAGGAGTATTGTCATGAGTTCAATGCCACCCTGAGACTATATAGTGAATTCCAGTTCAGCCTGGACTACAGGGAGACCCTACCTCAAAAAAAAAAAAAAAAGACTGAAGGTTTAGCAGTGTTGGGTATGGCCTTAAAACCATTTTTGTTTTGCTAACTTAGTAAATATAAAATCGTCTCTCACTGCTGCCTTAATCTGTCCTGCTTTAATTATGAGTGAAGATAAATACTCTCCAATACTGCAGTTCAGAGCCTGTGAGCGTGGCAGATAGAAATAGAATCAGGTAATGCTGGGCGTGGTGGTGCACACCTTTAATCCCAGAACTCGGAAGGCAGAGGTAGGAGGAGTGCTGGGAGTTCGAGGCCACCCTGGGACTACA
Source organism: Jaculus jaculus (assembly GCF_020740685.1). Classification (NCBI taxonomy): domain Eukaryota; kingdom Metazoa; phylum Chordata; class Mammalia; order Rodentia; family Dipodidae; genus Jaculus; species Jaculus jaculus. The sequence goes on along the minus strand of NC_059106.1, from coordinate 47,068,006 downwards.
TAGTGAATTCCAGGTCAGCCTGGGCTAGAGTGAGACCCTACCTTGATAAAAAAAGGAAAAGAAAAAGAAATAGAGTAAGGTCTTCTCCCCTAAGGGCTAATGGTGGCAGTTTTCTCCCTGGTTCAGCCAGCCATTTTATTTTATTTGATCATGCGTAGTATCTTTAGGCACAGGCATTACTTTCTTCTTTTTTCTTTAAACTTTTTAAAATGACAGCTTCCATAGTTACAGACAATAAGCCATGACAATTCCCTCCCCTCCCCCACTTTCCCTGTCGTAAATCCACTCTGCATTATATCCCCTCCCCATCTGAACTAGTCTCTTTTATTTAAATTTTATTTTTATTTTACCTTTTTGGTTTTTTGAGATAGGGTCTCACTCTAGCCCAGGCTGACCTGGAATTCACTATATAGTCTCAGGGTGGCCTTGAACTCATGGTGATCCTCCTACCTCTGCCTCCCTGAGTGCTGGGATCAAAGGCATGTGGTACCATGCCCCCTTTTTTTTTTTTTTTTTTTAAGATTTATCTTTATTTATTTACTAGAGACAGAGAGAGGGAGAGATTCTCAGGCAGGCCTCGAACTCACAGCAATCCTCCTACCTCTGCCTTCTAAGTGCTAGGATTAAAGGTGTGCACCACCATGCCTGGTCTTTCTTTTATTTTGATGGCATCATCTTTTCCTCCTATTATGAGGGTCTTGTCTTGGGTAAGTAATACCAGGCACTGCAAAGTCATGGATATCCAGGCATTTTGTATCTGGAAGATTGCATTGTAAGCAATCTTACCCTTCCTTTGGCTCTTTCTTCTTAAAAAAAAGGGGGGGGGATTATTCATTTATTTATTTGCAAGCCGAGAAAGAGAGAGAGAGAGAGAGAGAGACAGAGACAGAGAGAATGGGCATGCTAGGAATCTAGCCCCTGCAAACGCATTCCATGTGCCCTTGCTGCTTGATGCAGGCAAAGGGCACCTGTGTGTGAAGGGTCCTTGACCACAGCCAGGAGTGCTACGCAAAGTCCCACTGTGGCTTTTTCTGACCTCAGCTGAGGCTTGGCCTCCCTCTGGCCCTTCAAGAGTTCATGGGGGAGGCTGGTTCCATCTCCTTCTAGAAGGCCCAGGCTTTGCAGACAAGGCCCAGGAAGGCTCCTTGCAGCCCTTCTGGGGCTCTCTGGAACCCAGAGGGTCACTGGCCTATGCTGCTTGCTCCCTTCCTCAGCTCTGGGGACCATGCAGCTTCTCTCCTGTCCCTGGTATAGGATCCCAGGACCAAGAACCCTGAGGTAGAAGCCACACCTCAGCAACCCGTCTCCTCTGAGCATCCTGTGAGATCAAGGGACTGCTCAAAGTTCAAGTTTGCTAGGCAGCACCAGCAGGGCCAGAAGAAGAGACTGTCATCTCAGGTACCTCAGGGTCTGCCCAGCACACTCCACGGGCCAGGCTCAGGCTGTTTGCCTGGGGCTATCACCAGCTTCACCCCCCCCCATATCTTTTTGGGGAAATCCCAGCTCATTCCTCAGAGCCTTGGGAACCACTGTTATGGATTTTGGAGCCAGACGTTTCTGAGTTAGAATCCCTACTTTTTTTTTCTACTCTGAAGGATTCTAAGCAGACCGATATCTCTGAGCCTCAGTTTCTCCGTGTGTAAAATGGGTTTCATCCCTAAGCTATGAGTGCTAACTGTAACACAGTGGTTCCAATGGAACAGTGTCTGGTGACAAGTTCTGTTAGGGATGAGGGTGGGCTTTGTTGCTAGTAGCTCCTCAGAGTCAGTCAACACAGATGTAGATATTGGGGAGATGGTCAGTGTCTACGAGGTAAACTGAGGCCTGGCTTGTGGGAGCCTACGTTTTGATGTGAGAGGTTTCGTCAGCAGGTCTTAGTTCATCCTATTAGAGATACCAAATATAAGCTTCTTACAGAAGACTGAAACGTTCAGAGAGATTAACAAACTCAGTCACACAGTGAGTCAAACGCCCAACTGGGCTCTTTCATGGGTGAACGTATAGCCCATCTACTGAAACAGGAGAAGGGGCCCTGGCTGAGGACTTGAGAATGGGGTCTAGTCTTGGATCTTGAAGCAAAGAGCCCAAGAAGAAGTTGTCAACTCCAGCCCTGCTTGCAACGCTCTGAATTGCCCCCCCCCGCCCCCCACCCCCCGCCCCCCGCCCCCCGCCGCAGCACACCAGTCTGCAGTCTCATCTCTGGAAGCTTGGCATTAGGATCAGGAGGCCAGGGGCCCCCGAGCTGTCCCAGGGAGAGGAGCGGTTTGGCCAGCGGGCCAAGAGAGCCCGACTCCTTTGTTGCACACTGACAGGACGGTGCAGCCACCACACACTTCAGCTGCCAACTCGCTGTGGTCACTCAATCCATCACCCAGGGCGGGGGCGGCAGGGGCCCCCTGGCTCCTGGCGGCTTGGCCTGCAGTGTTGTTTTAGTCTGACTTGGGCTGTGAGATAAACGGGGCATGAACTGGCCCCCTGGCAAGGGGTCAGCCCCTTCTGCCCTCATTAAAGTGTCAATCAAGAAGAGGAATGGAGACAAGCTGGTGAGCTCAGCCGCTGGCCGAGGGGCAGGATCCGGACTGTCCAAGAACCAGTGGCGCATTCCACCCGCCTGCCAGCGCTTCTCACGTGGCCGCAACGCCGCTGAGCGCTCCCGGGCTCTGCCCCGCACTGAGGTCGGGTAGGGGGCCAGCGACGGCCAGCCCCGACCCTGCGCCGGAAACGTGACTGGCATGGCCGCCTATGTGGGTATGCGCTGGTATGTGAGAGCCATCCTGAAGGTCGGAGGCTGAGGCCATCGGACGGCCATTCCTGCACCCCGGCAAGCCTGGGCTCTCTCTGCGACAGCTGCAGCAGTTTGTGCCTGAGACTCCACGCGAGATGAGCAGCCACAGGGCCAGGCACATGCCTGGTGCCTTTGTGGAGACCTAGAGAAGGCGGGGTGCTGGGCTTGTGGCCATCTCATCATCCTAAGTGTCTTTACCTTATCTAATTCCCCAACAACACTACTGAGACGATTCTGCTGTCACCACTGTGCTGTCAATGGCTGGAACTGCAGCAGTGACCTTCGTGTTGCTGTTCATGAAAAGAAAGGGTTGAGTTCAGCTTTCAGCTTCGAGGGGGGGGTTTCATCATGGTGGGGAAAAGCATGGCAGGAGCAGACAGCTGAGTGTCACATTGTCACATGTCAGCAGGGGGGAACGCAGCGAGAGTGAGCTGGTTATGAACACCCAGTAAGGCTGGACTAATACACCCCAAAGTGTACCCCCAGTGACACACTTCCTCCAGCAAGGCTCTCACGGCTCCGCCAACTGGGAATCAGGTGTGAGGTTTGACCACAGACACCTTGTTATTAAAAAAAAAAAAAAAGTTTTTAACCAGAGGGCAAAGTATGAGGTGAGGGTATTTTCCCCCTGGTTAATTCTCAATCTCTCTCTCTCTCTCATGAAGTTTGGCAGTAGATGACCTTTCCTACTAAAGGTGCCCTTTCCAGCAGTGTTGAGCCTCACCAGATCCACCAGTGGCAGTGGGATGCCTCAGCACCTCTTGTTGGTATCCTTGGTGCCACTCATGCCTTGCGATTCAACCCTTCAGTACCACCCTGACACTTCATAGTGAATTCCAGGTCAGCCTGAGCTGCAGTGAAACCCTACCTCGAAAACCCAAAAGAATAAATGAAAAATAAATAAATAAACTACACTTGGGTACTCACTCCCCCCCGCCAGCTGTTGAAATCAGTTAACAGTTGTTAACACGTTTTCTTGGTAAAGGTGTGAGGAAACACACCATCATTCATTCCTGGTGGCAGTACAAATTAAACTCTATGGAAGGTCATTTGGAAATATTTATTAAAACTACAAATGCAATTCCTCTTTCAGGGCTTTGACACATTCATTGAAACTTTTTTTTTTTTAATAACTAGGAGACTAGAAACATAAGTGGCCATCCCATAGGGGACTGGTTAAGTAAATATGTTTTATCTGTGCAGTGGAAATCATACTATAATCCAAGAAAAATAGAAAATCATACATGTGCTGGTATGGAACAATTTCTGAGACACCATTAAGCAGAGAATGCGGAGAAGTGATAAGCTAACTTTCCCATAAGAACATTAAAAAGGATGGGGAATATGTAGATGCACATGTATTTGCTGGCATATAGGATGTATGTGTGAATGTGTGTGTGTGTGTGTGAGTGTGTGTGTGTGAGTGTGTGTGTGTGTGTGTGTGTGTGTGTGTACATGGAAAAATACACAGAAAGCCAGGGCAGGAAACTGAGGGCTGTGGAGCAGGGGTAGAAGGGAGGGAAAGGATGAAGCAAGAGACAGCTACTAACACGCAGCACACGTGGAGTTTACTTCCTTTCCTCGAGCTGAATTCTCCACATCGTCTACTGCAGCGACACATTCGGGAAGTCCACTGTGAAAATTTAAAGGGAATTTAAACCCCCAAATGAGACAAGGCACTAGCCTAAGAAGGCAAGATGAGTTAAGGCTAAGTCTGCTAGTAAATTTTGACAGAGAATGGGCGCACCAGAGCCTTTACCCACTGCAAACGAACTCTGTAGTTCCAGACTGTCCTTGAATTTACAGCAATCCTACGTCTGCCGCCCAGTGCTAGGATTAAAGATGTGTGCCACCATGCCTGGCTTGGAATTAATCACTCTTTTTTTTTTGTTTTTGTTTGTTTTGAGGTAGGGTTTAACTGTAGTTCATGCTGACCTGGAATTCACTGTGGAGTCTCAGGGTGGCCTTGAACTCACGGCGATCCTCCTACCTCTGCCTCTTGAGTGCTGGGATTAACGGTGTGTGCCACCATGCCCAGCTTGGAATTAATCACTCTAGAGGGACAATTTAAATCACTATTTCCATTTTCAATCTGTTGGTGTTTTAAGAAATATATAAGATATTACATTAAAATGTTCTTAGTTTCAAATCTACTCATTTGTGGGAGCTCTCTTGCTGTGAGCACCTTAGGGTCAAAATGTGAGCCATTAAAATGCTGACAGGAGGGCTGGAGAGATGGCTTAGTGGTTAATCACTCACCTGTGAAGCCTAAGGACCCCGGTTCGAGGCTCGGTTCCCCAGGTCCCACGTTAGCCAGATGCACAAGGGGGTGCACACATCTGGAGTTCGTTTGCAGTGGCTGGAAGTCCTGGCGCGCCCATTCTCTCTCTCTCCCTCTATCTGTCTGTCTTTCTCTCTGTGTCTGTCGCTCTCAAATAAATAAATAAAAATGAACAAAAAATATTTTTAAAAAATGCTGACAGGGGTTGGAGAGATGGCTTAGCAAGTAAGATCCTTGCCCATGAAGCCTAAGGACCCAGGTTCTGCTCCCCAGGACCCACATAAGCCAGATGCACAAGGTGGCACATGGGTCTAGAGTTTGTTTGCAGTGGCTGGAGGCTCCGGCACACCCATTCTCTCTCAAATGAATGAATTAATTAAATATTAAAAAAGAAAAAATGCTGACATGGTGGCTTCTTCCTCCTCAAACCTCCACCTTTATGAACAGAAGTTTGAAGTCATCTTCTGAAGTAAATTGGCAATTGGGTGTCCAGGCCAGTGGGGCCACCAAGGCCTCCAGCTGGCTGCTCGGGCCCTGCCTGCTCCTTGTGCACACGTCCCAGGGCCTACCTCTGGCCCCGGTGCCTGGGATTGAAACCAGTCTGGGCATCTGGCCAAGGCCTTGACTCCGTTTGCACAGTTGCCTAATCTTGGTGTTTAGCAAACAAAACTAGGCTCCCGAAGCCCAAACAAGGGAGTAACATAGGGCCCCCCCATGGCCTCTTCTGACTCACCTAGGAGTCTCCAGAGGACCCAAGAAGCACCACGAGGTGCTCCCAAAGTTAGCGTTTTCAAAGGAGGGGAAGTGAAGGGCCAAGTGTCCTCACTACAGGAATCCGTATTTGAAAAAGTGGGTCACTGCTGATAGGTACCACTGGATGGTGGCAAACGGGGTGGAGAGGGTTGTCCACATGCCACCCCATTCCTCCTCGACTTGCCGCTGCTTTTGGGCAGTGTGGAGCTTGGGGCTCTGGCATCGTCCTTCGGATCTGTGTCCTGTCTCTACGGTTGTGGACCTGACCCTTAACCAAGGTCCGCTCCAACAGAGCTCGAGAACCCGACAGAACCATGGCCTTCCTGACTTGAGGTTGATCATCTGGCCAAAGCCATACATAGGTGTGAATCTCTACGGCCTTGAGGATGGAGGGTAAGGATACTGGAAGGTCTGGGGTAGAAATATCCCTCAGGACTCTGACCAAACCTTGGTCCCCATGACTGTTGTGGCTGATTTGACTGTCTAGCCCAGGGAAGGATAGCCTACCCTTTGACACCACTTTAAATGTGCCCTAGCTCAGTGTGGTGGCACATTCCTTTAACCCCAGCACACCTGGCATCAGACATTTTCTTTCTTTCTTTCTTTTTTTTTGGTTTTCCTAGGTAGGGTCTCACTCTAGCCCAGGCTGACCTGGAATTCACTATGTAGTCTCAGGGTGGCCTTGAACTCAGTGATCCTCCTACCCCTGCCTCCGAGTGCTGGTATTAAAGGCATATGCCACCATGCCCAGCTCAGACATTTAAAAAGCCAGACACTGTGGCACACACATTTCTTCCTAGTATTTGGGAGGTCAAGGGCAGGAGGATCAGGAGTTCGAGTTCCAGGCCAGCCTGTATTACCTAGTGAATATGAGATACATGAGACATTGTTTCAACCTTCTTCCTCCAAAAAAAAAAAAAAAAGAGGTCTTGCCGGGTGTGGTGGTGCACACCTTTAATCTCAGCACTCGGGAGGCAGAGGTAGGAGGATCACCGTGAGTTCAAGGCCACCCTGAGATGACAGAGTTAATTCCAGGTCAGCCTGGGCCAGAGTGAGACCCTACCTCAACAAAAGGGGGTCTTACTTGCACTTCTATTAGCCAGTAACCTTGGAATAGCCATAGCTGATGTCTAGTATACTGGCCATCAACCCCATATTTTAATGTACCTGATCTGACCAGCTCTAAAGGTTCAGTACAAAATAAAATAGAAAATAGGGCTGGAGAGATGGCTTAGTGGTTAAGGCACTTGCCTGTGAAGCCTAAGAACCCAATTGTGATACCCCAGTACCCACATAAGCTAGATGCACAAAGTGGCACATGTGTTTGAAGTTCATTTGCAGTGGCAAAAGGCCCTGACACACCCATTCCCTCCCCCCACTTATCTGCCTATTTCTCTCAAATAAATAAAATATTTTTTTAAAAAAATAGCCCAGTAGCCAGGTATGGTGGCACAAGCATTTAATCCTAGCACTTGGAGGCAGAGGTAGGAAGATCACCATGAGTTCAAGGCCACCTGAGACTATATAGTGAATTCCAGGTCAGCCTGAGCTAGAGTGAGACCCTACCTCGAAAAAAAAAAAAAAAAAAGACAAAGCCCAGTAATAATTGTGTACATTGATTCCACCAGGTGTATGTGCCACTTTGTGCATCTCGCTACACGTGGATCCTTGGGGCTCAAACCTTGGTCGTTAGGCTTAACAGGCAAGTGCCTTCACCGTTGAGCAATCTCTCCAGCCCCGGATAAATATTTTTAAACAAAGAAAAGAGGGATGAAGAGATAGCTCAGCGGTTAAGGTACTTTCCTGAAAAGCCTAACAACTCAGGTTTGATTCCCTAGTACCCATGTAAAGGCAGATGCACAAAGTGGCACATGTATCTGGAGTTTGTTTGCAGCAGCTGGAGGCCCTGGCATGCCCATTCTCTCTGTCTCTCTTCTCTATATTTCTCTCAACTTGAAAATAAATAAAAATATTTTTTCTTTTTTTTTTTTTGTTTTGGTTTTTCGAAGTAGGGTCTCACTCTGGTCCAGGCTGACCTGGAATTAACTCTGTAGTCTCAGGGTGGCCTTGAACTCACGGCGATCCTCCTACATCTGCCTCCCGAGTGCTGGGATTAAAGGCGTGCGCCACCATGCCCGGCTCTAAAAATATTTTTTAAAATATTTACTTACTTAAGAGAGATTGTGTGTGTGTGTGGGAGAGAGAGAATGGGCACACCAGGGCCTTATCTGCTACAAACACAAACTCTAGATGCATGTGCCACTTTGTGAATCTGGCTTTGCATGGAAACAGGGAATGAAACCTGGGCTCTCAGCATTTGCAAGCAAGTGCCTTTAACTACTGCGCCATCTCTCCAGCCCCCTTTATTTCTTTTTCTAGTTCCCCCCCCCCCCTCGCTTTGGTCTTTCAAGGTTGGATCTCACTCAAGCCCAGACTGACCTGGAATTCACTATGTAATCTCAGGGTGGCCTTGAACTCATAGCAATCCTACCTTTGCCTCCTGAGTACTGGGATTAAAGGCATATGCCCCCATGCCTGGCCCTTTTCTAGTTTTTAAAATGTGATTCCTAGAAGATTTTAAGCCCCATATACGGCCTGTGATAACTTTCCATAGGTCCCCTAAGTGACAAGTAGAGGTTACATTTTCCAGTCTCCTCTCCATGTGGAGTTCAGCCAAGGCTGCCAGAGGGGCATTTGGAAAGAGATCTGGGAGGTTAGCACTCAGTGGCCACAGCCCTAGGGGCGCCCTGGCTCTTGCCTGACCCACATCTGAACTTCCTTCCTGACCCCAGGCCTCACTGAGCCCACGTGCACCCCAGATTCTTTGCTGTGAACTCTCAAAGGGGACAAGGCCAGTGGGGCCTTCCAAAGATGCTCACGGCAACCGCTCTCATTTCCCTGCCCATCTACTGCTGGAGGCAGTAATAGCCTCCAAGCCTTTACCTTGTACTCCCTCCTCATCTGTGGAGGCCAGTGTCTGAGACAGCCTCTGTGTCATATGGAGCTCAGGGCTCTACTTCCTGTTGGATCCTGACAGGTTCGTCCTTTCCTAGGACCAGAGGTCTCATTGTCTAACAACACAAGGAACCACCAAACGTAGATTCACGGGTTGGAGCAGCAAGGCTCCACACGCCAGCCTCTGGAATTCTGTGCCTCTCACCCCAACATCTGCCCTCCCCTCTCTTCTCCTTTCCCCTTCTCTCACTTCCTCTCCTTTCTTCTCTTTCCAACCTACTATACAGGCAAGAATAACCTTAAACTTCTGATCCTCCTGCCTCCACCTCCTGAACGCTGAGGTCACAGGCTTGGAATATGTAGGGCAAGGTATGGAACCCAGACCTTTGTACATGCTAGGTAAACACTACCTACTGATCTACACCCCCAGCCTCTCTCCTTTCTCTCTCCCCCTCTCTTTCTCTCCTTTACCACAGGCAGGCCCAACTCTGTTTTTTTTTTTTTTTTTGACAGAGAGAAAGAGGGATAGAGGGAGAGAGAGAGAAAAAAAAAATGGGCATGCCAGGGCCTCCAGCCACTTCAAATGAACTCCAGATGCATGTGCCACCTTGTGCATCTGGCTAATGTGGGTCTTGGGAAATCAAACCTGGGTCCTTCAGCTTTGTAGGCAAATACCTTAATGGCTAAGCTATCCCTCCATCCCCCCAACTCTGCTTTTAAAAAGAAATTCTAAAAGGAGGGCCAGGCATGGTGGCGCACGCCATTAATCCCAGCACTCAGGAGGCAGAGGTAAGAGGATCGCTGTGAGTTCAAGGCCACCCTGAGACTACATAGTGAATTTCAAGTTAGCCTGGGCTAGAGCAAGACCCTACCTTGTAAAACAAAAACAAAACAAAACAAAGATCTAAAAGGAAAACACCAGAACCACCCTTCCTCTTTCCCTCCTATAGTCACATTCTGGATCCGTCCTCTTTCACCTTTGGATGCCATTTCAACACCAGGCTGGCTTCTGGCCATGGTTTCCAGAACCTCTGGGGAGCAAGTCACTGATGGCCTAGTTTCCTCATCCACTGACTCCTGCCCAATCTTGCTCAGTCTGACCTCAGGGCAGGTGGAGCGGGCGCCCCTGCTACTCTGTCTCCCCCTCCTAACCGTCCCCAGCTCCAACTCCCTTACATCTCTAGGGCTCCGACGTCAGCCCACATCTCACAGCCCGCCTTCTCTGGGCACTGTCACTTATGCTACAGTCTGTTTAAACAATTGCCTCCAAGTGAACAGTCCACAATCTCCAGCTCTCCAACACTGTTCTCTGAGTTCTATGAATTCTCAGGCTCAAGGTGTCCAAAATGTACCGGTCACTCCCCCTGTCGTCCACCTTAGGAAGACATCAAGACCCTTCTTGCTGTCAGTGACCTAATCCGGCCTCTTCACCTCTCAGCTTGGCCTGTCTCTGGTTTGAGTCCTTCCTCCCTCCTGGCAGCTTGAGCCTAAGACCTTCCAGATTCAGGCTAGAGAAATGGCTCAGTGGTTAAAGGCTCCTGCTTGCAAAGCCTGATGGCCCAGGCTCAATTCTCTGGTTCTCATGCACAGCCAGAGTCACAGAATGAATTTAGAGTTTGTGTCTTTCTCCCTCTCAGATAAATATTTTCAAAAAACAGCACAAAAGGGGCTGGAGAGATGGCTTAGTGGCTAAGTGCTTGCCTGTGAAGCCTAAGGACCTTGGTTCGAGGCTCGATTCGCCAGGATCCACATAAACCAGATGCACAAGGTGGTGCATGCATCTGGAGTTCGTTTGCAGGGGCTAGAGGCCCTGGTGCACCCATTCTCTATCTGCCTCTTTCTCTGTTGCTCTCAAATAAATAGATAATTGCACACCTTTAATCCCAGCACTCAGGAGGTAGAGGTAGGAAGATCTCTGTGAGTTCGAGGCCTCCCTGAGAATACATAGTGAATTTCAGGTCAGCCTGGGCTAGAGTGAAATCCTACCTCAGGGAAAAAAAAAAAAAAAAAAAAAAAAGAAACAACAACAAAAAAAACCCCTAAGTTAAAGTTCAGTAGAAGGGAGGCATCACCTCCTAAATTTCACCCAAATCCCTGGGGTTCACTCTGACTGGATCAATGTCCATTCTGGAACAAATGTGTCTCCAAGGATGGGCCACACCTGGGTCATGTGACTACCCTGGAAACAGTCCTATGTATAGATAATGTACAGTTGCTAGGGCGACCAGGTGGCTGATTAACCAGGGCTGAGTCACATGTCACGCTTCCCTTAGGCTGAGGGTGGAGCCCCTCTTGAACTGTAAGGGCTGAGTGGGTGAGAGATGGTTTCCTATCCCAAAGGGAACCTGAGGTCTATTTCCAGAAGAGACAATCGATTCTGGGCCAGCATCCCTGTGGCAAACACCCACCCCATCGCTCTCTGACCCTCCTCCGTCTGCTTGCTTTTCCTTCTATTGTTACCGTAATCCCAAAGCACCAGGGTGACTCATACTCATGTCCCTGCTCCCCATTTTGCCAGTATAACCCCTTGCCCACACTACTTCCGAAGATCTCTGCGGGAACTTTTTCTCCCTCTAGTCTCATCTTCCACATCACTCACTTGGTATTTTTCCTCCACGTGTGTGTGCGTGCACACGTGCATGTGTATACACAGTGGATGGATGTGTGTCCAGGTGTGTGCATGCACGTGGAGGACAGCGAGAACGCCGGCGTCCTCCATGCTCGTCCCTGTCGCTCCCTGGAGACAGAGTCTCCCGAGGCAGCCGGGGCTGCTGCTTGCTTCTCTTCTGAAAGCTTACTAGCTCTTTCCCTTCGCTCAGCACCCTGGGGATTCTTTATCTTCGCGGGTGTGGGTGTCTGTTTTTGTCACTGAGTGGGCCTCCACATGGTGTTGTCCTACAAAATGTTTATCCCTTCACTCAGTGATGGACACGTGAATTGTTTCCTGCTTCATGCAATTACAGATAAGCCCTTGTGTATAGATCTTGGTGGAGGTGTGTTCTCCTTTTTTTTTTTAAAAAAAAAATATTTTTACTTATTTATTTAAGAGAGAAAGAGGCAGAGAGGTGAATGGGTGTCCCAGGGCCTCCAGCCACTGAAAACAAACTCCAGATGCATGTCCCACCTTGAGCATCTGGCTAATGTGGGTCCTGGGGAATTGAATCTGGGTCCTTTGGCTTTGCAGGCAAGTACCTTCACTGCAAAGCCATCTCTCCAGCACTTTTAAAATTATTACTATTTTTTTATTCTTGAGTAGATGCCAAGGTGTAGACAGGTGGATCATAAGGGAAGGACACACTTAATGCATTGAAAATCTGCCGAGAGGGGCTGGGGAAGATGGCTGTGGTTGATTGAGCCATCGTGATTCGATTCCCCATTACCCATGTAAAGCCTTATGCACAAAGTGGCTCATGCATCTGGAGTTCCCTTGCCATAGCAAGAGGACCCAGTGTGCCCATTCTCTCTTTATGTTTCTCTCTCCCTCTTGGTTCGCAAATAAATATATAAAATTATTTTTAAGAAAGAAGCGAGGGCTGAAGGGATGGCTTAGTGGTTAAGGCATTTGCCTGCAAAGCCAAAGGACCCAGGTTCGATTCCCAGGACCCACGTTAACCAGATGCACAAGGGGGTGCATGTGTCTGGAGTTCATTTGCAGTGGCTGGAGGCCCTGTCACGCCCATTCTCTCTCTCTCTCCATCTCTCTCTCTTTCTCTGTCAAATAAATAAATAAAAATAAAATGTTAAAAAAAGAAAAAAGGGCTGGAGAGATGGCTTAGCGGTTAAGCGCTTGCCTGTGAAGCCTGAGGACCCCGGTTCGAGGCTCGGTTCCCCAGGTCCCACGTTAGCCAGATGCACAAGGGGGCGCACGCGTCTGGAGTTCGTTTTCAGAGGCTGGAAGCCCTGGCGCGCCCCTTCTCTCTCTCTCCCTCTATCTGTCTTTCTCTCTGTGTCTGTTGCTCTCAAATAAATAAATAAAAATTAAAAAAAAAAAAAAAAGAAAAAAAAAGAGAGAAGCAGCAGCCAGGCCAGGCGTAGTGGCGCATGCCTTTAATCCCAGCACTCGGATGCAGAGGTAGGATGATTGCTGTGAGTTTGAGGCCACCATGAGACTACATAGTGAATTTGGAAAGAGATTCTACCTTAAAGAAAAGAAAGACAAAAAGACTGCCAAGTTGTTGTCTGATGTATGTTGACATTCCCACCAGCCATGTTTGAGACTTCCAGGTGTTCCACATCCTTCCAACACTTGCCAGATATATCTTTTTAAACTTAAAAAAAAAAAAAGTTTTTATTGGGCTAGAGAGATGGCTTAGCAGTAAAGCACTTGCCTACAAAGCCTAATGACCCAGGTTTGATTCCCCAGTGCCCACATAAAACCAGATACACAAAGTGACACATGTGTCTGGAGTTTGTTTGCATTGGCAGAAGGCATGCCTATTCTCTCTGTCACTTCTTTCTCTCTCTCCGCTTGCAAATAAATAAATTGAATATTTGAAGATAAGCAAGCATTTCAACCTTCTACAAAAGAATTATACAAACTGCCAACAAGCAATGGAAAATATGCAATGTCATTCTCAAGGAAATGCAGATTTGAACCACCACGAACACCACTGCACGTGTATAGCTAAAACATCTGACCAGGCCACCTGTATCACGCCCTCTCAGGCTCAGGGACCACTGCCTCCCAGGGCTGGGATTAAAGGCGTGTACCACCATGCCTGGCCCGCCTTCTCTTTCTTTTCTTTGCTTTCTTCTCCTCCTCCTCCTTCTTCTTGTTTTTGTTCTTTTCAGGTAAGGTCTCGCTCTAGCCCAGGCTGACCTGGAATTCACTATGTAGTTCCACGGTGGCCTGGAATTCATGGCGATCCTCCTACCTTTGCCTTTTGAGTGCTGGGATTAAAGGCGTGTGCCACCACGCCTGGCTATGATGCAAAGTGATACACGCCTCTGGAGTTTGTTTGTAGCAACAAGAAGCCCTGGTGTTCTCTCTTTCTCTTTGTTCACAAATAAATAAATAAGAATTTTTTTTAAAAAAAGAAATGTTTCCATGTTATCATTTTATCTAAGTTGTCAAGTTTTTGTTTCTGAGACTGTTTCTTTTTTTTCATTTTTTTTGTTAAAAAATTTTTTTTCCTCAATTTTATTAAACATTTTCCATGATTATAAAAAATATCCCATGGTAATACCCCCCTCTCCCCTTTTCCCCTTTGAAATTCCCTTCTCCATCGCATCCACTCCCCATCTCAATAAGTCTCTCCTCTATTTGGATGCCATAATCCTTCCCTCCTCTTATGATGGTCTTATGTAGGTAGTGTCAGGCATTATAGGTCATGGATATCGAGGCCAATTTTTTTGTCTGGAGGGAGCACGTTGTAAGGAGTCCTACCCTTCCTTTGGCTCTTACATTCTTTCTGCTACCTCTTCCACATTAGACCCTGAGCCTTGGAAGGTGTGATCGAGATGTTATTTGGTACTCTAGTCACTTCTTTCCAGCACCCTGATACCTTCTGAGTTGTCCCAAGGTCACTGCCATCTGAAAAGAGAAGATTCTCTATCCAAAGTGAGAGTAGCATTAATATAAGGGTATGAATATTAAGAGAAGTGCTTACTGGGCAGTTTGATAAGCATAGTATATACCGTAATCCAGACATCGTCAGATATTACAACCCGAGGGCTCATGACTACCCCTGTTTTAAGTTTTCAGTATCAGGGATGTATTCCTTCCCTTGGAGCGGGCCTCCAGTCTAACTGGAAGGCAGTTGGTTTCCACCATGACAGACGTGCCACTATTGCACCTTTGGCTCATTTGTCCACTGTTGAGTATCTTCACTGGTGGTGTATCTCTCTCCCATTGAACTGCATGTAGAATGGTTTCTTCCAGCTTTCTGTCAGCTGGTCTACATGGAGGAGGTTATCAGCTCAGTTCCAGCAGGATTTCTCAGTGGCCTAGCAGCCCAAGTATGTGGAGTCTTCTGCAATAGGGTCTTACCATCGATTCCTGGTGGGAAACCAAGGGCCTCTGAGACAGTTTCTAAGACAGGGCCACATGGTGAGATAGAGAGTCCCATTATGTGGTCCTGGCTAGCCTGGAACTATGAGCATCTACAAAGAATGATGGGACCAGGAAGACCAGAAGCTGTTTTCATGCAGCTTGGCTGAACTTTCTGGAACTCTTCTTGCATCCTTGAAGTTGTGTCTTAGGAAACCTGACCGAAAACGCAGGAACTCTCCTTCCTCAAGTGTGCAGAAGCTCCTTGGCACCTTCCCCTCCTCCCCTGCGATCGCTCGCCAGGGCTTCCAAGGGTCAAGTTTGTCTGGATCCAGACATTTCCTTCGAGGCCGACGGTGCCCACGACCTTTGTGTTCACTTGAGTCAGACCAGAATAAACACCAAACATGAAGTTTCACTAGCTCAGGGGAGCTGCCTCCATTGGGTGCACCGCTGGGGTAAGAGCTGTGGGAGAACAGGGTCTGGCTGACACTGGAGAGGGAAAGGCAGGCGCAGGCGCAGGCGCAGGCGCAGGCTCAGCCCAGCAGCCGGGGCCACTTCTCAGTGCCAGCGGTCTGTAGCAGTGACTTTTCTCATTGCAGTGACAAAGCACCTGACAAAAGCAACTTGAGGTGCAGAGGAAGGAAGGATCTGTTTCACTCCTGATTTGAGGGTACCCTAAGATACGGTGGCAGGCACATGAGGCGGCTGGCCACGTTGTGTGTACTGTTGGGAAGCAGAGAAGGATGAACGCTGGCCCTCAGTTGACTTCCTCTTCTGCCCCTCTTAAGTTTTTTCATTTTTATTCAGTCTGGGACCCCAGCCCATGGAACGGGGCCACCCCGTCTGAGGTGTGTTACATTTTCTTAGTTAAAGCTCTCTGGAAACCCCTCACAGACATGCCCGGAGGTATATCTCCTTACTGAGTCCAAATTCAGTCAAGTTGTCAGTGACAATGGACTGTCACAATATAAAAACTCTGCAACATGGAATATAAGGGACTGGAGCATCTGAGGAGTTTGGTATCCCACAGGGAATCCTAGAACCAAGATTACCATAGATACCAAGGGATGACTGAACTTAGCAAGAAAGCAGTAAAATAAGTCCCAAACAAGCCAGGTAGAGAATATAAATCATTAAAAATGAACTAATAGAGAAATAAAAACAGGATTGGGCATAGTGGTGCACCTTTTAGTCCCAGTGCTTGGGAGGCTGTGGTAGGAGGATTGCCATGAATTTGAGATCAACCTTGACCTTCAGAGTGAGTTCCAGGTCAGCCTGGGTTAAAGTTCCTGATAAAAATGAGAAAGAAGGCCTGGAGAGATGGCTTAGTGGTTAAGGTGCTTGCCTACAAAGCCAAATGACCCAGGTTCAATTCCCCAGGACCCATGTAAACCAGGTGCACAAGGTGGCACGTGTGTCTGGAGTTCATTTGCAGTGGCTGGAGGCCCAGGTGTGCCCATTCTTTCTTTCTCTGCCTCTTCTCTCTCTCAAATAAAAAAAAAAAATTAAACAATGCTATGTGTGTATTGGGGTGTGCGTGTTAGCAGACAAGGAGTATATTTCAAAGTAGATCTTTGAAAAAAACAAGACTTAAACAGTCACAGGGCTGGGGAGATGGCTCAGCTGATAAAATGTTTTGCTCATCCTGGAACGGTCTGAGTTTGTATCTTCAGGCCCCGTATGAAAGCCACAAGCCTCAGTGGGCTCCTGTAAGCCCAGCATGCCAGTGGCAAGGTGAGAGGCAGAGACAGATTTTCCTATGGACCAGCTAGCCTAGGGAGTGGAGGAGTGAACCATCAGAGGCCCTGCCTCAAATGAGGTAGAAGGCGAGACCCAACACCCAAAAGGTGTCCTCTGACCTCCACATGCAGGCTGTGACACGTGTGTCTACACTCACATAAAGAGCACACGACACGGCCGGGCGTGGTGGCGCACGCCTTTCATCCCAGCACTAGGGAGTCAGCGGTAGGAACTGTGAGTTCGAGGCCACCCTGAGACTATGTAGTGAATTCCAGGACAGCCTGAGATAGAGTGAGACTCTACCTCAAAAAAAAAAAAAAAAAAAAGTTAGAAAGAAAGAAAGAGCACACACAACACATATACCAAAAACAGTTATGGAAAAGAGAGACAATAGGAGCTGGAGAGATGGCTCAGAGGTTTAAAGGTGCTTGCTTGCAAAGTCTGTCAGCCTGGGTTTGATTCGCCAGTACCCACATCAGGTCAGAGGCACAAATGGCACATGCGTCTGGAATACGTTTGTAGTGACAGGAGTCCCTGGCACACCCACGCTCACTTTCTGTCTGCCTCTTTCTCTTTCTCAAATAAATATTTTTTAATTAAAAAAATTGAAAATCAAAGGGGAAAGTGGGGTGGGGGTAAATTACTATGGTATACTTTTTTATAATCATGGAAAATGCTAATAAATTTTTTTTAAAAAGTGAAAATGTGTAAGGTTAAGAATATAAACAATTACAAATAGAAGACATTGCAGCAATTTTAAAAGAATCCACATAACTTTAGGACATTAAAACATTTAAGAGAAAGCCTGGCATAAAGGTGTACGCCTTTAGTCCCATCACTTGGGAGGCAGAGGTAGGAGGATCACTGTGAGTTTGAGGTTAGCCTGGGACTACAGAGTGAGTTTCAGGTCAGCCTGGGCTAGAGTGAGACCCTACCTTGGAACCCCACCCCCACTCTTGCAGGGAAAAATAAAGCTTAAGAGAACTGAATGATTCTAAAAAAATTACATGCCACCAAAACTGACCTAAGAAGAAACAGAAAAGTTTGAATGCCCTGATGGGCTGACAATAGGACGGTTAAAGAAAACTACTAAAACACGCTCCAGGGTCCAACTATTTACAGGCCTCTTCCACCTAAGATTTACAAACCAGAACAAGAAATCCTACTGTCCGGCTGGAGGGATGGCTCAGTGGTTAAAGGTGCTTGCTGGCAAAGCCCGACACCTGGGTTTGATTCCCCAGTAAACCACATAAAGCCAGATGATAAGGTGGCCCATGTGCCTGGAGTTTGTTTGCAGTGGCAGGAGGCCCTGGCACACCCATACTCTGTCTCACTCTCTCTGTCTTCCTCTTTCTGTCTCAAATAAAAAAGAATAAAAATCATATTTAATAAAAAGAAGACTTGCTGTCATTTAAAAGCTACAAGCCACAGGAAGTGGCAGAGCTCCCCAGTCCATTTAGAGCATAACTCTAGTCCTAAAATCTAATGAAGTTATTACTTTGAGAAAAGTGAATTATAGGTCTCTTTCACTTTAACAATGCAAAGACTCCAATGAATAGCAAATAATAAAGAAAACCTGTCAAAAGAATAACAAATTACAGTCGGGGTGGTGGTGGCACACACCTTTAATCCCAGCATGCGGGAGGCAGAGGTAGGAGGATCACCATGAGTTCGAGGTCACCCTGAGACTATACAGTGAATTCCAGGTCAGCCTGAGCTAGAGCAAGACCCTACCTTGAAAAACAAACAGACAAAAAAGAATAACAGATTAGCACACTATGTGCAAATAAAGTTAATTTCCAGGATTATGGGTGTTTATTCCAGGAAACCTACTCACATAATGTATTACATTTAAGAATTACCTTTAAGGGGCTGGAGAGATAGCTGAGCAGTGAAGGCACTTGCCTGCAAAGTCTAATGGCCTGAGTTCGATTCCCCAGTACCCACATGCTGCAGTCAGGTTCACATAGCTGGCAGAAATCACCTGACCAAGAGCATCTTGTGTGTGTGTGTGGGGGGGGGGGGAGGTATATTTTGGCTAATGGACTTGAGGGAAGCTCCATGATGGCAGGGGAAAACAATGGCATGAGCAGAGGGTGGACATTACCTCCTCACCAACATCAGGGAGACAACAGCAACAGGATATTGTTCCAAACACTGGCAAGAGGAAGCTGGCTATAATACTCCTAGGCCTATCCTCCATAATACACTGCCTCCAGGAAGGTTTAATTCCCAAATTGCCATCAGCTGGGGACCTAGTATTCAGAACACCTAAGTTTATAGCGGACACCTGAATCAAACCACCACATTCCGTCCCTGGTCCCCATAAACTGATAACTATCCATTATGTAAAGTACAAGGCATGTAGTCCAACCTTTAAAAGTCCCCATAGTTTTTTTTAATTAATCCTAATGATATTTAAACATTACCATAGTCCAAGATCTTTTAACTCAGTCATAATACCAAAACAACCTAAAAGAAAAAACCCATAATGGCACAGAATACACATTCACACTGTAAAAGATGGCATTAAGCATAGCAAAGAAATATTCAATCTGGGCTGGCGAGATGGCTTAGCAGTTAAGGTGTTTGCCTGCAAAGCCAAAGGACCTCAGTTCAATTCTCCAGGACCCACATAAGCCAGATGCACAAGGTGGTGCATGCGTCTGGAGTTTGTTTGCAGTGGCTGGAGGCCCTGGCATGCCCTTTCTCTCTTTGTGTAGGTCTGCTTTTCTCTCTCTCAAATAAACAAAATCTCAAATAAACAAATCAAATTAAAAAAAGAAACATTCAACCAATACAAGATTTAAAACAACCAAGCAAAGATCAAACTCTGTAGCTCAAAGTCCAACAACTCTAGTCAGTGACAAATCTGCAAGTCAGATAATTCTACCAGCAACGTCTCTGGAGTTCCAATTCTGCCTCTCCAGCTAGGCTACTTACAGTCCTGGGAAACTTCATCCGGGACTGGCAGCTGTCGTTAGCAGCCATCTCGTGGTCCTGGCATCTCTACTGGGTCTTCATTACAACCCATGGTCCATCTTCACAGCTCCATTGGGTCTCCATGCAGGCATCCAGCAAACCTGCTTCACACTGCCCATGGCCGTTTCCAAAACACAAGACCGTGTTGCAAGTTCAATGACCCTTTCTTTTCTGTATTTCTTATACACTATAACACCAGGTGGGGTGTCAATTTGTTAATCCAGGGGTGAGTAAAGCAGACTTTGAAGAACAGGACACACCTTGAGCACTCAGGCCCCTTCAAAAGACTGCATTTTTTTCTGTTGTCTCAGTGCAGGTCAGCTGGCCCAATCTCAATGGTTGTAGTCTCTCAACTGCACCTGAAGGGGCAGCAGTTTCACCCAAAGATGTCATTTTTTCTGTGCAATATCCCTCTGCTCACACCAGTCTATTTCTATGCAATGCAACCCTGCACAACTTCTCAGGACACGGGCATAAGAGCAAGCTTCTCACACAAACTGCTAGCCCAGTCCAGGCAAAGCTCTTTCTCACCCTCATAAGCCAAACCTCACAGTCCATAGTTCTTACTGCATTCAGGTCTTTCAACTCTGACCAGAATAGTCCATCAGGCTGTACTAATAGCACTGTAGAGTATATCTTAGGCCAAGGTTTCAAATCCTTCCACATTCCTCTTGAAAATCAGCTCCAAAAGACAAAAGCCACCCAGTCAGGTTTTAAGCAGCAATGCCACCACTCTCAGTCCAACATTACTGTTGTAGTCAGGTTCACATTGCTGGTAGAAATCACCCAACCAAAAGCAGTTTGTGGGGGAAAAACAAAGGTTTATTTAGGCTTACAGACTTGATGGGATGCTCCATGACAGGAGGGGAAAACGATGGCATGAGCAGAGGGTGGATAGCATCTTCTCGTCAACAATAGCAACAGGAGAGTATACCGAACATTGGCAAGAGGAAGCTGGCTATAATACCCATGGGCCACCCTAACAATTCATCAACAATTCACTGCCTCCAGGAGGCATTAATTTCCAATTGCTATCAACTGGGGAGACTAGCATTCAGAACACCTAAGTTTATGGGGGATACCTGAATCAAACTACCACACCACATATAGCCAAGATGCACAAAGTGGTGCATGCATCTGGAGTCCATTAGCAGTGGCTGGAGGCCCTGGTGGACACACTCTCTCTTCTCTCTGCTTACAAATTGATAAATAAGTAAAAATTTTAATTGCTTTTAAACTATTTTGTTTATTTAATTATTGGAGAAAGAGAGAAAGAAAGGCAGATAGAAAGAGAATGAGCACGCCACGTCCTCCAGCCACTGCAAATGAACTCCAGACACATGTGCCACCTTGTGCATCTGGCTTATAATGGTACTGGGGGATTGAACATGGGTCCATAGGCTTCTCAGGCAAGTGCCTTAACTACTAAGCCCCCAAATTGCCTTTAATCCCAGCACTTGGGAGGTAGAAGTATGAGGATTGCTGTGAGTTCAAGGCTGGCCTGTACAGTGAGTTTCAGGTCAGCCTGGACTAGAATGAGACCCTACTTTGAAAAATAAAACAAAAATTATTTATTCCCAAGCAGGGAGAAAGAGAGAGGGAGGGAGAGATAGAGAATAAGAAAAGGGGAAATGAAGCATCGAGGAGCTCTTCAATACCTATTCTCAGGCAGGATGCACTGTCCAGGGGAACAGGGAACAGTTTCCTCTGCAGTCCGTGAGCCACATTCTAGGTCTAAAGAGCTAGAGAGATCCAGGCTTTTCCCTGAACCTGTGGGGCGGCCGAGCTTGGGGAGGAAGTACAGGACGTCTGTGCTCGTTCTTTCTAGGCCCTGGAGTACCAGGATGGTTCCTTGTCCAACGCTGCTCACCACAGCCATGAGCCTGAAAGCCTTCCTGTGCTCTGGGTCAGTGCTCATAGCTCCCTGGTCTTCCCTCAGGAGCAGCCCAGGCTCGAGATGCTGAGCTGGTTTGCAGGTGGAGCAACTCAAACAGGCCAGGGGAGCTTTTCTTGGTTAAGTACAGTTCTTTTGGCCTGTTTCACCCTGAACCTCTGTAGCAAATGCAGTGCTGGACACTTTAATCTCCTGGTCACCAACCTCAGACAGTGCTTCGTCTGCCCAGCAGACCTCTGCCTGCACCCTTTCTATTTCCAGTGGCCTGCAGGTGGTCAGGGAGCTATCTCTCCCTCCACATCTCCATAGCCTCCTGCGTTGTCATTGGCTGATGTCACTTAAGTAAACAAGCATCATAGGTCTGCCTTCTCTCATGTATGACCACCCTTCTCTGGTACTGGTCTCCTTCCATTTATGGCCAACTTCCTCCTGAGCTGTCAATATTTGGTATATCCAGTTTCTCTAAATGTCTACCCTCCTACCTGGCTTTAGCCCTAGGACTCCATCAAAAGTGCTCTTAGAAAGGTTTCATTCAGTAATGTCAAGGCTGCTGAATCCACTGTGGGCGTGCTCCTCTTCCTCTTCCTGTGTGGTTATCAGGAGCACCTGCTGGTCATCTGTGGTGGTTTAATTCAGGTGACCCCCATAAACTTTAGGTGGTCTGAATGCTAGGTTCCCAGCTGATGGAGATTTGGAAATTAAGGCCTTCTGGAGGTAGTGTATTGTTGGGGGCAGGCTTATGGGTATTATAGCCAGTTTCCCCATGCCAGTGTTTGGCACACTCTCCTGTTGCTATGGTGCACCTTACGTTGGCCAGAGGTGATGTCCACCCTCTGCTCATGCTATTGTTTCCCCTGCCATCATGGAGCTTCCCCTCGAGCCTGTAAGCCAAAATAAACCTCTTTTGTTCCCCTACAAGCTGCTTTTGGTTGGGTGATTTCTACCAGCAATGCGAACCTGACTTCAACAGTAAAGTGGTATCAAGGAGTAGGATTGCTGCTAGACACCTGACTGTGTGGCTTTGGCCTTTTGGAGCTGATTTTCAAGACATATGTGGAAGGATTTGAAACCTTAGCCCAAGAGATGCCTTACAGTGCTGTAAGTACAGCTTGATGGACTATTCTGGTCAGAGTTGAAAGACTTGAATGCAGTAAGAACTATAGATTGTAAGGTTTGGTTTATGAGGATGTGAAAGCTTTGCCTGGATTGGGTTAGCAGCTTGTGTGAGAAGCTTGCTATTATGCCTGGGTCCTGAGAAGTGCAGGGTTGCTTTGCATAGAAATGAACTGGTGTATGCAGAGGGATATGGCATAGAAAGAAAAATCTTTGGGTGAACTGCTGCCCATTCAACTGCAATTGAGAGATTACAACCTTTGAGATTGGGCTAGCTGACCTGCGCTGGGGCAACAAGAAGAATGTAGACTCTTTTGAAGGGGCCTGAGTGCTCAAGGAGTGTCCTGTTCTTCAAAGTCTGCTTTATTCCCCCCAGATTAACAAATTGGCACCCTACCTGGTATTATGGAGTATAAGAAATGCAGGAAAGAGGGTCATTGAGTTTGCAACATGGTTTTGTGTTTTGGGAATGGCCATGGGCAGTGTGAAGCAGGTTTTGCTGGATGCCTGCATGAAGACCCCATGGGGCCATGAGGATAAACCGTGGACTGCAGTGGAGACCCAGTGGAGATGCCGGGACCACGAGATGGCTGCCAAGGAGCGCTGCCAGTCCTGATGAAGTTTTCCAGGACTGTGAGTAGCCTAGCTGGAGGGGCAGAATTGGAACTCCTGAGACTTGTTGCTGGTTAGGATTATCAGACTTGGAGACTTGTTACTGACTAGAGCTGTTGGACTTGAAGCTACAGAGTTTGGTGTTTGCCCTGGCTGTTTTAAATCCTGTATTGGCTGAGTATTTCTTTGTTATGCCCAATGCAATCTTTTTGCAGTGTGAATGTTTATTCTGTGCCATTATGGCTTTTGGGGGGATTTTTTGGTATTATGGCTTAGTTAAAAAATCTTGGACTATGGGGATGTATGAACATCATTGGGATTGATAAAAACTATGGGGACTTTTAAAGTTGGACTGAATGCATTGTATTTTACATTATGTATGAATATCAGTGTTTGAGTGTCAGGGGCGGAATGTGGTGGTTTGATTCAGGTGTCCCCCATAAACTTATTTGTTCTGAATGCTAGGTTCCCAGCTGACGGAGATTTGGGAATTAACACCTTCTGTGTGTATTGTTGGAAGACGGGCTTATGGGTGTTATAGCCAGTTTCCCCATGCCAGTGTTTGGCACACTCTCCTGTTGGTATGGTGCATCTTATGTTGGCCAGAGGGTGATGTCCACCCTCTGCTCATGTTGTTGTTTTCACTGCCATCGTGGGGCTTCCCCCTCAAGCCTGTAAGCCAAAATAAACCTCTTTTTTTCATAAGCTGCTCTTGGTTGGGTGATTTCTATCAGCAATGTGGACCTGACTGCAACATCTTTATTCTTTAAAATATCTTTAAAGTTTTTTTTTTTTTTTTCTGAGGTAGGGTCTCACTCTAACCCAGGCTGACCTGGAATTCACTCTGTAGTCTCAGGGTGGCCTTGAACTCATGGCGCTCCTATCTCAGCCTCCTAAGTGCTGGGGTTAAAGCCAGGTGTCAACATGTCTGGTTCTAAGGTTTTTTTCTTAAATTTTTTTTGGGGGTGGTGGTGGCATATACAGTTAGAATGGGCTTACTAGGGCTTCCAGCCCCTGCAAACAAACTCCAGACACATGCACCACCTTGTGCATCTGGCTTACATGGGTCCTGGGAAATTGAACCTGGTGCCTTTGGCTTTGCAGGCAAGTGCCTTAACTGCTAAGTCATTTCTCCAGCCACACACACACACACACACACACACACACACACACACACACACACAATTTTTTTTTTGAGGTAGGGTCTCACTCTAGCCCAGGCTGACCTGGAATTCACTCTAGTCTCAGGGTGGCCTCGAACTCATGGGGATCCTTCTACCTCTGAGTGCTGGGATTAAAGGCATGTGTCACCATGCCCTGCTCCTGCTAAAATACTTTTGAGAAAATGAAGATGCAGCCTCTTTGCACTGCAAATGAACTCCAGACACATGTGATCACCACTTTGGGTATCAGACTTTATGTAGGTACTGGGGAATTGCACCCAGGCCGGCAGGTTTTGGGAGTGCTTTTAACCACTGAACCATCCATCTCCTCAGCCCCTAAACAGCTCATCTTTAAAACTTGTGTGTGGGGCTGGAGAGATGGCTTAGCAGTTAAGCACTTCCCTGTGAAGCCTAAGGACTCTGGTTCGAGGCTCCACTACCCAGGACCCATGTTATCCAGATGCACAAGGGGGCGTACATGTCTGGAGTTCATTTGCAGTGGCTGGAGGCCCTGGCATGCCCATTCTGTCTCTTTCTCTGACTCTATCTCTGTCTGTCGCTCTCAAAGAAATAAACAAAAAAAAAAATTTTTAAACTTGTGTGTGGATGTGAGGGCAATCTGGATGTGACATTTATCACCCCATTGGTGGCCAGGGCTGAAATTTGTGTGGACTCAAGCTGCCAAGATGCAGGTCTCACGTGTCACACCGCTCTCCTCTTATCTGCCTGGACTCTACATGACTTCCATTAGAGACGGTGTGAGCAACTGGGCACACACCAGCAGGAAGGAAGCAAGTCTCCAAAGTCAACGCTGAATTCTATAGCGGCGACTCTGAGAAGCCCGTTGTAGTCCATCACTGCGTTTACAGTGAAGAACCGGGCATTTGATTTTCATCAGTGTCGGTGGTTTGAGGCACAGATGACACTTGAAAACAGAGTGGCTCTGACTGGACAGCCAGGGGGCTGAGACTAAGGCCAGCTGTCTGTGTCTACCACACAGGCCTGGGGTGGGGTTGCTGGCTGCCTGGACTTCTGAGGGGAGTCTACCAACCACGCTGGGTCTAGGTGCTAGGATGGCTTCTGATGTTGCTTTATCCAACTTCCCCGTATTCATTCCACCCATTTTACTTTCCTCAAGGTTTATTTGAGGCAGCATGAAAATTGACAGAAACGGTCCTAGCAAAGTGTCAGACAGTACTTGCTAAGTGTCAACTTAAGAAACAGGACATTCGAAGACTTAGGGCAAGGCCTGCTTTTTCCAGAGCTGTGGACTTTGTCCTGGGGAGCCGAGAAGCAATGGCCAAAGCCCCTTCCTGCGGCCTGCAGGAGGGCTGCGTGGGTAGGGAGAGCTTGGCAAGCCTCGAACCTGCCAGTGTCAGGGGGAGGGGCTGAGCCCGGGAGATGGGCAACTGGTTAAGGGGCCAATGAAACTGGAAGGGAGCCAGGGAGAGGGGGTGTGACCCTCCAGGTCCTCCCGCAGCCACAGCCACCTGCCGGCCCTCGGCTCCTTTCTGCAGCTGGAGCGGAGAACCCCAGGGATGTGGGGCCCGAGGCAGCCTTCCTCAGCAACACTAGCTCTGACTGATTTTGTCCAGCAATGACACAGCCCTCCCTGACACACATAAGCAACCCTTCCCAGAGCCTTCTCTGGAAGAGACTGAGGTCTCAGGTAGTGGATGACTGGTGAGGAAACCAAGAGTCAGTCTGGTGGGGATGTGGGGACCCAGGCTGAGGAAAACTGGGAACTCTAACTCATTCCCCTCTGCTGTGTTTCCAGCATGGCCAGTGATACCTTCCTGTCCTCCGCCCAGAGGGAAATGAACCAACCAGCTGCAGATCCAACCCACAAAATCCAAGTTCCAGCTGTTCAGTCTGCCAACGTGGCGTCCTAGGAAGTCACCGACCTTGGAAATGAAGGACCTTGAAAGCACTATTCAGCTGATGCACTTCTGTGGAACTGCCTGTCCTTTCTCTGTTACCATGCATACCAGCACACATGCAAACACACACGCACCCACACAGGGATGAAAAGGGGTGTGTGGAGAGAGGTAGCGTCCTGTGTGTCTTGGAAGCATTTAGTCCTGAGTTATAAACACCAAAGACTTCCGCACATCCACCAGTCACCTCGGATCTCAGCTACATGAGACAGGATTGTAAACACTGGTTTGCTTTATTAAAATAAAAAATTTAAAATCATAAGGTGAGAGTGCTTACTCCTTCCAGGAAAGGGCAACACGTCGGGGGAGACCTGGGAAGGAGCTGGCATTCACACCACACTGAAGTTTAGAACAAGGATGGAAAAGGTCTTGACCAAATCCTAGTTCCAAGAGCAGCTCATGAGCACAGCTTTTTGACACTCAAGTTTCACCCTTTCCTCTCATTCAGTTGCCCATCCTCGGCATCCTGGTGTCACTATCTGTGTCCCCGGGTTGTGGCTCTCTGACAGCAGCATGTAGCTTCACTGAAGAGAACGCCGTCGAGGGCCTCCCACCACTGGCGCCCAGGGAGGACAGACAGACAGACCTCTTCTGAGCTTTCTGATTCGTTACAACAAAGGCTTCAGTGGGATTTCCTTTTGCCTTCGGCACCAACAGAGCCTACCGATACTCCAAACTTCTCTGATAACAGCATGAGAAAAGCCTGAAATGCTAGTGGCGTGTGTTGGTGCACACACGTGCACATGCGACAGCTGACAAGTTTACCTCCACGTTGCTCAAGCGGTCGGGTAAAGCCAAATGAGAAGAGGTTAGAGAATCACCTGAAACTCACAACACTGCAACAGGGTTGAAAATAAAGATGGGGGACATGCTGCTCTCGGCACCCTTTCCAGGGTGGCTCTGTTGCTGCTCCTCCGATGACTGCCAAGGCATCGCTCTTGACAACTAAGAGCTCATCCCGGCCCACTGACTGCTGACTGCACTTGCAAAACGCAGACACGACACTCTTCCTTCCAGGACTGTCCTTCTGCAGGGAGGACCCTGAATGAGGCGTGCAGAATTAGTGCAATAGAGACCCAGTACAAGTTTATATTACTGCACAGGTAACAAACCTTCACAGACATTACAGCCCTGCTCAGAAGCGCCTATGTATTTACAAACACACTGTTGTACATATATACATGTTAACAAAATACAGGGCAATCTAAAAATTAGATCCATCTAAGTAGGTTTTTTTTTTATGTTATCCACCCAATATCTTTTAAAAATGATTTCCCCATCATCTGATGTAATTCCCCACCCGGCCATTAGTATAGTGTGTTTATATTTTCCCATGAGAACTCCCTGTCCTTAGTTCCTTGATAGCCTCCCTGAAACGGGCTTCTGGCTCCCCCCGCCTCCCCCACCGAGGTGAGCCAGAGTCTGGGGTGTGTCCCAGCAGCTGGGAGTGCGTCCAGTGGCGTGGCCTCCTCAGGAGTCCAACTCCAGCTGCTCGTGGTTCTCACTGAGTCTCAGCATAAGCTGCTGTTCGTAGTACAGGCTCTTGGCATAGTTGATCTCTTGGGACAGCTTCACCGCGAGGACCTCGGATCTCACGTGGACCTAGGGAGCACAGCCAGAAGTGAGAGGCCTGCCCTGAGGTGGGAGGACAATAAGAGGGCCCAAGCCGTGCAAGCCCACCCTGCAGCCACTGCCACCAGGACAGGACAGGTAACTTTTCCTAGGGGTGTGCACCTGATTTACTCTCAACCAAGCAATGACTGTGTCCTGCAAAAACCAAACCAGAACCACTGACATTGGGGATTCTAAGCGCCATGGTTCAGAGCTGGAGCAGTTAACAATGGGTTGCACCCGCTCCCCCCAATTCAAGTCCACAGCTTCCCTGCCAGCCGGCCTAGAAAGGCAGACAGGGTTGTATGAGGCTCCGACTACACAGAGCTGACTTCATAAGCGACCAGCCTAACTTAAGCCAGCGAGCCCAGGGAGCCCCATATCCACCCAAGTGTCTTCCTGAGCAAATGGGGAAGGTTGAAGGGCTCCAGAGGAGAAGCCTAGTGAGACTGGCTGCTCTTGTAGGCCACAGGAAGACCACAGATGCGCAAGGCCACTCTGAAGGACACAGCTCCCTGGTGTCAGCAGACAGAGCTGGGCTTCCTCACACCTGCTGTGCTGAGCCAGCCCCACCGAGGGACTCCAGCTTGGGAGTCAGGCAAGGTCTGAGCCTCACCTCATGGCAGAGTCAGCTGTGTGGCCTGAACACACCACCTGCCTTCGCCCCTTCACCCTGCAATAGGACTGTGGGAACATCAGCAAATGACCACCAGAAGCACAAGGGCCCAGCCAGACCTTCATGAATGCTGGCACTCAACAGAAACTTGACTACTTCAAAGGACAGCCAGAGCAAACACCCTGCCTTCCACCCTTTGGAGGCAAAGTCTAGTGTCTACTTGAAAGTCTTTGTTGAGCATGCTACGTATGGCTTCCAGTCACAGATCAAACCCTCAGAAGTTCCACTGTTACCAGAGAAATGACAGTGTGTATCATGCACACATACTCACGAGCTCCACTACCTCAGACTTAATGCACCACACAGCCACCCCAGCCTACCTGGGCTTATGGGGACTGAGGCTGAAGAACCCACTCAGGGCCCCAGGGGAGGCACAACCTCTCGCTCAAGTTCCCATGGAAAGTGGGGGGCAGGGCTGGGGGCCACCAGGGCTGTGACCCTTCAGCCCTGAGCACATTCACCCGAGCAGCACTCACCATGGGCTTGTGATGAGACGGGCCTGGGATGGACACGCCGCTGCTGGAGTTCGCAGCTTTCTTGGTCACCTGAATGTATACCTTCCCGTGGTCTTTGGAGACCAGGCAGTGGTAGAGGTCATCGTATTTGACCTCGAGGAAGATGGCCTCCCGGTCTACATAGTCCCCGCTCTTGAGGAAGTACACGGCTTTGGAGGAGATGAGCACGCAGTAGCTGTCGATGTTCTCCACGGCAATGAAGCTGCTCGGGGCGAGAGGAAAAAGGGGCGCTGCTGAGCGTCTCTCCCTGCCGGGGCCAGCTGGGAGG
This sequence comes from Jaculus jaculus, assembly GCF_020740685.1. Classification (NCBI taxonomy): domain Eukaryota; kingdom Metazoa; phylum Chordata; class Mammalia; order Rodentia; family Dipodidae; genus Jaculus; species Jaculus jaculus. Next base: position 47,038,729 of record NC_059106.1, on the reverse strand, counting down.
CGTGGAGAACAGTGAGCTCTCTGGGGTCTGGAAGCCTGAGACTATTCAAGCTTCGCACACCTTGTGAGCAGGGGACCCGTTCCCTCAGTTCTAAGTTTGGGGTTAGAGGGAGCCTGGCCCCAGGAGCTGTTGCTGGCCCGTGTGTACAGCATGTGGCTGGTTCCCCATCATAGGGTGCTCAGTAATGACTGCATGATGCCAGTAACAGTTCCAATGACTGAAACAACTTCCTATACCAAAATGGGTGTGTGTGTGTGTGTGTGTGTGTGTGTGTGTATGTGTGTGTGTGAGAGAGAGAGATAGAGAGAGAGGGAGAAAACTTAGCTTAGGGCTGAGAATAAATTGTAACAATGCTTTGCTAGGTAGGAAGTCAGTGCAATGCTTTCAATATTAAACCAACAGCTATCATGAGGGATGTGACACTAAGTGGCTACAAGACACGGCTGGCGGTGACAAAAGCAGATGGGAAAACAAGAGAACTAGCAGATATACCAAACTGCACACCATACATGGATGGCAGAAGCCACAGTGTTTACACACCTACATTTCCTTCCTTCCTCTGACAGCCCCAGTAAGAGGTCACCTTGCCCCTGTTCAGCCCAGCCAGGAACTCAGGACACCACCCCACGCTCACAAAACTAACAGTTGGAAAGCGCTTTCTTGGATCAAGTTGCCGTCTTCATTTTCAGAACTTTTAGTTATTTCTTCTAAGAACTTTAAGGCCAGAGACAGCCTAACTTTGGGGAAAAGACAGAAATGACCCAAGCTCTCTTCAGCAGTGCTTGCAGACTGAAAGTGGGAATTTATGCTAACCACGTCTCTCTGCCCAGCTACTAAGCGAGGAGTCGTAACCCCGGAAGCCGCAGTGACAGATTGGCGGCTCCCCGCATCTTCTCGCGCAGGCCTTTCAGTGCGCTGTGGCGTCAGGGACCAACCCGAGAGAACGTGGGATGATGGCGAGAATATCAGGAGCTGACTGACAACAGAATGCTGCTGGGCACTGGCTTCTACTCACTCTGCTCCATCTGGTGCTGCCATGCACCTGGGCCTCTTGTGGTCTTGGTCTGGGGTCAGCAAGCACACAGATCCTCAGGGCTGGCAGAAGCCGTGGGCAGGAGAGGGCCTGCCTGACTGGTAGCCAGGCTTCTGTCTTCTCAGACCCCAGCATGGTTGGACTTCACCCTCCTCGGCATGAGAGCCCTCCCAGAACTTGGCCTTCCTGAGCTCTCTGCCTGAGGAGTCACAGTTCCAGCTCTCCCCAGAGCTTCCCCAATGCCGGCCGTCCCCCACTGCTGAGTACTTCTGCACCTCCACCTCCCAAGCATTGTCAAATGCGGATCCGTTCTGCTTCCTGGCTCCACATCCTGGCTCTAAGCCCTGTGAGAGTGGGGTCCACATTTCATACCCGCACAACTTCCTGAGAACCCACAGAGTTGGCCACCCATGAAGTGTGGACTCCACCCTGTTCCAGTTGTCATTTTAATTATGGCTCCCATGACAGCAATGGGGAGTTTGCTCTTCTAGTCTAACTAGTTGGTAAGGCTGAGACTATAGACTTGTACAAATCCACTGGCAAAATGAGAAGCACCGCGCGTCCCCCCCCCCCCCCCCCCCGTGCTCAGTCACTTATCACAGCCTCCTTGTGTCCCACACTCGAGTGTCAGGGGACACTTCCCTGAGGTGAATGGTATCTATAGTAGCTGGTTCAGGAGGAGAGGGCAGGGAGAGACAGAAGGAAAGAGAGAATGAAGAAAAAATAGTCTACCACAGGGAAGAAGCATCATAGTGGCAACTGGGACTTGAGGAGAAAGGAGCTGAAAACAGAAGCGGCCCTGCTCCTAAGCCTAGGGAGCGAGGCGTGTGGCCATGTAGGCTGCAATGGGGTCCCAGAGAGGAGACTCCAAAGATGGCCACCACACGCAGGGTTAAAGCAGATTGTGCACCTCAAGTCCAGCTAAGACTGGCTCTCCAGTTTCCCATCTAGCTCTCCATGCCTCGCCACTGGTGCCTACAGGAGCTGACACACCCAAGAAGTGCCCTTAAGCCCACCACTGTCAGAGGGACCAACACCAAGCCCACGTCCCAAAGAGGCAGACTCATCCAGGCTTTAGGACAGACTTCCTTCCAGAAGGCCACCAGGATGTGAATCCTCCTGCAGGCCAGGGAACCTCTAGGGGATAGTGCGCTGGGCCAGAGGCTCTCCCGAAAGGCCGAGGACTTGGTGAAGGAGAGCTGGCTTGGGCAGGCGGGGAGGCCTCACCAGCTGGGGATCTAGCCAGGTAGCTTGCCTTTCTGGTGGCTAAGTTCTTTCACCTCTCTGAGGGAGATGATACCACCTGCCAGCTCCTTCCTTTAGCACGAAGGTTGAAAGAATCTGTGAGGGATGGAAGCATGAGCAAAGGCAAAGCGGAACATCTCTGTAAACTTGCCCATACCACTACTCCACGTCCAGGGCACTGCTCATGCCCTGGAGCTGCTCTCACAATCTCGGAGGGTGGACAGTGCGTGCAATGTTCCGAAGTTTTCAAATCAAAGGCAGATCACAACTTAGGGCATGACCGGGAGAAGAAAGAGCCGGGTGATGATTCCAAGTCGGGCAGCGATGGCTATCTCCCCATGCTCTCCCCCGCCCCGCCCACATCCCACCATCCAAGGCCAAGATTGTTTTTGATTTTCAAGGTAGTGTCACGCTCTAGTCCAGGCTGACCTGGAATTCACTATGTAGTTTTAGGGTAGCTTCGAACTCACAGCAATCCTTCTACCTCTGCCTCCCAAGTGCTGGGATTAAAGGCGTGCGCCACCATGCCCAGCTCAGGGCCAAGGTTTTGAATCTGATCAGCACCACTGTTGTTATTAACTTTGGTGCTTTTACAAAATCTGGAAACCACATCATAGACTTATTCAAGCAGCTCCAGATCAGACCTCTCATCAGCTGGACACTGATCCCAAATGTGTCACCCTGTGAGAGGAGTCACAGTTTGGGGGACCAGGGAAGCCCACAAAGGCAGAGTGCTCTCAACTCTTCCATTTACCATCCTGTCCCCCTTTCCCTCAAAGACTCAGGCCATTTCCTACCTGGCATCCACCCGTTAGCTATTTCTCCTCCGCAGGCCTGCATGCGCTCTGGCCACCACACCCTGCACACCCTACTTTGATGACTGGAGTTGGCATCTCCGCACCTCACCTACAGCCATGCCTCATGCAGGGACTGCTACTGGCCCAGGAGTGAGTGGCCGCTGGAAAATCTCATGGGTGACATAGCCAGCATGCTCTCAGGTAGGTCCTAAGGACACTCCTTCTATCCTCTCATCTATGAAACACACCCAGAAACACTAGCATCTGGATGTGAGAGTGGAGAGGCCCGGATTCTGGCAATACTTCTAGGTTACCGTGGGTACTAGGCCTATGTCTATAGAAACAGGGCTTTTGCATAGTATTTTCAAACAAGGTTAGAATTTTATCTTGAACTTTCCTTGAAAGAGCAGAGGAGGACACTTTGGCATGGGTTGAAAGATGGCCACAGTGGCCTCACTCCCGAGCACAGGGACATGCCATGCCATGCAGGCTGTCCCAGACTCAGAGGAGACTCCAGAGGGTGGACCTGGCAGGATCCAATACTGGAGAGAAGCCACTACTGCCACAAGTATCCACAAACAGGCACAGGCTGCTCTCAAGAACACGGTGGCAGGTGATCACACCAGGACGCCCTCTCTTTTGGAAAGGCTGGGCTTCCTCCAAGTCACAGGGCAGGCACACATCTGGGGTCAGTACCCCTTCCCCACTGGCTCTCTCCACTGACCCAGGACTATAGAATGAGCCACCCTGAAGACTGCTGAGATGACTAGAGCTGGTCTGTGTCCAGCACAGGACACACTTAGCCAGTGGCAGCTTTGTCAGTCCTTCCTTCTGTTGAGGACGTATGCCATGTTACCCCCATCCCATGGGGAAGTCGGCCTGCCGCTCCCAATCTGTGTATCCTCACACTGAGCGGGTCAGGAGAGCGCCCTACGAATAGCCATGCGGAGGTGGGATCAAGCCTCTATTTCCCTAGGGAGAGGGACAGCTGCCAAGCCACTGTTTCAACTGCCCTGTTTGACTTTTTTTTTCTCTTTGCTTGATTTATTTTTGCTCCATCGGCTCCATTTACTGAACCTAATTCTACCACTGTGAAGTCGTCTAAACTGGAAAGGCCTGAACTGTCTCCTTCCAGTCCCTGGTCTGCCTGGGGTACCCAGGACACACTGAGTGCCACACTGCACAGAACATCTCCCTGCACACGTCCCCAAGACCTGGGCACTCAGCGTCACAGACGAGTTGCTCTTTTGGCACCACCAGGAGACCAGGCGAGGCTGAGTGCTCTCAGCTGCTCCGCAGCCGGCGGCCAGCGTTCATCCGTCCACTCGCACTGCCTCCGTGGCAGGCCCAACCCTACTCCTCTCCACTGCCACCGCACGGTGCAGGCCTCGCTCCAAGAGCTTCCCACCTGGCCTTCTGCTCTCCACTGGAACCTTTCTCTCTGCTGTCCTCAAGGTGGCATTTTCACTGTGCAGTTTTGAGAAGGGTCCTCTTCTTCAAGATTTCACCGTCTCTGGGAAAGGCAAGTGCCTAAGCACGGCCATGTAAGGTTAATTAAAATTCTTGAATAAAAGTTTGAGATTTACAAGTTATTCTTGCCTTTTTTTAAAAAAATGCTTTTCTGTATTAAGAAAAAAAATCTCATAAATGGAGCTGGGTGTGGTGGCGCACACCTTTAATCTCAGCACTTGAGAGGCTGAGGTAGGAGGATCACTGTGAGTTTGAGGTCAGCCTGGCTAAAGTGAGACACTACCTTGAAAAAAACAAACAAACAAAATCTCATAAATGTAACTATCCACCTATCTGATCTTATGATTCAAGGATCACATTCCAGAAAATAGCAGTTTCTTAGGTCATGGGCTGCTGGCTTTGCAGAGGTAAGGACCAGCCTCTGTCATCTACTATATGACCTTGTTGTACTGAAATATTAGAAACAAAGTAGGCACTTTTTAGGAAGATGAAAATGAGAGGCTGTTGACCACAAATTGAGCATTACTTAGAAAAAAAAATTAATCATACAGAGCAAGTGTGATTTTAACATCATCTTAATTCAAGATTCTGGGTTTAAACAGAAAAATGGGAAGCTATGGTAACTCTGCAGGATGTCAGAGAACTGTCTGATTAATCTGAGAAGAGGCCTTTCAGCTGAACAGACCTTAAATCACATGTCAGTAACTATCTTAATGCTAATTAATTAGACAAAATGGAAAAAAAATCAAGTAAATGCAACTTGCTCTATGAGATCAAAGTTGCAGTTGCCGTGGCACTGGGGACTCTGTGGGGCTTTCACTCCATCAGGAAGTAATTACACAATGTTTTCCAGAAGTGAAACAGTGAGTCTAACTGGAAAAAAATGTGGAAACATTTAGTTAGAACAGTAGAGGAAGGTATTAAAGACCCTTTTAAGGGGTTAACTCTGAAGGGAAATATGCAAATAATTAGGTCCTAAAACATGCTTTTAATTAGAAGCCAAGGATAAAAGCTGGAGGTAAAAGTCAGCGCCCATGTTTCTTCCCGAGGACCTCTTCCTGCACAGTGAGGACTGTGATGCTCCCATCGCCGCGAAGACAGGCTGACGATGGAGGACACATCAGCGACACGTTTTCCAGAGCCCCTGGTGACCCCTTGCTGAATGCTGAGAAAGAGCATGGTCACATGTCTCCCTCAACAGCCACTGGCCAGATCTAACCCTCAGCTTGGGTGGAGACACATGGTTTTCATCTCTGAAGTCAAAATCATTCATGCCAATAACTGTTCCCAGTGCATATGAATTTTAAGAGCTTCATGAAATACACTGCACTGATTTCATCCTGATTCTAGTGTCCGGTTCTCCTAGCTCTGTTTTCAATGAGTTCATCTATGTTGGCTGTACTGTGTCATTTCTGCCTGGTGCTCAATGGATCTTGTAAAGGCTCAGGAGGGTTTGACCGAATAGAGGTGAGCTAGGGAGATAGCTCACTTGGACAAGTGCTTAACTTACAAATATGAAGACCTGAGCTTGATTACAGAACCCATATAAACATGCTGAGTATGGTGGCATGCACTAGGTGAGGCAGAGACGGGAGGATCCCTGGCCAACCAGCCTAGCCTAATTAGAGATTCTGTCCAATGAACAACTCTGGTTCAAAACATAAAACAAAAAGTGTTTGATTAAAAGTAATCACAGGGCTGGAAGGATGGCTTAGCAGTTAAGGTGATTTGCCTGCAAAGCCAAGAACCCAGGTTTGATTCCCCAGGACCCATATTAGCCAGATGCACAAGGGGGTGCACATGTCTGGAGTTCGTTTATAGTGGCTAGAGGCCTTGGCGCACCCATTCTCTCTCTCTCCCCTTCTTTCTCTGTCAAATATATATATATGCAAATAAAAATAACATAAAAGGAATCACAGGAGCCAGGCATGGTAGTGCATGTCTTTAATCTCAGCACTTTGGAGGCAGAGGTAGGAGAATCACCATGAGTTCAAGGCCACCCTGAGACAACATAGTGAATTCCAGATCAGCTTGGGCCAGGGTGAGACCCTACCTCAAACAAACAAACAAACAACAAAAACAAAAAAAGGAAGCAATCAAAAAGTGGACAGTGTTCCTCAAAAATGACACCCAAGGTTGTCCTCTAGACTCCATCACGTGTGTACACATGTGCATGCACACCCTCCACACACACTCGAAGAAAAGAAAAAGATGACATACAATGATCTTATTTTAATGTTTGACTCAAAAGCAAAAAGACCCAAATGAGTGCAAAGTGGACACACGATAAGAAAGCTACACCACAACTGTCCTGCTGAGTCCAGGGAGTGTGACTGGAGCGGCAGACACTGGCCCAGGTCAGAACCAGGGCCTCCAGTGACCGGAGCCGGTATCCAGCCCTCATGCGGCTGTTCTAATCGACCCTACCTCGCCCTGCTCACTGAGAAATGACCGTCTAGGCTTTTGACCCAGAGTTCCAAAGCTCCATTAACAAACGGACAGAAAGAAAGGACAGCTAGGGCACCAAATCCCACTCCCAAAGAAGGCAGGTGTCTTCCCTGGAGTGACTGCAGTCATGGCTATGGTACAACAGCAGACTCTACTTGTGGTGGTTTGAATATAAAAGGCCCCATAGAGTACGATATTTTTGATTATTAAGATTAAGCTTCCAACTTGGGTTTCAGTGGGCAGAGCCTTGCTAGAGGAGGTGTGTTACCATGGGTGGATCCTAAGTACAGCCCTAAGGTGTGTAGACAGCCAGTTTGAGCTCTGGCTGTTTGTGCTTGCTGGTGTTGGCTTTTGTTTCTCTACTATGGTGATGCTTCTCCCAGAATCACTAAGCCTGAAATAAACCCTTTTCTCCCATGAGCTGTTTCTGGTTGGGTGTTTGTTCCAGCAACTCAAAGGTGCTGTAGGCTGTTCCTATTCCATAGTTCCTTTGCTGAAGTACTAACTCTCAATGGGATTATGCTGAGTAAGGAAGCAGTTGAGGTAAAGAGCAGTCATGAGGTTGAGGCCCTGATCAAGAAGGATTAGTGTCTGAAGAGACAAGAGAGTCCCTAGCCCCTTCATGTAAGGACACAGCAAGGAGGCGAAGCTCTCAAGAGGAGAATGGGAGGCACGTTGATCTCAGACCTCCTAGCCTCTAGAACTGTGAGGACACACATTTCTGTTGCTTAAGTCACTCCATCCAAAGTATTTTGTTATGACAACTGAGCAGGCTGACAGGTGGAAACCCACAGACATTATTAAAAGATGTTCCAAGAACACCAGGTGGGGGTGGGACTGGGTTCCACAAGGCGCATCAAGAAAGATGCCATCCTATCTAGCAAACAACACAAGGATCCTAGATTTCATTATCTATGTCCCCATTCAGTCACTGACACAAGACGTAACTCGAGGTCTCCCTAGCACTGTCTCCCAAGAGCACTGAAGGCCATCCAGGAGCTAATCTTAATCGACACTCTTCCACCGCCAGAAACGCCCACACTGTTCAGACCCGCCCTAGCTGGCTTCACCACAGCAGACCCAGCACGCAATGCAGAAGTTAAACTGGCATTCTGCTACTCCTCAGACAATGCCTCTCTCTGGGCTGTGTTTCTAACAGCTGGTCAAATTCTAGAGCACTTTATGCTCTAAGGTCACTGCAGAATATCCTCAAAGAATGGGGCACCTACCATGCCAGCCGGGGACAGTCTCACTGGCTGAGGAGATGACAAGCTCCCAGGGTACTGAAAGTGACCGAATAGTGTGAACAACCACTCCGGATAGTAAACAACAGGACATCTAAGTGGAAGAAAGTTTTACAGGGGAAAAAGCCCTTAAGAATGAGAACATCTCATCCGCTGCATTCTCTCTCTGAGCTGTCTGCAAAGAGAGAAAAGCTTTAGCACAAAACTGGAAGACCCGGCTGTGGCACACAACTAGAGCAATACTCCCTCCAGTGAAGGCCACTTACAAGTAGTCACACGGACACCTACCTACCCCACACTTAGGACAAGCAATCCCTTAGTCAGGTGCGAGGTCACAGGCAGGCCAGGGCTCTGGGGTCACAGGAACATTTCTCAGACCAGACAGAAGTGAACACCTGGGCCCTTCCCACAGCTCCCACTTACAACTCGTCTTGGATGTTGTCTGTGAGTTTGAAGAGCTGCTCCTGCCCCTCTGCCTGGCTCTCAGAATAGCGGGGCAGCAGCCCCTGGGGTCCTGTGCAGCAGCGCGGCTTCCGAGCCCTCTGGGCTTGGGTTCTGGAGGGGCAAACAAGCAAGAGGAGGTTAAGTATCAAGGTGCACACAGAAGTAAGCTGCAGCAGGGCCTGTGTGTGCCGATGCGGCAGAGGTGAGGCGCCCGCTGAGAATTCAGCCCCAGCCTCATAATCCTTCGGGGGCCTGTGATTATTGGCTAAGCTGGCTGGCTTCCTTACCCCTCTATTTCACAGGATGGCTAAAATATCGAATTAAAAAAATGCCCAACAGGCCTGTACTCGACGAGAGGGCTCCCATAATGGTTATGTCTCTAGTCTTCCTGTGGGCCACATGGTTCTAGGAGGTTCTAGAGGCTCTAGGAACCTCTTGGAAAGCACCACCTATGGACTTAACAGTGGGTCAGGAGAAAGGCCTGGGAGCCTTGGGCTTTAGTGAGAACCACTGTGCTTTCAGGCTTCTTCCAATAAGCTCAGTCGCCTGAATAAAGAGTGGGGGATGCCGGGACCACGTGAGGAGAATGGAGGCTTTATGGAACAGTCCCAGGCCACAGCCTGATTCTGCAGCAGCCCAAGCTCATGCCACTTGGCTGTTGGTTGCCCAAAGGAATCTGCTTTGCTATGGCTTTTGGGATCGGCTGCTGTTGTCTTTTTCCACAAACCATAGACAGGGTAATTGATAAATACTTTTTGGTGTTTTCCTAGAAACAGGAGTCCATATTTGTCTTGGAAAGGTTGTGCATATTTCAGATGACTGATAAGAGTGTACTGGGTCTGTCCTCAGCCTTGTACTGGCTGTACTTTTTATTATTGTTCCTGGAACCCACTGAAGCAAAACATCCCTCTCTAGACATACCTCAAAGAGAACAGGCTTCCACACCGAAGCAGCACTTCAGAACCACTTCCCACAGCAGTGTGGAGGTGGACAAGTACCCAGGGGAGGGGTGCAGGTCAGGGCAGTAACCTGGTATAAGCAATCTGGAACTTGCCACTGGCCATGCCACAGGGTGGGTGCAATGCTGGGACCATAGCAAAGTGTTCTGATCCCAGGTCAAGCAAGCGCACCTAGCCTTGGTGCCAGCGGGGCAGCCCTGTGCCTGGATGTGTTGTGGGCTGGCAAGCCGACAAGCCCCTGACAATTTCATCAAACCTGAGCTACCAATGGGGATCTTCCGAGTGATATGGAGAAGTAAGATGCCTCGGTGATTTGTCGTCACTCAGGGGGCAGGGTGGCTGGACAAAAACACCCTTTTACTCATCACACACACTCAGGGCTTTGATTGTGCCTAGTCAATCCCTCCTTCAAGATTCAGAAGTACTGAGTCTGGAAGGATAATTCAGCAATTAAAGGCACTTGCTTGCAAATCTGCCAACCCATGTTCCATTCCCCAGCACCATGTAAAGCCAGATGCGCAAAGTGGAGCATGCACCTGGAGTTTGCTTGCAAACAAGAAGCCCTGAAACATCTATTCTCTCTGTCTTGCTATCTCTTGCAAATAAATTAAAAAAAAAACATTTAAAAAGAAGATTTAGAAGTACTAGTGGTGACTCTTTATTCCCTAAGTTCTCACTGGAAGTGGGGAGGGCAGCGACAAGCACTGTACTAAGAGCCAACGAGGAGGGTTGGGTGCATTTTCCAGGCAGCCTATCCTAGTCTCCTGAACTGGAGAAGCAGCAAGTGTTATTTCAAACATTGTCTAGATAGGCAAATCGAATGGCCTTTCCCAAGGCAGGCTCACCGTTCTCTTATCCGTGAAGGCCCTGCAGGACCCACTGGATAGGCTACAGAAGAGCAGAGGCCTCCAAGAGGAATCAGTGAGGTCACTTTCTTGTTTCCTTTAATATCAAGCTTGGTTCTGCCTCCTACTATTCATCTCCCCAACCTACCAGGAGGTCTAAGAGCTTTACCTGCCCTGTATATCCCACAGCCAAGTGCTCTTCTCTCTCTGCCACTTCTAACAACCGGCTGCTGGACTTGTTTGCTTTGAGACAGGGTCTCACTATGTAGCCCAGTTAGACTTGGACACATTACATACTCAGGCTGGCCTCGAGCACGCTACCCTCCTCCCTCAGCCTCCTAAGTGTTCAGATTACACAGCACACACCACTGTGACCTCTGGATTTGTAGTATGTCATTACTATAGCTTTCTACTTACTTTTTCTGCTCTTTCTTACTCTTACTGCTTTCATCCATGCCCATTTTCCTCACCACAGTGAGAGTGGATTTTTTAAAAAAATATAACCTAGATCAAGTCAGTCTCCTGCATCTATCTCACTTGGGTAAATAAATGTATGTACACAGGACCTGGTCCACCATGTGGAAAATAGATAGCATGAGAAAAAGGATTTTGTGGGCTGGAGAGATGGCTCAGCAACTCAAGGTGCTTGCTTACAAAGCCTGCTGGCTCAGGTTTGACCCCCAGAACCCATGTAAAGCCTGACACACAAATTGGCACGTGTGTCTAAAGTTCATTGGCAACAGCAAGAGTGGTGTACCCATTCCCCCCCCACAATAAATAAAATAAATACATAAGACTAAAAATAAGGCAAAAGAAGCTGGATATGATAGTGTGCGACTTTAATATCAGCACTCAGGAGGCAGAGGTAGGAGGCTCACCATGAGTTCAAGGCCACCCTAAGACTACATACCAGGCCAGCCTGAGCTAGAGTGAGACTCTACCTTGAACCCCCCCCCCAAAAAAAAAGGCAAAAGGATTTTGTCTGAACAGTGCCTGGTTGCCTGGGGAGAAGCAATGTCTAGTGATTGCATTGTTGAGTAGAGAATATAGTTTAGTTTTAGGCCATTCATTGAGCTATAAAGCATAGGTTTATAAGCTAACAGTTAATGAACATAACAATATGTCTAGTCCTCTGACCAAGGCAAAAGAAGGGTAAGAAGGTACAGCCTCAAAACTGGCCCCTCGGAAGTCAAGTCTTTTTACTTACAAGAAACCAACTTTTCTTGGCACTCAAGGCCAGGGAAACCAAGCTACCACGAAGGGGAGACTAAGAGCTCTGTCCTTGAGATGCGACCCCAGAAAGTGTGGTAAGCCACGGAAGGCAGCTGCACCCGCACCTGGAAAGCGCACCTCACAGCCACTGCAGAACCGCTGAGAATGGACATGAACGCACCCCACGTTATCAAGTGCAGATATTCCTCTCCTCAGGGTCTTCTTCAAATTTTAACTACACCCCCAATATGTTGTCTTTCAGCCTGCAAACTACAGATCTGCAGAAACATTGAGCATAAGCAGAGTCTACTCCTGTGGGTATGCAATGTTGGGCCGCATCTCCTGTCTGTTCTGCAAACTGCCTCCAGTCTAAGGCCAGGCTGGGCATGGCACTCAGTACTGGAGCCTGGAGGAGCCCACTGTGGTGCTCAGAGCTCGTTTGCACATCAGCATTATACCCAAGAAAGTAGAGGGAGTTCAGTCTGGCTATGAGAGGAAATTGTCCTTCATTATAGCCTTTAGCTGCAGGGACTGTTCCAAAAGGGCCCATTTATGTGGATCTCAATAGAGGCAGAAGCTGGGCTAAAGGGTTCCCCTGTGATGCTATTATTGTTAGGGATTGAAACTAGTTTTTCTTCTTCAAAATGCAACTAAAATTTCCATTCCAAGTTGGTGGGCTATAGGTGGGAGAATGAAGGAAAGTGATGCCTAAAGTCACAGCGTGAACAGATTTAGACCCAAGTCTACTCAAAAAGTGTTTTGGGGGCTGGAGAGATGGCTTAGCGGTTAAGCGCTTGCCTGTGAAGCCTAAGGACCCTGGTTCGAGGCTCGGTTCCCCAGGTCCCACATTAGCCAGATGCACGAGGGGGCGCACGTATCTGGAGTTCGTTTGCAGAGGCTGGAAGCCCTGGAGCACCCATTCTCTCTCTCCCCCTCTACCTGTCTTTCTCTCTGTGTCTGTCGCTCTCAAATAAATAAATAAATAATTTTTTTAAAAAAGTGTTTTGGCCAGGCAGAGTAGTGCACATCTTTAATCCCAGGGAGGCAGAGATAGAGGATCACTGTGAGTTTGAGGTCACCCAAAGACTACTGAGTAAGTTCTAGGTCATGAGCCCTAAGCAACACACTGAGTTTCTCTGGCCTCTCATTTCCAGGTTAGCCTTGGCTACACTAAGAGGCTACCTCAAAAAACAAAACAAAACACAAGTCTGTGTGTTTAAAATAAGCTAACGTTTCCATTCTCCATGAGCCAGTAAGCAGTGTATAGAGTGACCTTCAATAGGGTTGACATTTTGACAGCATGTCTTTTTGTTGTATGCAGTAACATGAGTGCTGGTATGGTAGTGCCTACCTCTAAAAACAAACAAACAAAAAAGTGAGCTGGAGAGATGGCTCAGTGATTAAGGTGCTAGTGTGCAAAGCCTAATGACGCAGGTTCGGTTCCCCAGTACCCAGGTAAAGCCAGATACACAAAGTGGCATATGTGTCTGGAGTTCATTTGCAGTAGTTAGAGGCCCTGATGTAACCATTCTCTCTCTCTCTAATAAATAAAAATAAATTAAAAAAAACTAGATACCAAACAACAAAAATATATAGCATTACAAAACAGATATGATTTCATGTTGTACATTGTATAGATGGTAGGTATATGTAGTTTGAGGCCAGCATGGCTGCATGTAACAGCAACCTTAACTCTGTTTATGTTCCATGACTCAGGATCCCAGTGTGTCCATTTTAAAGGGACTCATTGGTCTTAAGTTAGCATAGTGCACATTCTAGCAAGTCTGAGAGCATCTGTGAAGAAGTACTCTATTCCTTCCCCTTCCCTCCCCTGCCCCTTCCTCTCTCCTGACCAGACACGAACACTAGATTTCTCATTGTTCTGGTTCAGGGCCTGTTAGCACCACTGGCCTATTCCTCCTTATCTGAACGAGTATGAGACATGTCTCTGGAGCTGATCACAGCCTGACTCTGTCTTCTGCACTCAGACCTCTGTCCCCCCTCTGCCTACAACACGTGTGATCCTGAACCTTGTGTTTATCTTCCATGCTTTTCTTTCTTAGGTGGTCTCATACACTTCAAAGTCTGCTTTGGCACATTCCTGTTGCAGTCTATAGTTTCTAATTGTCGAGGCTTCTGAAAATAGACATCCCTCTTACATTGCTAAGGTCCCATCCATTCTTTTGTGTACAGCTGTAATTTACTTGCTGTGCCTGCTTTAATAATACTCCAATTTATGAGTATCCCATAATTATCCTCCTATTGGTGGAAGGGTTTATTTGTAGGTATTACTATTATGGACATCATTTTTGGGCATGTCTCCTGGTGAAATTTGGCTTACAGGGTATAGAAGTTCAACTAGGAAGAGAATTCAAACTATTTTAAAAGTGGTCAAATAATTTTTTACATCCCTGCCAACAATGCATTTAAGAGACACTAGCTATCTATATGCCTTCCAACACTTGGTACTGTCTAGGACAGCAATGCCTTACAGCCACTGGCGATAAGTGGTTATTAAGTAATGGAAATGTGGCCAGTCTAGCTAAAGAATGGAATTTTAAATTTAAATTAGATCCTGTCTCAAGAAAAGAATGAATGAATGAAACACACACACACCCAGAGTGAGAGAGAGAGAGACACACATAGATGGGGAGGACATGGTGGCATAGATCTGTAATCCCAGCACTTGGCGGGTAGAGGCGGGAGATCAGGACTTTAAGGCCAGTTAGGACTGCATGAGGCTCTATCTCAACAAACAAACCAAACCAAATGGGTTCCATTAGGTTGCACCTTGGAGTGCCTGCTGCTCAGATGATACAAATGGTCTCTCACTCATGTTCTCCTTGGGGAATAATGGAGTCTAACAATCAAAATGGAGCACTGACTCTTGCCACTGAGGCTTTATGGAGCATCAAGGTCAGAGGCTAAATGGCTCTGGTTCCCCACCCTGGCCCAGCCTCTGGCCTCCTTGGTGACTTTGCTCCTTTCCTTGTGACCACCTTAACTGTTAGGAGGTGGTGCCACTTGGGCAGCATCTTAGTGCTACATACAAGCCTGGTGACAATGGATCATGACACAGGAGGTGGCGAACCCATTTACTTCTCTCTCATTAGTTACCAGCTCAGACAAGGGTCTGCTCAGCGCGCCGTGCTGTGTGCAGCGACTGACTCCACAGCCCGTTTAGCCAAAGGTCTGTGGTGTAGTTAATTGCTGCCAGCTGGGGGCTGTCGGCCATTTTAAGCCCTCAGCTGCTGCGGTTTATAAATTTCACAGCGCACAGGAAGAAGCAGCCCTTCCAGTCAACCAGCTAATCCAAAATGTCAGCACCGAATGAGCTTGAGCTTTGAACTCTGGCAGTGCCAGCGAGCAGTGATAGGGCATGGATACCTCCAGCCCCCGCCCCTGCCCCCGGAGAGGGCAGTCCATGCATTGCACTCTGCATCATGCCAGGGCTCTCTGACACCGGCGCCCCATCCACAGATCAGATCAAGGCAAATAACCTGGGTCATGTTCTTTAAGCAACAAGCAATCCAAATAAGGTGGCGGGAGATGTAACCAATTCCATTTGGTTCTCTTGCCTTTCAGCCCGAGGGTCACCACTTGGCCAGCCATGATTTGTTCTGAGCTTGCATGATGAGAAGCTGTGTCACACTTCTGCTATTTGAAGACAGATGGTGTGTATATGTCCACCCCCGTATGGCTTTCAGCTGAGATGTTAGTTGGTTGAGAGGTCTGTCATGGCCAATGTCCATCAACCGAGTGATGTCCGTCCACAGATCATCAGGGAACAAGCCGGAAGTGTATGCAGCTTGTCTGCCCAGCACGGTAGGGTGTTTACTCAACTGATGACTGCCATCTTGCTCAGGGCTGTATACACTGACCTCAAGGGAGTGATGGATGATGCATGCATTTACTTTATGCATGTGTCCACGGCTTTTGTTTTCATTAAACATCCTACTGGTATACACTGTGCTCAACTGAGCACAAATAATGAGAGTGAGAACAGAAGGTGGCCTGAAGGCTCTCTTCAAATACAGGCTGTCCACAGATAACGAATGGTTACACAGGATCGGGGGTCTTGGCCGTATGGATATCAAATGTTTGTCATTGCTTAAAAGAAACCGTCTTCACTGGAGACCATTATGATCTAGTTAAAACGCAGTCAGAGGTCCAGAGGCCCAGGAGATATCTCTCTCCTCTTTGCCCCATGCATCTATTTAGGTGTTTCTTCTCCACAGACTTCATCCCATTCACCGCACACCATGCTCAGAGAAATCCCCCTTCCATAGTTTTCAGACAGACAGAACTCCAGCTTTTAGAACTTACTCACATAGAGCTACTGAGCTTTGGCTATGCTAAATCGTGCAAAAAGAAAATGACACCAAGTATTTGCTAGGATAATGGGGATTTTGGACACATGAAAGAAACTCTGTTGGGAGAGACTGGTTCTCAAGTGAAATTACTGAGTAGGGGGTTCAGACTAAGATAACTGGAAAAACAAGCCTGCTCCCAGGCACAGGATGGCTTGTGCCTCCTCTTCTTCCTCCCACCGAGCTTGGGAGATGTTGATTCACGAAGTCATCAGAACTTACATGTAGAGTGTTAGGTCTCAGCCATCTGAAATCCAGAAGCAAGGCTGACATTTCCTGGGCTGGACTAGGCTCACACCCTTCGGTGGGATTCACACCTGACTTGTTTATAGGGGTCAAGGCTTCCTGTAATCTCACACATGCCTGGGGACCCCATGATACCGCAACTGTGACAGCTGGTAGGACTAATGCCAACAGATATTCTATTGGGATTTAAACTTTAAGACAAAAATTCTACAGATTTCTTCTTCTTCTTCTTTTTTTTTTTCAATCAATTGCCTCAGGGGTGAGAATACCTGCTAATTTAGCTGGACAGGGAGGGCAAAGGAAGGCTCACTTCATAAAAAGCATTCCAATACGGCTGTTAGCCTTGAGTTTCTGAAATGCCTTAAGTTTGCATGCTCTGGAGTTGCTCTGCCTTAAAAAATAACAGATAACTTCTAATGTGACTTGCAGCCCTTAGCACTGTTAAAAGAAAGGGGCACTTTACACCTGTGAGCTTTTCCTGTGTCCTAACCATGATCTTCAAGCTCAGACTGTAATGTTATTAGGACTCTCTCATGCCATGGTCACTCTCTTTGCTAACTTGTCACCATGGATGCCAATCCCAAGATATTTCAATGGGCCCAAGCATACAAATTCTGGTAAACACGATTTTGTAGATTTTAGGTATAAATGCTAACAAGCAGATTAAGTTACACAAACCAGATTCTTTCAGATTAATGTCTGGGAACTTATTACATAATTTCTTTTAATTTTTGTATTATTTTCCTTCTCCCAAAAGTTGATCTAAGAGAAGAGTGACATTTAGGATCAAGGTATTAATGAAAAGAATAAGTTTTCTTGGGGAAAGACAAACAGAATGAAATCCCAGTCTATTAATCAATTAGTCAGAGGGCATTAAGAAGCTACTAGATAGCTGGAGAGATAGCTTAGCGGTCGAGGTACTTTCCTGTGAAGCTAAGGACCCAATTCTCCAGGTCCCACATAAGCCAGATGCACATGGTGGCACATGCATCTGAAGATTGTCTACAGTGGCTAGTGGCCCTGGCATGCCTATTCTCATTTTCTCTCTCTCTCTAATAAATAAAAGTCAAGCTTAAAAAAATAAGAAATAAAAAATAAAAAGAAGTTACTACAGGGATGGAGAGATGGATAAGCAGTTAAAGTGCTTGCTTGCAAAGCCTAGAGACTCATGTTGGATTTCCCAGTACCCACGTAAGCCAGATGTACAAAGTAATGCATCAGTATGTACTTCCTTATCAGTCTGTGAGAATAAAATACCTACATGGTAGATAATGTGGAGGTGAAATATGATATATGTGTAGCACACAGCAGGACTCATAAATTAACTGCCTTGGACTCTTCTACCCTCACTTAGAATTACAGAGTCAACTTATAATACCCAAACATAGCTGGGCATGGTAGCTCACACCTATAATCCCAGTACTTAGGAGGCTGAGACAAGAGGACTGTTACAAGTTTGAAGCCAGCTTGGGTTACAGGATGAGAGGCTTAGGGAAATGGTTCAGTGGTTAAAAAGGCTTGTGTAAGCATGAGGGCTTAAAAGCACCTAAACTGGATTGTAAGCACCCATGTAAAAATGCTATAACCCCAGTCCTGGAAGGGATGGAGACCACAGAGTCCATGGGGCTTGCTGGTCAGCTAGTCTGATCTAAAAGAAGCACTTTCAGATTCCGTGAGAGACTTGTCTCAGGGAAATAAAGTGAATGAGTAACTGAGGAGTCCACGGAAGTTCTCCTCTCGCCTCTGCACACTTGCACACAGGGTGCAAGCCCCTGTACACACACACGTGCACTCACCACACATACTAAATAAACAAACAAACAAACAAACAAACTGAATTTTAAAAATACCAAGCCAAATCTCACTCAAATGCGATAGTAAAAGTATGTTGAATTTCATCCTGACAGCACTATGGGGGACAGGACTCAGTACGTAAGAGTAAGTCCTGAAGAAGACATCAGCGCGAGCATTTTCAAGGGACCCAGTGCTCATAAACCTGCTTCATTCAGAACTGGTTCCTTAAAGTAACTTTATTTAAAAAAAAAATAAAAGAAGCAGGGTGAATCACCTAGCCATTTCGTAAGTTATGCAGGTATCAAAATCTTAGAATTGAATACAATCTTAGAACATTGCAATTAATAAGATCCACCACAGCCAAGGGTTTACAGAAAAAAACAAAACAAAACAGTGTTAAAAACACTTGGACTAAATGTAGCTCACAGATGATTTTAGTGCATCCAACTGCTGCACTGGAATGGCACTGAGGCACCTCCCCCAGGGTCTCCTTAAGGCTACAGCCTAGCAAATATGGGGAGATGAGAGCCAGAGGGGTCCTTTGTGGTATGCTTACTGCCTCAAGACCACCTTTGCTCAGCCTGGTGGCTTCACACATCTTTTTATGTTCAGAGGGAAGGGGGTCAAAGGTGAGGTGACCTGGGAAAGGAGCACAAGGCAGTGGGAGTAGCTGTTTCAGAAAAGGAACACAGAAACCCGACAGCAATAAAAGCCTAGGCCAGGTATGAGGCTTCTGGGCTCAACGGGATCTTAAATGGCAGAGGGAGAAACTGGGAGGGGGGGGGGGGTGCTACACAGCAGCCAGGGATGCACCCTCTCTCCAACCACTGACCTCATGTTCTGACCTATCTGCGCTGGGGACACGCGGGGAGTGCTGAATGGAGGCCACCCTGTTGCACCTTGGCCTCTGGAGCACAGCTTGGTCCAGGTACACAAGTGATACACGAACAGACTGATGGCCCCCAGACTGTTAGAGATGGCAAAGGAGGGATCAGGTGGTGAGGAGGGAAGGACAGTCTGCAGCAGAGCCACCTGGAGCCTGAGCAAGGGAAGGCTGGGAGTTGGTAATGATCTAGGAGTACCTGGAGCAAAGGAATGCTGCCTGTTCTATTGTGGGGGCCACAAGGAAGCTCCTGACCTGGGTCACGTGCTCCCAGATGGTAACTAGCAGATTTGGGGGGATGTTCAAAGCCTGTACTGTTCCGAGAGGGAAAAGAACCGGGGCTCTGAAGCCCGGCACCCACACTGGTCCAGTTCCTCATGGAGAGTTCCATGTCACTCGGCCAGCAGCATGGGCAGCTCAGAACCTTCTGACTCACTGATCAGTTTTCTGCCCTCAGACTCCAAGGAAACTTCTCTTCAAAGGCTGTCTGCTCTCAGGTGCCAACTTTAGGTTCTTCTGACCTAGGAGACAGCCATGCACCTCCAGTCCTCACCTCTCTTCTGACCAGCTGGGTCTCTTGTTGTCTGGTATAAGTTTAACCTATGCTTGAGTTCTCTCAGAAGCGAAGGCCACCTCTAGTCAACTGTACCCTCTAAAACCAGAGATGGGGGTGGGAAGATGGCTCAACGGCCAAAAAACTCATCACGGGGACCTGAGGTCAGATCCCCAGAATGCATGTAAAATGCCAGGTGTGGCAGTGTGTATTTGTAATCCCAGTGCTGGGAGGTGGAGAGAGGGAATCTGTGGGGCTTGCTGACTAACTAGTTTAGCTGAATTGGTGAGCTCTAGGCTTAGTATGAGACCTTGTCTCAAAGAATAAGGAGGGGTCAGAGAGAGAAATGGCTTAGTGGTTAAGGTGCTTGACTGAGAAGCCTAAGGACGCAGGTTCAATTCCCCAATACCCACGTACAGTTAGATGCACAAAGTGGTGCATGCATCTAGACTTTCTTTAAGTGGCGGGAGCCCTGACAATCCCATTCTCTCTATCTCTGTCATTTTCTCTCTCAAAGTTAAAAAACAAACAAGCAAGCAAGCAACGAGTATCTTGGTTTTCTGTGTGAAAGATAACCCCTTTCTTTGCTCTGGCTCTTGCCACAGGGCCAGATACCATGGATCTTCATGTCTGAGTGGGGACTGGAATCACTGGTGTCCTCTCCGGACAGGAGGGAAATAGAACATGAGCCGGCTGCTCCATGATACCCTCTGGTGCCTCTACCAGAGGCTCATTTCTGCTGGGGGCCGGGACATTTCACCTGTGACAGAAGGGCATTCTGTATTTGGTGATAAAACGGTCAAGCCCTCTGTTAATTAAGTGCCGCCAGTGTTAACATGAAGTGGACTGGTTGTCACAGTCCATCAACCCTCGGCAAACTGGTTTGTTTGGTCTGGATGGCAAGCAACATTCCACACTACTGGACTTTTTTTCCTCCCGGATCCCCTGCGGCCCCAGTATCCCCCCAAACCTTTTTAAAAATTACAATCTGTTCTGCTGTCTCGAGTTACATTCTGTAAATAATAAGCAACACTGATGAAATGCAAAAAGCTGAAAATCTGTAAAGCAGAAAGACCTGCAGTATGTCCTACATCTGTGTCACATTAGACACGTGCTCACCAGACCTGCTGATTCCTGTCTAATCAGCACACAGGGTGACGCGGGCCGACGTGCTCTTGTGCCACATGCTGCAGCAGGGTCGAGGGCTGCCGGAGACCAGCAAGAAGAAGCTGGAGGTGGCATGAGATGGCGGAGGTGGCCAGCTTACTCTGCAGACGACACTAGGCCACGTCGGCTGGGCTGGTGTGCCTCTCACACTAGCAGGTCACTGCTGTGGTCAGGTCATGAGAGAATGACTGCACAGACCTTTTCACAGTCTTTGCTTGCCAGAACTGAGCCCTTAGTGGTTAAAGTAAATAACAGGTTTTAATGACACAGTGTCATTTGAAAGAATTGGCTCCCCATACATTAAAATGACTACATTAAAAATAGAATTGAAGGAAACCATTTAAGGCCCATCTGATAAATGCCTACGGGCTACTGGAGATGATGGTTGCAATGCCAGGGAGCATCTGATCCACATTGGCTTATCCTAAGCACCACGCACACGCATGCACACACTCATATACACACTTTCTTAAGAAAACTGGCGGAGCATGAGAGGAAGGGGCATGTTCCAAACATGTGGCATTATGCTGATGCCTGAGTGATTCCAAGGCTCCAGGATGGTAAAAACCAGCCCCAATGGAGGGCTGCTTGTGAGCCCCACACCCTCCTAGGACAGGCTCAGTGCCTTGCTGCCGACTGCACCAGCTCCTGATCTCACTTCCCATCAGCCTTCGGTGAGTGGAGCTGCACAGCAGGTCTCTGCAGCTGTGTGTTTGAGTGTTGTCTGGCTCCTGGACACTCTAACCTCGCTCTGTTCTTTTCAGGAAGTGTTTACTAGTATGTCAGTTCACGGACGACGAAAACATGTCTTAGAGAGATCATTAAGCTTGCCCAAGGCCATTCAGTTGGTAAGTAGCAACATTATACTTGATCTTGCATCTTTCTGGTTCTCTTGGGCTAGGCAATCTTATTGGACGGTATGGCTGTTGAAGAGACTCTCTAAGTCTGTTACTACGAGGCAGCCTGACACCCTGAGGGACATGAAAGAAGGGAACACCGAGAAGCTTGCAATCCAGTCAGGAAGATGCAGTCTACAGTCCAGATGACAGAAGGAACCCGAAGCCTGGGTTAGTAAGTGAGCATATAGCAGTCAAGTGCTATGAAGGCCTGGCATGCGTGTTCCAGAGAGTGAAAGGGCTTCTTGAGGAAGTCTGGCTTCAAGCAGGGGACTGCAGCAAGGCCAGAGCAGCCGGTGGTAAACAGTCCTGAGCACTGAGAGGCAATGAACCACAAGATAAAAGCAGCCAGCAGGTCACACCACATAGTGTGCAAAACTTAACTTCACACTGCAGCTTTTCCCTCAGTGCCGCACCACTGTGCCAGACAGGCAAGCACAATGACAGCTACACACTCGGATGGGACCCGCCAAGTGACTGAGCTACTTCCACAGTCACAATGCAGGCTCTGAGGCACTCAAGATGGGACTGACCAAGTGACCACGCTAGCTGTTACTGACATCGGGAAGAAGGGCACGCACTTAAATGGACAAAAGACTGAGTCAATGACCACTGCTGGGAGGGCTGCTCCAAAAAGGGCAAGGCTGAACTAAAACAAACACACACACTAACAAAAAAGGAATACACGATGAGCTGACTTCATGAGATCTTGAAATGACTGGAGCAAAGAATATGAAAATTCTCAAAAGCAGAAATACAAATAGCCAACTGAAACATGAAACGACGATTCAGCACTCCTCTTAGCCTCAGAGAACTGTGAGTGGGAACACTGAGGGCCCTGCTCTCTCTGACTGGCAGAGACTTAAAAGGCTAATGATTCCTGGTTCTTGCTCCAGCACCCAGCACAGAGCACCCAGCAAATATAGCAGCTACTCTGTGAAGCCCTGACTGGAGTTCTGAATGAATGGGGGCCAGAACAGGTAGGGGACTGAGGAAATGGTCCTCTCAAGCTCTGTGGGCCCAGCACAAGTTCCTGTACCTTTCTAGGAGGCAATTTATCATGTGCCTCTCTCTATACAGCAAATATACAGACTCTGAAACCCAGCAATTATTCTTTTAGGGACTTACATCAGGGGAGGATTGAATGAATAAGAAAAGACATTTACAGAGGATACTTGTAATACAAAAAAAATTGGATTATGGAACTTCCCCTGGATCTGTAAGCTTCAATAAATACCCCTTCCTCTATAACTGCCTGGTTTGGGAAGTTCATCTAGCAAACCTGAAGCTGTCTGCTACAGAAATTGGTTCTAGAATGTGGGGTGAGATGAACCTGACCATGTGGATTTTGGTCTTTTGGAATGTTTATTTTATAGTAGTAGGCATGGACTTGGTGCTGGCAACTGAAGATGCCCTCTGGAGTGGTAAACCAAGTATTATGGACTACACTGATGAGAATTTGAGAATGCTAAGTGCAGACAATATTGAACTTGGAGGCTTCATTTATGAACTTTCTATGGGGAAGGAAAGATTGCAGAGGACTTTGTTAGAACTGGGCTACTGACATAAGGGCTGGCTGCGTTCTGCTGCCCAGACCCAGACCCAGACCCAGACCCAGACCCAGAAAGTTTGATCAATGGTAAATTTGTAATGCACTGATGTGCTTGGCTAAAGATATCAGACTGAAAGATTTACGATTTTAAGTTGGAAAACCTCAAGCAAGTTAAAATTACAGGCACTGAGACTGGTTTTAAGTTACTGACGCAACTATTGTCAACACATTAGCAATCTTAAGAAAGATGGCCCAACTGCCTGAGGAAAGACTGATAGAAATGCAAACTCTTTTGGGAAGGAGTTGAGTGGAGAAGGAACCTGTTTTACAAGGCTACAATGTACTTTGGCCCTGACTTAAGAATATGGCTGTGTCCTGCACACCTGGTATTAGTTTTGGAAGCATGGAAAATGCATGGAGTGGTCATGAAGTGCACACACAGTTCCAGAAGCTGCTGCTGAGATGTGGAATGAGGCAGGGCATGGTGAGCCTGATAGGCTGGAAGATGGACCTTGGTTTGCATGGAGACCTGAAGATGTTGGATATACTAGGACTGCACAAGAGCTACATGGAGGCTATTAACTAGGAATGGAAGTTTCCCTGGCTACTCAGCCCAGCTGGAGGGGCAGAGCTGGAAAATCTGGAGACTGCCAGTCACTGGACTTAAACTATAGAAGTTTGATGTTTGCTTGATGGTGGCTGAGTTTGTATTGTTCTAGACTCTCTTTGCTATGCCTTATACCAGTCAAAAATATTTACTCTGAGCTGGGCGTGGTGGCACATGCCTTTAATCCCAGCACGTGGGAGGCATTGGTAGGAGGATGGCCCTAAGTTCGAGGCCACCTTGAGACTACAGAGTGAATTCCAGGTAAGCCTAGAGTGAAACCCTACCTCAATAACCCCCCACCCCCAAAAAAGTTAACTCTGTGCCTTTATATGTTGAAAGTATATAGCTTGTTTGATTTTACAGGACTCACAGCTAAGAGACAATCTTAAATCTCAGATGAGACTTGGGACTTTAGAAGTATCTTAAATTGGTAGACTCTGGGGACCTTTAAAATTGGACTGAATGCAATTTACAATGTATAATAGTTTTGAATTCGCTGGGGGTCAGGGGCTGAATGTGGTAGTTTGAATAGATGGCCCCAATATATTCAGTGTTATATTAGTCTGTAGTTTGGATCTGCAGCCATCTGGCTGGAGGAGGTGTCACTATGGATCTTAAAGTGTGGTGGTGGATTTGAAATTCCAATCTAAAATAAATTTTGAAGTGTCTGTCCACAGGGGAACTAGATGTGTAGGTTATAGTATATTTGTAATTTAATACTACATAAACATTAAAAATAATTTACTTTTAAAATGGGATGGTGGTTTTAGAATCATCAAAAGTCAGACATGGATATCTGTGCCTGGGGCTGCAGATGCAGCTCAGTGGTAGGGCTGGGTCAGGTAGCACGCTTGAAACCCGGATTTAGCCCTCACCACCAAGCACACGTAATAACGCGGTCCCATCCAATCACGCATGCGCATATATCTGTGTGTCTACGTATGTGTAAACATATAATTAAGTACAACAGAAAATGTCTACCTTGGTGATTATTAATGCCCAATGGTGCTGAGTCCTTTTTATTTTTTTGGAAAATAAAAAAGACTCTGTGTGTGTGTGTGTGAGAGGGGCGGGGGGAGAGATACCACCTACCTCAGTGACTTGCTGTCAGAATTAAAAAGAAAACCCCAGCAAGGGTTTTTAGCAGCGTTCAAACACTTAAGTGCACATATACTGCAAGGGTTTTCAAAACAGTTTACATTTACACATATTTCTTAATTTAAACAATAACTCTTTTTTTTAAAAACCCATGATGATTCAGGAAGCACTTGGGCACAAAGACCAAAATATCTCAAGTACACTTACAGTGAAATCATGAATGACTCCAAATTTCCATCACCGCATACTTCCACAGTGAGGACTGAGTAAGGCGAGGGAAGGAGCTGCCAAGTGGCTTTCTTTTGGAGAGGGGAGTAACCACTGCTACCTAAGTCTCCTCCCCTGGCCTGGCCTGGTCCTATCCCCCCCTGTATGTAGTGAGGAGGGCCACGGCTGTGGCTTTGCTAAGCTGAAGCCACCTGCAGCCCAAGGTCATGCATTCCCAGAGCTATCTTGCTTTTCCACTCTGAGAAGCAGGTGAAAGAAAGGCTTCTCTTGCTCATGGCAGCCAGCAAGGTCAGAGCAATGAGCTCTGACTAAGGAACTGGAGGTGCTGGCAGGGCCAACAGGAACCCAAGCATGCATGGCACAATCCTTTAAGGAGTCCCTAAGGCAAACTGTGCATTGTGAACAGATCCTATATGCAAGCATAAGAGAAAATGTGTCCTGCTTCCCAGCATGCCTCAGTCCTATCCCAGCAGTACAGGGAGGGAGGACATCTGGAATAGTTCTGAGGCTCTCCAGCTGCAGAGCCACGAGACTGGAGGGGCTTACATGCTGTCCCTTCTGATTCTCATCAGGGCCAGACGGTACCTAGAAGACAAGCTCATTCGGAGACCAAATCAACTTTGCTTTGAAATGTTCCCCCAACCCCCCTCTAAAAGCAGAATTAATGGTCCAGGTGGAAGGAGATCAAAAAAAATGAAAGAAAAGGACTTGGGTCATCTCAGGTGCATTTCTAGCCTGCATAGAGATCAGACACACCCCTGGGTCAGAGTTGACATCAAACCTTCCCAGCACTTGTCCTCCTAGGAAACAACCAGCAGGACTGTATTCATTGGATAGTTGGACTGGGAAAGGAGAGGGGGCTGTCTCTACAGGACTGGCACAGTGCACATTCAAACTGTGTTAAGAATTTACTGGGAGTCAGAGAAAGGGAGGCAAAGACGCTGGACCCTGCCAGACAGATGAGGCAGTGAGAAAAATCCCCCAGATCTGGTGCCAACCACTGCTCACAGCCAGCATGTGCCTTTCTAATTGGTTCCCTGTGCATGGGGACACAAGGCTTGAGAGTGAGGCAGACAGAGATCAGCTGTAAGCCTTACCCTCCTGCCCAGGCCTCCCCATGCCTCAGGGAGAAGCAGGTGCAGCCAGGAGCCTGTCAACCTCCTCTGATGTTAAACAGGCCCCACAAAACCTCTGTTTCCACCTCTCCTCCAACCTAGGGTTTCTTTCTTCTTCTGGACCCAGGGGCAGAAGGCAGACAGTGAGAGCAAGCCTGTGGCGAGCCAAGGACCACGTTCCTTGGGGAGGAGAGGAGCCAGCAAGCCTGAAGCAGCCCCGATGTTGACAAGAGAACAGTGAGTCACACAGAAGGCCAGGGTGACTCTTCTTTGCTCCCTTTCCAAAGGACTGCTCAGATCCAGGGGACTGAGTACGAACTTCCTCATGCATGTTACATAAAGCATGGGGAACTTTCTGGTCTCCTGCTTTTGGATTTTTGCAGATAAGAATCGCTATAAACCCCAATGAGCAGAGCATCTGGCTAACTCACGGCATCTTTAGTAACTGTTAAACTGCACTAAAGAAATTCAAAGAGTGGTAGAATTTCTTCATGCAATTTGGCCTCAAATGCGTGATGAAGAGACACCCAAAGTTTGGGTTTAGCAATCATTTAATGGGGTCCAGATGATAAGTTCCCTCCCTCTTGGAGTCACTGAGCCTCTCCTTGGTATTTTTGGGTACCCCGACCATGGAAACATGACCAACAAAGGACTCGACACTGGCCATCATGCCTCCTCTACCTCTAGGAGTCCTTTTCTCAGGTTTGACGGTACCAAAGTAAAGAGGGGTCTTCCTTGGCCTCCTAGGAGGAGGTCACAGCATGCTGAACATGTAAGACTTGGAGCTCTACTGTGGAAGTGCCTTGTACCAGTGCATACCAGCTGGAGCTCCAAGTGACCAGCAGATAAAGATGATTGTCACAGCTGGGAGCCAGGGGACATCTCTTGAGTGTGGAAGGCTACAGTGGATTACCACATAGGAGGACCAAGAGCAGCAGCTCCTGAGTGCAGGCCTCAGTGGCCTGTTTCCTTGGGTACTGGCCACAAAAGACCATGGTTCTGGGCTCAGGTGCATTGCTGTTTGGACCAAAGAGGCATCTAGCCCCAACTCTTCCAAGTTTCCCAGCTACAGGGTGTCCTTTGTGCTGCTTCTTGAGTTAAGCTAGATGGGGTCAGGAAGAGTCTTACAGTAACTTTACCTCAACAGCTTTGCCCCTTGTCTCTCCCCCAATCTTCTTGGTCATCAGCACTTATCCAACCCTGCCCTCCATAGCCAGGAGTCAAAAGGAGTAGCTCTAGGACATGGTAGGACACCTTGGATTTGACTCAGCTCGTCCTCAGCTGGGAGAGATCATGTGTGATGCAGACGCAGTCTTGTATGTCAGGAGTGTTTCCACATGTCCAGGGTTCTGGTTCTGGTTCCCTGTCTGCATTGTCATCAGAGCCTGTGTCTACCCAGGGTGCCAGGTCCAATGCAGACCAGCAACATTTTAGAAGTGACAGAGACACGTGTCTGGCTCTATGGCCAGACAAAGCATGGGCAGGGCCCTACTTTGTTAAGGGAGCACGATGGGTTGATGGGTAGAACAAAACTATTCCTAACCCACTTCCCTCCTTGGGTCCCTAGAACACACTCTTTCTTTCCAGTTTCACTTCTTCTCAAATCCTCATCTGCCTGCACAGTTGCTCAATGCAGTGTCCTCACGAGGATCCAGGCTGCTCAGGCCTTGCCGGGATATATCTATTTCCCTGTGCCCTCCCTGGTGAGGGGACAGAGTTCCTTTGAGACCACCTGCCTCTAACAGGAAGAGCACGGGGATGCTAGCCCATCGCCCAGGGCAGCCTTCCACCTGCTCTGCTCAGCACGGAGGCTTGGCTATGGAGAGGGTTGGGTGGCAGAGAAGGGGGCGAGAACCAGCTCCAGCCTCAGCGGCTCACCGGCGCGGCCTCCTCGGAGACGGGTAGGTTTCCTGTTGTGTCAGCCCCATTTCCTTCAGCAACATTATACCGCAAACAGAGAGCCACTCCGAAGAAAGCACCGAGGTGTCCTGTTTCTGGGCTGGGGGCTGGGGTGGGGGGAAGAGATGGAGGCAGAGCGCCTTGCTGCTCCAGAGGGGAACATTCCAGCGCTGTGACCCCGCAAGGCAGCACTCCTTCCCTCTCCCCAGCCCGGCAAATCTGTTTGAAGAAAAGAAGCGTGCGGGCTTCCCTGCGTGACCTCTGATGGGCAAGCCCTGAATGGCAGCTGGCTCTATTACATGCGGTGTGAGAGGGTTAAGCAGGACGGCCTCAACTCTGTATAAACTTTTGCCCTGTGGGTATGTACTCATTGGCGGCAGTACAGGACTCGAGCTGTATTACACGCCTTAACGATATGGTTCAACTGTCGGTCAGGCTTGGGCCTGGCACCAGGCCAGACCGCAATCAATGGGACACAGAGCCTCCCCCTTTCAGATCATCACGAAGGCTCATATTATCTCCTTTTCGTCGCGCTGGTTAAATTTATGGAGCAGAACCCTGAAGCCGCATTCCTTGGCCTGGGCCGGCCCACGCGGCCCTTCCTCCCTTTGTTCGGTACTGTAAGCGAGCCGTGCTTCGGAGGACGGCAGGGTTGTTAGTTCAGGCCCTGACTGTTTGCTCATGACTGAAATGAAGAGAGTTCAGTGGAAGGGCAAAAGGACAGCTCGAGTGTGAACCCCATCCCAGCAGGCCCTGGGCCCCTACATATAGGCCCCGAGCTGCTCCTGAATGCACGACTTCACTTTGTGCTCACAACAACAAGATCTTCGGTCTGATTCCTGACAGACTTCCTATAAAACAGCCACCATGTCCTCGTTCACGCGATGCACCTCCACTTGAACTCATGGACTTTCCAGGGGCCCTCAGACATACTTCTATGGCCACAATCTAATCTTGCTGGTTCCACGGGGACACGAGTACAAACACTGACGACTAGCTTTTTTTTTTTTTTTTTTTTTTTGGAGGCAGGATCTCACTCTAGCTCGGGCTGGAACTTACTCTGTAGTTCCAGGCTGGCCTCAAACTCATAGCGATCCTTCTCCTACCTCTGCCTCCTAAGTGCTGGGGTTAAAGGCATGTGCCGCCACATCTGGCCTCTTCTCATTTTTACCAGAGAGAACTAAGCTTGCTTTCCGAGCCTTGACTACTAAACTGGGCACGTGAGCACTGTAGAGACTGAGTGACAGGGCTATCTGTAGGATCTGGTTGTATGGAATCGAACAGGAGGTCTCAAGTGCTAGACTTGCTCAGTATTTCCATCTGCTCTTGCCAAAGCATCATCAAGGGCTTAGATCAGCAAGTGCCATGTCACCAGCCCACGTAGGAGGGGCTTCATTTGGTTTTAGTTTCTGGTCTGACTTCAGTGGCTCATCTGCACTCACTACTGACACTGGATATACAGATGTTAGAAAAGTAAGTTGAGGGCTGGAGAGATGCTTAGCACTTACGGCACTTGCCTATGAAGCCTAAGGATCCAGGTTCGATTCCCCAGGGCCCACGTAAGCCAGCTGCACAAGGTGGTGCATGTGTCTGGAGTTCCTGTGCAGTGGCTGGAGGCCCTGGTACATTCTCTCTATCTCTCTCTCCCTTTCTCTCTGTCAAATAAATTGCTACAAGTCATCTAACTAAGGAGCAAGTATAACAGCCAGAGGAGAAAAAATGAAATCCAAGATCAAACTGAAGACAACAGAGGACAGGCCAAAGCTTCTGAGGGAGCCATTGCTCACTTGACAAGCCTTCCTGCCACAGCACTGCTCACCTAAAAATACAACGGGTCTCACAGCAGAGATGGCCTGCCCACAGGCACCACCACTTTCTGGTGGAAGGGGGCTTCTCTGGGGAAGTCTAGTGAAGTCAGGGGTCAGTTTCAAATCTGACCCTGCTTGGCTCTGAAACTGCAAAGCTAGGCTTCCTCATCCACAGTCACCATGTATTTCTGAATGGAGCTCTAAGGCTGTTCTTGCATCTTCCTCACATGGCTTCCTTGTCTATGTGCTGACATTTAAAAAGGGGTAAGTGAGTGAATTTATCATTCTAAAGCCTAGAGAACCTTTCTGAGGCTGCATACATGGGAGGTGTCATGGAATGCCTGGGCCACGGAAAAAGTCTCTTGCTATTTAGAATCCCTCATTTGTGGTAATTCTGCATATGCTTTATTCTGGTTTATTAAAAATAAGGTCTTACCAAAAGCCATGCTAGCCAGAAAAATTG
Source organism: Jaculus jaculus (assembly GCF_020740685.1). Lineage (NCBI taxonomy): Eukaryota > Metazoa > Chordata > Mammalia > Rodentia > Dipodidae > Jaculus > Jaculus jaculus. The sequence continues at coordinate 47,008,353 of NC_059106.1, read as the reverse complement.
CAACAAAAGGTAGGCTCATTAAGGAAGTTCTCAAGACAGGTGTGTAGTGCACTCAATCTGTAGTTGCTTATATACACAGTCAGAGTTCAATTAGAATTAGCCGTAAGGTCTCCTCACATCTCTTAGGATAGACAGCAAGTAACCAAATCATACTGTTCACACACTAAGTAAATTCAGTCTCCACTTGGTGTTATCACGTGACACAAGAACCCTTGACGTCCCAATCTGGCCAACCATGAGCTCTGACACAAAAAGAGTCTCTGACTTTCCCTGTCCTGGAGAACATCCCGGACCAACACAAATGCTGAAAACTTATAAAACTCAAAGCTTCCACCTCCTGCTGGACATTCTGCATTTTCTTCAACTTATACGACACTCCTCCAGAGCATTATGATCACAGGCAATAAGGAGGCCAGATTCCCATAATGTAGGAGCACAGGCTTGTTTGCAGCGGCCAGAGCAGCCTGTCCATGTGGCGAGAGCTCCATGTGTCCAATCACTGCTGTTCACACTCCTCCTCCATCCCTCCTCAGTGAACTCTGGCACAACCGTTTACCAGAGCATTATGGGGAAGGCCTACAGGTATAAAGCACCAGTCTGATATGGGGATTTTAGAGCAGGAGGAAATAGCTTTAGAATTTGCTTTCTAGCACCACATACCAGCAAATCTTGTTGAAAATACCTCTCTGGGTTTTTTTGTTTGTTTTTCTGAGGTGGGGTCTCACTCTAGCCCAGGCTGACCTAGAATTCAGTATGGAGTCTCAGGGTGGCCTTGAACTCACAAGGATCCTCCTACCTCTGCCTCCCCAGTGCTGGGATTAAAAGGTGTGTGCCACCCACACCCAGCTTGTTTTTTTAATTGACCTCTTGGCCAGTAGCTAAAAAGAATTCGTGAACATTCAAGTACCTCTATAAGGGCTGGTATGTGGGAAGTGGCTGCTGGATGATGGATTTTATGTAGGTTGTAGTGTTCCACTCTATCCATGTGAGCTAGTCTGCTTTGTCTGGGCCACTCTGCAGTTTTGCCAGAGGTGAACTGAGGAGGAGGGTGACAGGCAGGCTGGGCCACTGACTGAACCTGTTTGGGGGATTAGACATAACAGACTTAAATGGTGCTAAGTCCAGCTGGGCACAGGACTAGAATGAAAGCTATTAAGGAATATTTAGATATCATACAGCTCCAGATGGATCTCATACCTTTTTACTTTTATAAAACATTATCAAATGTTCATGTCTCTCTCGGGCTTTCTTCCTGACATTGGCAGATCCAGCTTTGGAAGCAGCCACCACTGTGACATTCCTCCAGGAAGTTACACAACAGGTATTCACTATGCCAGGTACATGTGACCAGGACACAAATGACCTTTCCTCTTTGCCAATGGACAGGAAGACCTGGGGAGGGGTGAGTTAAAAGCTACTTTGCCAGTCATGGTGGCGCACGCCTTTAATTCCCAGCACTCGGGAGGCAGAAGTCGGAGGATCACTGTGAGTTTGAGGCCAGCCTGAGACTACATAGTGAATTCCAGGTCAGTGTGGACTAGAGTGAGACCCTGCCTCAAAGAATCAAAACTAAAAAGCTATAAAGTTTCTAAAGCAAAGCAGTGTTAAGGTTCTGATCTCAAGACTCATAATACTGAGGGCCAGGTATGGTGGCACATGCCTTTAATCCCAGCACTGGGGAGGCAGAGGTAGGCGGATTGCCGTGAGTTTGAGGCCACCCTGAGACTCCATAGTGAATTCCAGGTCAGACTGGGCTAGAGTGAGACCCTACCTCAAAAACCAAACCAAAACACAACAAAACAAAAAGATTCACAATCCTGCTCTCTTGCCAAGAGGCCAAACTCATCATAGAGATCTGAGTCAAGTAGGAACTGATCTTGCACTGACAGATTAAAGGATAACAAACAGCCATCATTTCAACATAATAAATCAGGTTTTTTTCAGCCGCCCTCTCCCACCATTTGAGAATAAGAGTAACAACCCATAAGGCTTACCCTGAAACTTAAACAAACAACAACAACAACAACAAATACTGGGCTTAGTGGTTAAGGCTCTTGCCTGCAAACAAAAAGGACCCAGGTTCAACACCCCAGGATGCACATAAACCACATGCACAAAGTGGCACTGGAGTTGGTTTGCAGTAGATGGAGGCCCTGACTGGTCCATTCTCCCTCTATCTGTCTCTTTCTCTCTACCTTTCAAATAAATAAATCAATAAACCCAACCCTATAGTATGTTAGGCCTTGAAAAATCTGCCAAGCGAAGTCTTGGGTTTTACCACAGTCTGGAAGAGACCCAGATGCAACGCCTGGCCTGACAGTCACTCCCCAAGAGCCACTCCCCTGGCCCCATGGTACCTTAAATGTCCTCAGAAGCTCAAAAGGTAGCAGGAACTAAGTTTGCCATTTCACACCTTTAATCCCAGCACTGAGGCTGAGGTAGGAGGATCCAGTGAGTGTGAGGCCAGCCTGGGCTACAGAGTGAGTTCGAGGACAGCCTGGGCTAAAGTGAGACTCTGCCTCAAAAAAAAAAATCAGACAAGGGCTGGAGGGATGGCTTAGTGGTTAAGGTGTTTGCTTGCAAAGCCAAAGAACCCAGGTTCTATTTCCCAGGACCCATGTTAGCCAGATGCACAAGGTGGCACATGCGTCCGGAGTTTGTTTGTAGTGGCGGGAAGCCCTGGCATGCCCATTCTCTCTCTCCCTCCCTCTTTCTCTCTGACAAATTAATAAAAATAAAAAAAAATTATAAAAAACAAAAAAGACAAGTCTGTCTGGCTATACATTATGTCCACCAAACTGTCCTCTAAACACTTACGTCTATGTTCATATATTAATGCCACTCTCTCTTTTGGTTAGGAAGTTTCTCTTTTCAGTAAGCAGTGACCACTGGCATGACTCAAAACTCACCACAGTGCTGTGAAGAAGCGAGAGTGGAGTATGTTCAGGGTCTATTGCAGAAGATGTGGTAGAAAGAATCTAAGAGCCAAAGGAAGACCTTCATAATAAGGAAAAAAAAATGATGACATCAAAATAGAAGAGAGACTAAGTGGAAAGAAGAAAGGATTCAATGGAGAGTGAGTTTGGGAGGGGGAAAGTAGGAGTGGTGTGAGGGAATTATCTTTATTGTCTATATTTATGAAAGTTGTGAATAAAAAGCTAAAAAAAATCAAACAAATCAAAAGGTGGCAAGAGTTAAGTTTTGGGAGAAGTACAAGTAAGGGATACATTTTCAAATGAATTGGGAATAAACATTTATAGTCTAGAGAACGTTCATTTTCAAAGGCTCAGAGCATTAGACTAAAGTTGCCTATTACCTGTGTCATGCAGAAATTATGAAATAAAGGGTACATGATGACAGGGGTGCTTCAAACAGCCCCAAATACTGACCTTCAAATGAATGTTTTTTCCTCTTAAACTCTTAGCCTGAACTCAACAGTCCTTTTGTTTGGTGGTGGTGGTGGTGGGGGTTGTTTGCTTTTTAAACAGATACCAGAGACCCCAACCTAGTGACAAACACTGTTGTCAGAGTGTCCATTAAGGGCCAAGCAGATAAGCCCTCCATAGCTAACAATGTCCCTGCAGTAAAGGATCTGACTGCACAACTTCAAATCTTACACAATTCTGCACCATGGATTGTCATGCGTCTGGAAAATATAACCATTTCTGAAGAATGCTTTCCAAACCACGTAATGCTTTCCAAACTGTTTATCGAGAAGGCTAGATGAGCAGCAGCAGCCTGAAGCAGTCTGTCCACAGTTACAGGTTGTGTGCCCCATCCCAATTCCCATAAGCACCCCACTCTTCTCAGTTGCCCTACTCTCAGCACACAACAGATGCCAATGCTTGGAGATACTGGCTACCAAAGTTTCAGCCGGCAGACCTGGCTCCAGGGTAGTTTCCTTGTCATGCAGGGCCTTTGGCTGAACTCTGCTGGAAGCCAGAGCCTCTCATCCTCAGCAGACACTGGCAGGGGTCTGGGATCTCCTGCTTCACAAGCAGGGCCGCAGCGGGGTCGTGTCCTCTGCACACCTTCTCTGGTGGAGTTCTCACTCATGGGCTGAGGGCCCAGGTGAGTTCCTCCCCTCAGCCAGCGAGTCCAGTTGGCTTTGCAGGCCTGAAGTAACTGTTGATCTGTGTGCAGAGACTGAGAAGGACAAACACCCAAAGTATACATACATAACTCCCTGTCTTTGGCTACAGTCACAAGTCAGCCAGATTTTAGGGACCAACCCAATCATTGGTTCACTTTTTCTCAACAGTCTACATTCAGGAGAGACCACTAAAACACAACAGTTCTTGAGCCCTAGCTACAAGCCACATGCTGGGCTAAGTGGTTTGCACACATTATATAATTTGCTCCATATAACCACTCACTGAGGCAGGCATCATGATCTAGCCCCTGTGAGTCAAAGGACTCTCACCTTAGAGAGAGTAAGACGGGAGAACACTTGCTCCAGGCCATCAGGCGGGGCACTGACTCAAATCCAGTGCTTGTGGACACCCCAGCAGGCCCCTGTGCCCTGTTAATGTGAAGCCCCCGAGCCTGATCCCTTTCTTGAGTCCTGCAGACTCTTTTCTCCAGTGCTGGGGAGGACCTGTGATTTTATGTTTCTTCCACATCTCTTTCTGAAACAAGCATCTCTTTGAAGAAAGACCTCTTGCCCTTGGAGTGTCACGATAAGAAAACTTTCAGCAACTTCCTTTGGAAACTACAAAACACCCATCAGCACCCAGGATCTAAGTACAGTCGCTCACCAGCTGCTGGCCCCTCTGAATAGCTTTTATGGTTCAAGGAGGGGTGGTGACAGGGCCATGTCAGTACCATGGGGTGTGCTGTTTCTTTCATGTTCCTGGGATCTGACAAGAGCCTTCTACAACCTGTTTCTTTACAACACATGGAAAGAGAGATTAAAGAGTAATACCAGACTCAAAGCTGGGGTCAGGACTGGCAACAAGTTCTCACCAGATGCATTCTGTATCTCTTTGGGAGAGAAGGGTCACAAAATGCCTTCATAGATGTTCCAAAGATACCAAGATGGTTAAAAAGAGATGATGGACCCACGCCACACAGAATCAGGTGTGGCTCGTACTAAAAGCTTCAAAGTGTTAGCAATGCTGGTATTTATCAATACCACCAAATGCATGATTACTTCAGCAGAAAGAATGGCTGTGGGTTTCAGGAAAATCACCCTGCGTCAGAATTAGTAGGGAAAGGACAGGAAGACTGACGGATGAATTAGTGTTAAGTCTGAATTATGAGACTTCTGATTATGCCTGGCAGATCCAGTCCAGAGTCCCCTCTCAAGTGAAAGCAAAAAGGCATAAAATGGCAAGAATCCAAAAGAATAAAGAGAAGGTGTCAACAACGTTGTAGGAGTTGGGAAGCAGATAAATGCAAGGTGCTGAAATGTAAGCCTGAGGGAGGGGAAGCCCCAGAGCATTGAGCTAATTAATTAGTGTGGCAGAGTTCATGAGGTTTCAGAAAGATGGAGGCTCGGAAGATGCTGAAGCCTGGATGCGGAGGAGCGCGTGAGCGCGTGTGAGCTGGTGAGAGCGTCAAGCCTGGGCCCGAGTCTGTGTGAGGAGGCAGACCTACAGCTCCCGAAGCACCCCACCCGGCTCCAGCTGCTCCTCCCACGGGACGCCCCCAGGGCCCACGGAGCTCCCAAATGCTCTTTAGTGTCTCTTCTTGGATCAGGACTGGATGGGTACAGAAATCACCAATTCCTTTTTCTTTCCCCCCTGAAAAGAAAGAGTACAAATAAATGGAAGGAGAGGTTCAGAGCGGAACTAGGACAGCAGCTCTCCAGAGGGCCAGGGAGCAGCCAGCCCACAGGGGAGCAGGAGCGACACGGGGATTATTACCTAAGTCATTTTCAATATATAAAGGGGAATGTACACATAAACTAGCAATAGATAGATGGGAAATTAAGGAAAGAAAAGGGGGAAATCACTAATTTTAGAGGAAAAGAGTTGAAAGTAAATACACTTTTGAGGGCAAATTTCAGGATATGCAAATAGAAACTAAGAAAACAACACTAAAGGCAGTTACTAACTCTGTGGCAGAAAACCAAGCTGAAAAGCTCTGAAGGAGCCTTAATCGGAGTAAAGTGTGGTCACTGGGAACACTCCTCACAATGGTCATGTGAAGAGAGAATACTCCTCACAGGTCATGATGCGAAAGCTGAAGGCTGATTTGTGGCAACAGGGCGACATAAGTACTGGAGTGGAGAGAGGGACTAGGTATATATAACAATAGGAAGTGAAATGAGGCTAAGAAACAGTATTTTGTTCATACACTCACTCATTCGTTATAGGATTATGGAGACAAAGACTTCCAAATTGAAGAAACAGCCAAAGTGCTAAGGAGGGAGTATTGCCTTTGAAGAATCAGGGGAAGACAGGCAGAGGAATACAGTATTAGGTACTGAAATCTTAGAGTCTTTAAATACTAAAAAAAATAAAAGTTAAAGTGCATTTACTTTGATAAAATACATTTTAGAGTCGAGCGTGGTACACCACCTATAATTTCAACATTTGGGAAGTAGAGGCAGTAGGATCAGGAGTTCAAGGCCAGCCTCTGCTATATACTGAATGTGAGACCAGCTTGTAGTACATAAGACCGTTTCAAAACAACAAAACGAAAAACAAAAACCCCAGAAAATACCACAAAACCAAAAAACTAAAACTAAAAAGAACAGAAAGCAAATATATAATAAATACTAATTTGAAGGAATATTAATTTAAAGGAAAATTGTGTTCTAATAATTCAGGTTGAAAACCACAGGTTTTAAAACAATGTTCTTATTACAGAGTAGACAATGTTTACTAAACACATATGAGATCTAGCTGAAGAATTAAAGAATCATTAGCTCATTTAAAAAACAATGACTAGAACTCAAACAACATGGTTTGGGTTTTGGTGGACCTGGTAAAACGGTGGGGGAGCAATGCCTGCAGCTGCCTCCTAACCCCCATGCAGTTTTATTGCTTCTGAGAACAAACAGGATCACTAACTTTGGGGGTACATTAAGAAAGTTCACCAGGAACTTGCCTTAATGAACATATAAGAAGGGCTTAAGAATATCAACATGCAGGCTGGGGAAATGGCTTAGTGGTTAAGGCATTTGTTTGTGAAGCCTAAGGACCCTGGTTTGATTCCCCAGGATCCACGCAAGCCAGATGCACAAGGGGGTGCACATGTCTGGAGTTCATTTGCAGTGGCTGGAGGCCCTGGTGTGCCCATTCTCTCTCCACCTCTTCCTCTACCTCTCTCTCTCTCTCTAATAACTAAATACATACATACATAAATAAAATATTTTAAAAAATCAACATTACAAACAAGGGGCCTGGAGAGATTGCTTAGTGGTTAAGGAGATTTGCCTGCAAAACTTAAGAAACCAGGTTTGATTCCCCAAGACCCACATAAAACAGATGCACAAGGTGTCCCACACATCTGGAGTTCATTTGCAGTGGTTGTAAGCCCTGGCACACCCATTTTCTCTATCTGCCCCTCTCTCTCAAATAAGTAAATAAATAGAATATTTTTTTTAATTCTTTTTTTTTTTGTGGTTTTCAAGATAAGAGTTTGCTCCAGCCCCGGCTGACCTAGAATTCACTATGTAGTCTCAGGGTGGCCTTGAACTCATGGCGATCCTCCTACCTCTGCCTCCTGAAATTTGGAATTAAAGGCATGCAATACCACACCCAGCTTTTTTTTAAATCATAAAATATATTTTTTTCAAGCCTACTGTAAGCATAGAATATAGGAGCTCAATAATCAGCTAATAAATTTCCACTGTCAATGTGCTTATGTTACTAAGCAACTGTATCACAAGGAAGGGATTGGCTAACCTGAATTAACTAACAGGCCTCCAACAGTTCAAACAAAATATAAAACCTCTGAATTTGCATCTTTCCTCTAAGAGATATACAAGCATGTGGTAATCTGGCATTTCCCTGGAAGGAGGTGGGCTGGGCTGGTGCCATTGTGATCCCGAGGTCAAATTGGTGAAATCTGGGGAACCTATGAGCCCTGCCCTGTCCTTCCTCTGACTCAGCCAGGCTCATGGATTCTGGCCAGAACTCTTAGGACACACACTCCTCATAACAAGAGGTGAGGTTTTGCTCTGCTTCCTCTTTGAAGTTTTCTGCAGTTGCTAGGATTTTATGATCCAGCTTGGGTCACCCCTGCCATTACTGATGTTTGAAGTATGTTTGGGGAAAAAGGTACAAGGAGCTGTCTCTGGTGTTAACTCAGAACTGCCTCATAAAAACTGCCTTCCACCAGGAGTTCAAAGGAGCCTATCCAAATATGAAGGGCTGGTCCCACTCCACCCTCTGCTATGGTAGAAAGCTAAGGACTGGGTCAGGAAACTGAAACAGATACACCTTCTCCATTACCTGCCACTGGGGCTGTGCTAACCCAACCAAGGGGCCTTTCTGGACCCTGGGCCTCTGAAGCACTATGCTCAGGCCTTATTTGCTGCCAAAGTTAAAATTTACAGGAATGGGCAGGTGAAGGACTAAATTAGGTAAATTATTTTAAGAGGTCTTTCTGGGATGTGATAAAATCTTTCTAATCATTACTTACAGAGACCTAGTAAACGTCAGGAGCAAACCAGGAGGGCTGACAACTGTTGGCAGGAAGCCAGAACGCTGCGTCACATTCCAGTGGCTCCCTCCAAATTAACCCGCCATCACTGATAGGTGCTATTTATCTCCAGCAGGATAGATCATCACCGTATTTTCCAACAGAACAGCTTGTCAAGGAAATTAACCAGGTACAGGTGCATCTGCCACCAGTAGCGTGTTTGCAGAGTCACCAAAGGTGAGAGGAGGGAGACTGTTTTACATTTTTGCAAATCTCTGTGAGTCTTGCCTAATGGAGAACAGCTGTATTCTCATGTCTGCTTCTACAGTCTCTGCTGCGGGCCCTGGGAAACGTCACGGTGCACTCACTGGAGACTACTCGCATGAAGCCACTGTGCACCTATGTGTTCACACGTCGTATACGAACACATGAAGTAGGTTTGACGATGATAGTCCCTAGGACCACCCCAGAGCTCCCTGGACCAAACCCTGAGATCCTCTGTTCTAAAAGGCCCATTATGCACAAACCTCATGCTAATTAGAAATCACTGTCCTCTGTGTATTGGTCTAAATCCACTATGGTGGTCTGAAATGTAAAGTGTCCCCCATTGCCTCATGTGTCTGTGGTTAAAGCTCATAGCAGAGACTTCGGAAGGTGTGCTGTCTACTCCTGCAATGCTTTCCCTGCCATGATGAAACTTTCCTTTGGGACTTCAGGCCAAAATCAACCTTTTCCTCCATCAGCTGCTTTGGGCCAGGTGTCTTGTCCCAGCAAGGCAAAGGTAACAGCTATATCCACTAAGGACACAGCCTGGTGAGCCCATCAGCACCCATTAGGGATGCAAGCAGCCTGGTGATCCTGCCCTGCTCATCTCAATGATATGAGCACAGTATAATCAAACACTGTTTCGTCTAGAGTGTACTATAAATATCAAAGTCTTTCACTAACTCAATCTTCTTTTTCTCCTATTTGATCAGCTATGAGAAACTGAGCAGGTTCTTTGAAAGGCATTCTGGAATGAGAGTAGAGGTAAAGTGAATTGAAATGTCCAAACCCACCTTTCTTTCTCTCAAGCTTACAAGTCTTCACTTGTGAAACAATACAAAGTCTTTACATCCTTGTTAGCATACAGCAGGGAATTCATTCTGTGTATTTCAGAATAATCTTACAGACTGATGCTCTCTGGGAGCAGGGGCTTTCAACTCCAACTGGATCCTCTCTTTAAGGAAGATTCCAGACCCACCCTAGGCAAAGATGATGCTATTATAAGGAAATCATGAAAGACATACGACAATCATCAAAACCTAAAAATAGCTGAATCAAATGCTTCTGTAGAGGAGTTTGCATAGGTAGCAAACAGCTCTTCGTCTTAAGAACTGTGGACGCTGCCTTGTTGGAAAGATCAGTCCAAAGGTCTCAAATGTGACCTGTGTGTATAAAATTAGAATATACCCAGAGTTTGAAAAAAATATGCTGAACACAGATATACAATGGCTAGACTATTTCATTTTTGTATGGCAGATGCCAAAATCCAAAACCCATCAACTATTTTCTTTTCCCTTCCTCCCTCCCTCCTTTCCTTCCTCTTCTTTTTTTCATGTGCCACCACATTGGGCCTGGCTGCTTTATTATTTTTTGTTTATTTTTCTTTTTATTTATTTATTTGAGAGAGAGAAAGAGGGATGGAGGGAGGAGGCAGGGAGAAACAGAGAGAAAGAGAGAGAATGGGTACATCAGGGCTTCCAGCCATTGCAAATGAACTCCAGATGCATGTACCACCTTGTGCATATGGCTAATGTGGGTCCTGGGGAATAGAGCCTTGAACTGGGGTCCTCAGGCTTCACAGGCAAGCACTTAACTGCTAAACCATCTCTCCAACCCTTGTTTTGTTTTTCTTTGAAACAAGGTTTCACTCTAGCCCAGGCTAACCTGGAATTCATAATGTAGTCCCAGGCTGGCCTCAAACTCATGGTGATCATCCTATCTCTGCGTGCCCCCACCGCAAGTGTTGGGATTAAAGGTGATTGCCACTGAGCCCAGGTCACTGTTTTCTCTGTGCAAAGACTTGTTGGTTGAGACTAAATTCAGTTAGTTTTTAGTGCTGGAAGCAGAGTTCTGCTGTTTCCATGAAGTCAGTCGTCCTGGCATGCCAAAAATGGCAAAAAATAGATGCTCTTCTTTCTAGAAATGATTATAATGTACCATGACCAAAAAAGTGGTTTTTTCTCTAACAGATAATCTTGCATAAAAAATGAGTCATGGGATTTCAGAAATGGAAGGCTTTTCTCAAATACCTGTGAGCAAGAACACACGCACACTTTGCCTTTCTTTTTCAGCAGATCTGAGCTTTCCATAAGTTATGCTATAATGAGGACGGCATTGTCTGGGGCCTTTTGAGTGAAGGGGAATGCCGGATTTAGAGTTCAGCAAGAGGGAAGAAGTGTCTCAGAAAATAAGATTTCTCTACCTGTGTTCCTGTGAGAGAATTTTAACTTATAAGGCATGAAGGTCTGTTAAGATGTTTCTTAAAAATATCTTATCCTGTAATTCCCTCGGCTTGAGTTCAGACCTGAGTGAGACAGCCACTGTCATTAACACAGCTCCTGGTTACCTCTGATTCGGAGACTACACGGCTAGACTGGGGAATGGGAAAAGGACCTATCCACCCGCAGGCCTGCCTTGACAAGATCAGAAGTGAAGACACAGGCGCTCACCTTGTGCTTACATGCAAAGGTGAGAAAGAAGAAGACAGATGATAAGTAGCAGCCAGCATACCCACTATGCTCCTGTAGACAACAGGAGAGAAAGGACAGTCCCTGCCCTTCAGCTGAATGTGGCAATAATGCTTCAGTTTCGTGGGAATCGGATTCCTGGCATGCTAATTATCACAGCCTGTCCTAAGCAGCAAATGGCTACCTGGCCAATGCACAGAAATGCCCCAAGGCAAGACCCAGAGCCTTGGGGCTGGACATCTAGGGAGTGCCAGCTTCACTCAACATTTACACCTGTATTTCTATTCCCAGTCTGCAGACTCACCTGGCAGGTGTGGGCTTGAACTTATGAATGAGAGGCGGCAACCGCAGGGTGACACAGCACACTTTCTTGAACAGTTCATTGTACTGAGTAGCAATTATAAACTTTTGGGTTTTTTTTTTTTGGTTTTATTTATTGTTTTAAATAACAACTTCCATGATTATAAATAATCTCCCATGGCAATGTCCTCCCTCCTCCCACTTTCCTCTTTGAAACTCCATTCTCCAGCATATCCCCATCTCCTCTCAATTAGTCTCTCTTATTTTGATGCTATCATCTTTTCCTCCTATTCTGATGGTCTTGTGTAGGTAGTGTCAGGCACTGTGAGGTCATGGATATCCAGGGCACTTTGTGTCTGGAGGAGCACTTAAGGAGTCCTACACTTCCTTTGGCTCTTACATTCTTTCCACCACCTCTTCCGCAAAGGACCCTGAACCTTGGAAGGTGTGATAGAGATACTTCAATGTTGAGCACTCCTGTCAGGAACTTTTGTTTCTGAGGCAGGGTTTCACACTGAAGCCCAGGCTACACTGGAACTTACTATGTAGAGTCCCAGGCTGGCCTCAAACTAGTGGCAATCTTGTCTCAGACTGAGTATTGGGAAGGTAGGCATAAGTCACTATGCCCGGCTCTAAAGTCTTACGATTTTTTTGTTTGTTTGCTTTGTTTTCCTGAGGTAGGGTCTCACTCTAGTTGAGGCTGATCTGAAGTTCACTATGTAGTCTCAAGCTAGCCTTGAACTCACAGCTACCCTCCTACCTCTGCTTCCCAAGTGCTGGGATAAAAGGCATGTGCCAGCATACCCAGCTAAAGTCTTACTCTCCCCCCCCACCCCCACCAGGCAGATTCTTTCATTCCAGCCCAGGCTGAGCTGGGTTTCAATATATCTCAGGCTGGCCTTGAACTCACAGCGGTCTACCTCTGCCTCTTGAGCTATGGAATTAAAGGCGTGCATCACCATGCCTGGCACGTCTTAAGATTTTTAAATATTTTTATTAATTTATTTGCAAGGAGAGAGAGAGAGAGAGAGAGAGAGAGAGAGAGAGAGAGAGAGAGAGAGAGAGAGAATGAATATGAATGAGAATATGGGCATGTCAGAGACTCCAGCCACTAAGAACTCCAGATGCATGCACCACCTTGTGCATCTGGCTTTACTGAGGAATCGACCCAGGTCATTAGGCTTTGTAGGCAAGTGCCTTAACCACTAAACCATCTCTCTAGCCCCCTAAAATCTTAATCTTGATTTCTATGTTGGCCCTAATTAGTAGTGAGCAATGAGCATTCTTCAGCCCACACAAAGAATATCCTAAACCTTTTCTCTCTCATATGCACATTTTTCACTATATACATGGATGTACATATACTTTACATGCACTTTTAAATCTGAATGTCTGTGCTATGTAGATCACACCCACTTACCCATATTATCCCATTTTTGTTGTTGCATGTGCGCGCTGTGTGTCTGTGTGTGTGTGTGTGCATGCACATGTGGGGCCAGAGGTCAACATTAGGTACTTTACTCAACTGCTTTTCATCCCTTACTTTGAAACAGGTGAACCCAGAGCTCACCAACTTGGCTATATTAGCTAGCCAGTGACTTCCAGATTCTCTTGTTACTGCTTTCCCAGTGCTGGGATTACAGGAGCAGGTCACCATGTCCAGCATTTTACATGGGTGCTGTGGACTACACTCAGGCCCTCATGCTTGTGGGGCAAGTTGAAGCCTTTGAAAATATTTTCTTCTTAAAACAAACATGGAGCCGGGCACGGGGGCACACACCTTTAATTCCAGCATTCGGGAGGCAGAGGTAGGAAGATCGCTGTGAGTTTGAGGCCAGCCTCAGACTACATTGTAAATTCCAGGTCAGCCTGGGCTACAGTGAGACCCTACCACAAAAAAAAAAAAAAAAAGGAATAGTACATAAAATTCATTTACAATTTTAGGACAAAATGGGGTATCAGTCTATCCTCCTCTACCTTAATGGGAATACTGGTGGGGAAACTGAGAACATGGGTGTATCCTTGGAAACAGTTTGATTTTCATTAGGTTTTGATGTCTGGAAGGTCTCTAAAGACTCAAATTAAATCCTGCCTGCCTGCGGTGATCTGTGTGACAGCCAGTAGACTGCACCGCTGCTTCCAAGGCAGACGACCACACAGCAGTGTCACCAAGGAGCATGGCAGAGCAATGGAGCAGTTGTCAAACTCTCTGCTGGCTTCCTTCTGCCCTTTCCAACCTCAATGTACTCAGTCTCTGGTGACCCAAGAGGGTCTTTCCCATTTATCCTGAGAGTCAGGAGTAAAGCACAAACACTGTTCTAAAAGGGCTTTTCCTTAAGAAAAACCATTCCAATCTCCCATCCAAGAGGCCATTACCAGAGAAGTGTCATTAATAAATTTTGGGTCATGTCTTGGGGGTGTTGTTACTGAGAAACTTGAATATGCCCAGCATAAATCTTTTCTGTGAAGTCAGCCCATGGGTTACTCAAAGCTCAGGCAACTGGAATTTCTATCTCCATGCACAGTACAGGGGTCCTGGGATTCTAGAACGTTATCAGTCCTGAAGGCTATATTCTCAAACACTGATCTATCATTATCCTTCATTCCCTCCTGCCTCCTTATCTAACTTAAATAATGTGATAAGCCACACTCCTGGGCTTTGCTAAATTGGTTTAAATATTGCAAGGTCTTCCAACTCCCATTTCTCCTGTCTTTCTGGGTCTTGACTAAAAAGGTAAAGAAATGTTTTGGAGGAAGCCTCAGGGCACAGCTTCATAAATCTCTGTCGGCCACTTTCCCTGCATGCTGGGCTCCCCAAAGTCTGCAACCAACAGAGATACAACAACACAGGCCACAGCCAGACATACCTCTCTCTGGGGCAGTGCCAGCTTTGCTGTGAGACAGCGGCCCTCAGCCCCTGCAACGTTCTGTCAGGGTTCCTTTCCCCAAACCACGGCGCTCATGCAGAGACCCTGGCACTCATGTGGCCGGCTGCCCTGCTCAGCCTGGTCTGCGGGAAGGGCAAAGGTTTTTTTTATGTGGCGTCAGTGGCACCCTGAGTATGGCTCCATCTGTGTCATTCCCATAAACTTACTTGGGAACACACAAATGTGACTCGATACACGTAGACTAGAAGATGCAACCTGAGCCAGCAGAACGAACGCTGCCTTGGAAAAAGCTCCCTGTTCCAGTTCCAAACCACACATACTTGTACAGTTAACAAATGCAGTGGGGGATACTGGCCCGCAGCATTCACACCCGCCAAAGGCTCTGCTGGCCTCCACCCTCCCTCTTCTTCCCCACCCCCACCTGCCATCCTGAGGACTACTAGATTGCATGGAAACCTTGAAGAAAGTTAGGTGGCTGTCTTTTTGGAATGCCCTTACACTCCAGCTAGGAGAGGAACTTGGACTCTGAAAGAACATGAGGAGGGGGTTCCCTATAAATAAAATCCTGTTCAAATAAACATGAAAAGGAGCCAGGGTTTCCTGTAAGGCTACTATTCAGATGAATTACTGGAAGGAGTATTTGTTCACAGTTTTATAGCTAACTTTGCTATCATCTGCTCAAATTTTGGATCATTTGAAGCATAGATGCTAAGATCTGAGCCTTCCCTTGGATAAAATATGGCAAAGGAAGCAGAAAGCCTCTTCCAAGTACAGACTCAGAGGCAGGACTCTTGGGTTCTATTCCTGGCTTGGTCCCTGTACTCGGGTCAGTCCTCGGCCAGAATCTCACTTCTAATCCCTTCAAATCATTTGTTACGTCTCTGTTGTCTAAACAGTGGGGAAAAACCCTGAGTAACACCCCTGGATCCTGTGCAATCGACGAGGATGGTTGGACATGGTTATGTTTCACTTCCAAGAAGCCAGGGTGATTTATCCCCTGGGCAGAGCCAGTATGTTCCTAAGAGACCACCTTGTCATCAGGGCCAACCTGAGAGACGAGGACACATTTCTCCACCTGCAGGGAGCTCTGTGCTCCTTTAATGACCCCAAAACAATACTGTCCTTTTTGTACTTCTTCATAGCTTACGTGTTCAAATAACTCTGGTTGGGCTGGAAAGCCCTGAGAGGAGGAATTAATAGATAGGTATACCTATCTCTCATTTACACATGAAAAACCGAGGCTTAGGCAGGCTAAAGATTTAACTGGGGCTAATAAGTAAGGGGGCCAGGACTCTGACCTATTGTTTTCTGGGTCAAGTGCTGTCACCTCTATCATATGCCTCTTCATTAATAATCTGGCCCCAGACAAACACATGGAAGGAGCCTGGCGAAAGGACCACAGCGACACCTCCCCAGGAGCCTTCACTGCCTTTTCAGTGAAGGGCACTGCGACTGGTCCACTCAGATCCGGCTGCTCTGTGGGCGTGGCTGCCATGGTCTGTAGAGGCTGGACAGTCCTTCTTTCTGACTGCCCATGTCCACACTTAGCTGTTATGTGCTTTTTTTTCTCATTTGGCTCAGGAGCTTGTTTCTAGGCAAAGTGAGTGGTCAGGCAGGGGAACTAGACAGGGGACTGGTGTTAGGAGGTGGGCTGTCTCCAACTATCCCCAACCAGCAGTGTAGCTATGGGCCATGAGTCTTCCCCAACTGTCTTGCCCTCATTTATAAATGAAGCTCAAAGGTGAGTAGGACTGCCCAGCAGAGACACTGAGGCAATGCCAGGAACTCACTGAGGAAGAGGCTCTGTTCTATGGCTCCCTTTTACCTGAAAGAAGAATGTGATTTCTTCTTCCCTTTACCTGGCCAACCATCCTTACACTACAGGCTCATCTCAGAAAGAAAAGTTTGCCTTCATGCCGCAGGTCCCTAGGCCAGCCCCTCTCTCCTGCCCTGCAACCCTTCTCTGGTCATACCCTCACCATGCTCTCTCTAGACAGTTTCTGGGTTCTGCACCAGATGACTTTGCAAACAATTACATATCTGGTTGTTTTACATGATGCTGCTGGTCTGACTGATGTAGGCTCTCTGAGGCTAGGGATGGTCTTAGTTCCTGCTATATACACAGATGGATTCATAGAAAATTTCTAATTAATATTTACTGCCTGCAAATGAATGAATGACAGATAGGAACTGGAAGGCACTGAAATGAACCATCTGTGGCAATGCTGGAAAACTGGTAAAAATGACAAGAATATTAGCAGTACCACAGCCACTATGGCTGCATTATATGTATTCCAAAAAGAAAACAAAGCCTCGCTGAGACCAATGCAGGAGCTGCAGATACAGCGCAGTGGTGGAGTGCTTACCTAGCACGTGTGAGATCCTGAGTTCAGTCCCCAGTGCCTACCTCACCCCCTAAAAAATGCAGAGAGATTTCCAATGCACAAAATTCAAACAATTTCTTTCTAATCAACATCATGAATCTTTATAGCATAAAGTAATTTTTCGAAATTAAAATGCATATATTCTAAATCTTTTTTTTAGTGTGTATGTATATGTGTATACACACACATATACATGGGTGTGTGTGTACCACAGCATGTGTGTAGAGGTCAGAGGACAATCTCAGGGTGTTGGTTTGCTCCTTTCCCACTGTGTTTGAGACCGGGTCTCTCTTTGCTTTTCTTCTTTTTGCTGCCGGGAAGGTCAGAATAGCTGTCCCACAAGCATCTGGGTTCTTATAGACCTGCTTCCCACTGCCACAGGCACACTGGGGCTTCCGAGGTGTGTGTCACTTTGCTTCTGGCTTTATGTGGGTGCTGGGAATTGAATGGAGGTTGGCAGGCTTGTGGAGCAAGCACCTTTAATCACTAAGCCCTTTTCCAAGCTCCACTTTAATTAAACCTTTTTTTTTTTTTTTGAGTAAACAAACCAATCCCTTGACCAGTTTTGGATTTTAAAAATAGGTATAATTCTTTAGGGATTCTATGGAGTTCTTCAATTTTACTTAAGACTTTACAAGGCCTTGTTGTCTTAAGAAAATACTGGAAATAGACTTCTTGGGCTTAGAGCAGAAATAAAAAGTAGCTGAAAATACTTTTGAAGACACCCGACTGCCTGCCCCTCCCAACTACTGCATGCATGCCTCAAAGCATGCTCCATGACTGTTTTAGCTTAGTATCTGAGAAGAGATTTCAGCTTAGCTAACGTAAACTCCTTGAGCAACTGCTTCCAGATGGGAGGCATTCTGAGAACCTACTGCATGGTCCCAGTCTTTGTCTTTAGCACTTCCCTACTGCAGCAATGTGTCCCTAGTGAGGTTTCCTGGTGGCAGACAAAGGGATTCATTTTAACTGAGGCCAACTTCACTTGGAATCCACAGGGCGAGGACATGGCCCAGCCCAGCCCAGCCCAGCCCAGGCTTCTCAACAGGCACACTGCTTCACCCAGGGAGCATCGACTGTCCAGTCAGTGAGATCCTTCTGGGAATACATGGAGTATAGCCTGACCAGGAAGGGCAAATTTCACTTATATCCTTTGGTCATACGTATCCTCAACTTGTCTCTTTGGAGAAGGGAAGTGAACATAGGCCACTAACCACATAGCTAAGTTACAGTGGCTGGGATTTGTGGGATTTAGCAGCATATGGACCATCTCTGATTTCCAATCGTCACTGGTACCAGGACAAGATAGCACCCCACAGCAGAACCACCAGGTTGCACGTGGGAGTGGAGGAGGCTCTCTCTTGAGGTTGGATCACTGGTATTTTTGACTAGAATGAAAACTAAGTAGGAACAACCTACGTGGTGAATCACAGCTGCACGGAGTCTAGAACTACATTGGGTCTAAGACCAAAGATCACCAGGGTATGACCGAAGCACGTAATGATATAATCCCATTTCTGACCTCTCCAATGGGGAGGGAGAACTCTAGTATATCTACCAAATGTAAAAAGCAATCCCACTTTGTTGGCAGCGGAGGGGGGAGGCTAAGAAGATGCTGTGTACACATACTGTCCTCAAACTTGCCATGTAGCTAAGGATGGCCCTGAACTCCTGATCCTTCTGCTTTGACTGCCCAAATGTTAGGATTACAGGTGTGTGTTACCAATATCCATGCGCCCATTTTTGTGCATTTTCTTGTATTTATCGTAAGTAGGTATGACATTTCCACAATAAGTACTCCAGTTAAAATCATGTAGCTAAGATAGAAAATACATGATTAAACACATCATGGTGGGTGGGAGAGGCCTCAGACCTGGGCTGGAAATTGCAAATACACTCCCCCCCTTGACCACTGACCTGGGACCACTGAGTGTAGCTGTATCTCTCACTGCCTGGGCTGTTTCAGAGGCGAAATCCAGGGCACCTGCCACTGGCTTGGTCACAGTGCCAACAAGTCCTTTGCCAAGGCCAGATATGAAGCCACTGACGCCCCCTTCTGTTTTCACACCTTCCACTGTTGAGGTTATAACACTGGTCAGTCCACCGATGATACCTAGTGGGGGAAAAAAAAAGAAAAAGAGGTTATCATACTGGTCAATCCACTGATGATACCTAGTGGGGAAAAAATGAAAATAAAAAAAGGTTATAACATTGTCAATTTACCAATGATACCTAGTGGGGAAAAAAGAAAAAGAAAAAGAGGTTATAACACTGGTCAACCCACCAATGATATCTAGTGGGAAAAAGAAAAAGAAACAAGGGCTACTGTGATCTGGCCAAGAACAAAAGCAAAAACGTTTTAAGACAGAGTCTATGCAACTGGAACAATAACTTAAGATCAGTTTGTTAATCTCTGTGCTAGACATGCCACAGACAAGGAGACTCCTAGATGTGCCCAAGAGCTGTGTAACAGATTGTGACTCCAAAGTAAAGTGTGTTCTAGGTAACTGAAGTCAGCCTGGGTTTGAGAGCAAGACCATACCTCAAATAATAATAATAATCTGAGCTGGAGAGATGGTTTGCTAGTTAAAGGTGGTTGGCTTGCAAAACTGGAAAAGCTAGGGTTGACCTCCCAGTACTTACATAAACCCAGACGCACAAAGCGGAACATGTGTCTAGAGTTCATTTACAGTGGAGTGCCCATTCTTTCTCCCCATCTCTCTCTCAAATAAATAAATAAATAAATAAGGCTTGGGGCTGGAGAGATGGCTTAGCGATTAAGCACTTACTTGTGAAGCCTAAGGACCCCAGTTTGAGGCTTGATTCCCCAGGACCCATGTAAGCCAGATGCACAAGGGGGCACACACATCTGGAGTTTGGTTGCAGTGGCTAGAGGCCCTGGAGCGCCCATGCTCGCTCTCTCTCTCTCTCTCTCTCTCTCTCTGCCTCTTTCTCTCTCGTCTGTCATTCTCAAATTAATGAATACAACTTAAAATAAATAAATAAATAAGGCTAGGAAGTTAACAGTAGCCAAGTTTTGATTCCAGAGCTCAGGCAGTATATAGGAAATGGACTGAGAATATAGAGAGCAGATTTAAAACAAGGAGAGACTAGAAAAGAGGTTCCTTGGGGAAAGTTCGAAGGTTTTCTGAAATACAAGGCAGAGTGAGCACTAAAGGCATGCTTCTACCATGAGACCAGACAATACCACAGAATGCTTGACATGGGTCTGTAAAATGCTGCCTGCTTTGCCAAGGCCAGGAGAGAAAACGATGAAGTTTATGGAGGCTCTCCCTACTGCTGCCAAGACTAATCTGGACCCTCAGGGGCTCCTTTCAAAACAACAACCTGAGTACAAAGGCCATTTTGAACATTTTGAAAGCTGACTGCAAGGGCTTGAAACAGCCCCAGAAATGCCACAAGTTGGCAAAGGCTGGCAAGGTTGCAGGCGCTGCAGGCAAGAGGCAGGCTGTTCAGGGAACACTCCTAGGACTGCAGCCAGGGACACTCACAGGATGTTTACCCTCTGACAGTGGGGGTGTGAGGAAGCTCTCCACACTCTTCAGCTCTAGTGAGACAAATTGGGGTGGTTAGCTCCTTGGGTGAGAATGTACTAACAATTCACAATGTTTCTTTCGGATTCGAGGTCCTGTTGTTCCAGTGAGGCAATATCCCTTCCCAACCTTCTAAGCGATATTCCTGACAGCACACTCACAGAGTACAGGAGTTCTGACTAGGACCCGAAAGAGATGCCCATGACTGATCAGTCTTGATGACTTTTATAGCTTCACATGATTCCGAACGCTTGGATAGGCAAATGGTTCAACTTACTGTCCACCACTGAGCAAGAGCTACAGCCAGGTGTGAGTGAATTATGCAAGTATAAGAGAAATTTGAAAGGCCTCTTTGCATTCCTCGCATCCACTATCTTATCTGAGTCACAGATCACAGGCCACACAGTCAATCCAGACTTCCATGAATGCTGTCATTAACTCCAACTGGGGTAGCAAAGCCAGTAAATGTCATTTGAGTTGGGATTAATGAGCTGGGTAGGGGGACAGACCGAGGGCTCATGAGTAAGGAAGGACCTGAAACATGTCCCCCATATGGCTGAAGGCAATAGTTAAGATAGTCTGGCTAGATTTATACTGCCAGGGGCTTTGAGTGGCATACTTCAAGTCACTCAGAACAATGCAATAATAAGTCTGACAGAATGCAAGCAAATGCAGAGATGATGCCTTTATACCATCACCAGGGCCACAGGCTAGTTTCATACTTGAATTTCTGGGAAGGAACAGGCAGAAGGCAGAAGGCTGAGTCTTGGAGCAATAGTTCCAGATTCTCAGAAGTTTGGTGGATGCACCTGATCCCCCTTGAGAATTGAAGCCTGAGGACAGGAAGGAACTAGAATGTGCTCGGCATGCAGAAAAGACCGAGGACTGGAACACAGGCTGCCACATGCCCACTGCAAGGGGATGGAAGGGGAGTATGGAAGGCACGTCAAGACACATGCCAAGAGGGCCACTGCTGTCAGCTTTCTCCTTGTCTTCTTGTATTCAGACAGGTGCAAAGGCTCTTGCGAGGGACAGTGCACAAGGGACATTCTTCCTTAGTCCCACAAGTGACTTACCATGAGCCAGGCCATGGATGCCAGCCACGAGGTGCTCTCCACTGGTGGCCGCGTGGTATCTGATATACTCCCGCTCTGACTGGTGCCGGTTGTCCATCGTCTTCCCCAAGCCATCTGACAGCGTCCCTGCAAACTGGAATGAGTGAACAAGACCTTTAGAGCTCTAGCACTGTTCTTACTACTTTCATAGTTTTAAAGAAACACCTTGCCTCGTTCCTAGCTAATATTCTGTAACTACTGCTTACAGAGGAAGATTCCACACACCTTCCGTCCCAACAGAGTGGGTCTCAAACGCTGGACAGATGCAAGCTGTGGGTGGCTGGTGAGTGGGAAATAAAGCTTCCGAAACAACTACAAAAACTTGCAACATTGACATTCCAAAATACAGGCTGAGAATTTTGAATCCAAAAATGTTCAAAAACCTGAAACTTTCTGAGCATTATGCCGCAAGTGGAAAATCCCACAGCTGATCCCACATGACCTGTTGCAACCAAAATGCAGGTAACACTCACACTGTATAGAATTACCTCTAGGTATGTGTTGAGGTGTATATGAGACAGATTTCATATTTAGATTTGAGACCCGCTCCTAGGAAATCTCATTATGCAAATATTCCCAAAGCCAGGAAAACTGGAAATCTGAAAGATTTCTGCTCCAAAGCACTTTAGATGGGACTACTCAACCTGTAACGCTGATTGCTCATGGAAAAAAAAAAAAAATTAAAGATGTAGCAAACTGGCAAGAGTTGGGATTCCTTGATGGTAAGGCCACAGCCCTCTGTTCTAATAATCAGTTGGCTTTACAACAGAAAATATTCAGATTATTACTTTACAATTTGGTATCAAAATCTCTGCAGAGGGCTGGAGAGATGGCTTAGCGGTTAAGGCACTTGCCTGCAAAGCCAAAGGACCCAGGTTTGATTCCCCAGGATCCATGTTAGCCAGATGCACAAGGGGGTGCACACATCTGGAGTTCATTTGCAGCAGCTGGAGGCCCTGGCGTGCCCTTTCTCTCTCTCTCTCTGTGTCAAATAAATAAATAAATATTTTTTTAAAAAAATCTCTGCAGAGGTGCCTAGGAGCATAGCTTTGTGGTAGAACACTTGCCTCACATAGCATGTGTGAGGCCCTGGGTTCAACATAAAACAAAACAAAACAATGGAGAGGTCAATTTCTCTGACGTTTTGCTTTCTTTCATTCATTCGACAACTACTAAGTGCCTATCAGGTGCCCAGCCCCATTTATCAAGAGAAGGAAAGGAAGCAGGTGGAAAGACAAACAGCAGACTTGAACCCATGGCTCCCAGTCCAAGCCCACCCTCCCCATAAACCAGAGGAGGATTTTATTTATTCTGGCATGCTTTAACCAGAGAAGCTGTCTTATCCATTAAAGCTGGATAAAAGGACATAAAACTCTGTTTTGTCACCAGACAATCTGAGAAGGTTTAATGTGACAGTTAATAAACCACAAGGTACTTATCCTCAGCACTCAGCCATAAAGAGAGAAGATATCAAATATAGAATTAACCTTCTCAGGAAGGATCTACCAAAACAAGTGGTTTAAGTGCCAATGACCCAGGACTAACCTTTCAGAAAACTCACAGGAATGTTATTTAGATATAAAGCTCAATGGAAAGACATGCAAACAACCTGCCTGAAGGACCCAGGACGGCCACCTGGGAGTCTACTTCATTCTGGTTTGGTAGGCTATGGAGGGGAAGGAGGGCTGCTGCGGTGTGGGTAACATGGATCAGATCTGCCCTGGAAACCATTAGTTCTGACTTCTTGACATGAGGGACAGGTGCCTGCTGGACACAAGGAGCGGGCAGAGAACAAACAGCAATGCTATGCACAAAGTGGTTCCTGGAGCCAGCTATGGGGAGACTCACTCTCATTTGGTCCAAGTGCTTTTCTGATCTAGGGCACTGATTGCTGACCTGCCTGGAAATCCAATCCCTACCACTGCTTGCTTCTTCGCCTGGTTAAATGGAGAACTGAAGTTAATGGAAATTCATTTTCCAGTCTTCTGTAGGACAAGGTGAGGCACCATAACATGTTGCAAAACAAGCACTGTGCATTGCTACGTAGGGACTTTACATTAGAGACCCCACTTGAGAGTCCTCATAGTACAGAAGACCATGAACTTGCAGCTCTGACTGAATTAGGTGCCAGTCCCCTCTGGAGCTCTGCAGAAGCCACTAAGCCTCCCTCTACGCTGGGGAGTGCTGATGGTACCTCCTTGATCCCATGGCCGGAAGATCAGCAACAGGAAAGTAGCCTGGAGTCCGGTATCCAGGCAGCAGTATTTCTGTTGTAAATCAGCTACTAGTCCAAAGAAAAACAACCTTTTAGAGGTTTAGAATTGTGGTCAACTGCATTAGGGCTCAACATCAAAACTCCTGCTCCTCCCAGCAGATGGACATTAGCTTCCAGAGTTTCTAGTGGAACCCTCTATAAAGTCAGTCTACTGGGCTTGATGATTTCCAAGATCCTTTCCAGCCCTGACAGTGTGTGATCTACACCCAAGGCAGAATGTCTTTATTTGTTTTTCTTTCTTTTACTTTTTCAGGTAGGGTTTCACTCTAGCTCAGGCTGACCTGTACTTCACTATGTGGTCTCAGGGTGGCCTCGAACTCATGGTGATCCTCCTTCCTCTGCCTCCTGAGCTCTGGGATTAAAGGCGCGCACCACCATGCCCAGCCAGAATGTCTTTAGAAGGCACTGACTTTGGGCCCAGCATAGATTTAGGCAGCACTGAGGACACAAGTACCAGCCTGGACCCATTCTCCAGTAGCTGCTAGCTTCACTGCATGGTAACAATGACCTACGTAGAGCAAGCAGTACTGAGGGTCCAGAACAAACTGCAGTCTGCCAGCTCCCAGGAATCAGGGGACAGGAAATGTGACTTTTGTTCAGGAAAAGGTTAAAAAGAATACTTGCTACTTACACTCTGGAATTGTATAGTATAACAGAGCTGTTCTCCCAAGGTCTGGACAAACACACACTTTCTTAATACCCCCGAAGTACTAAGATCACAGTCAAGTCAGTCACCTGGAGCATGTCTGCAACATGCTTGTCTGCAAGGGACCCCGGAGCACCCAGTCTGCTTTCAGGGTCTTGCTCAGGTCTTTCTTATTCTTAAGCTCTTCACACTGGGCTTGAAATGAGATACATCCTGGGAAGAAAGCTTAAGTGAAGCCTTCCTTACCTATCTCAAGCAGTGTGTCAGGGCAAGGACGAAAACCCTTTAATACTTTTATCACTCTTCTCCCTCAAAGAGAATATGAGAAAATCATCCAGGAAGAACACCCAATGTGACTCTCTCTCCTTCCCACTCATCAATGAAGCCAGTTAAATATCCCAAGGTTCACCAGGGAGCACAGGCCAAAAGCATTACTGTTGCCCAGTTCTGTCCCCGTCACCAACCAGTTCCTGGTTGTTTTGTGCACAAAGGCCCCAGGTTGGGCCAAGGAGGACCTGTAAGAGGACTGACTTAAGACCACTCTTAAACGTCACTTTCTTCTACCTGTTTCTTGGATGCCTTACTTTTTGTTTGTTTGTTTTTGAGATAGGGTTTCACTATGTGACCCAAGCTGGTGATTCTCCTGCCTCAGGCTCTATGGAACTACGGGCATGCACCACAGCGCCTGGCTAGGTGCTTCACCTTTGCCATAGAAAGGCTGCTCACGCATAACTCAACAGACAATTCCCACTCGGTCTATAAAAAATTACCTGTCACTCTCTTATTTTGATGTCGTGATCTTGTCCTCTTATTATGATGGTCTTGCATCGGTAGTGTCAGGCACTGTGAGGTCATGGATATCCAGGCCATTTTCTACTCTCACTTTTGGTTAGAGAAGCTTCTCTTTTCAGATGGCAGTGACCTTGGAATGACTCAGAAGGCACCATGATTCAGAGAAGAAGTGACAGAGGAGTGCTCAACACTGAAATATCTCTATCACACCTTCCATGGCTCAGGGTCTAATGTGGAAGAGGTGGAGGAAAGAATGTAAGAGCCAAAAGAAGGGTAGGACTCCTTACAATGTGCTCCTCTGGACACAAAATAACCTGGATATTCATGACCTCACAGTACCTGACACTACCTACACAAGACCATCATAATAGGAGGAAAAGATGATGACATCAAAACAAAAGAGAGACCAATTGAGAAGGGGAAGGAATATGATGGAGAGTGGAGTTTCAAAGGAGAAAGTGTGGGGAGGGAGGGAATTACCATGGGATGCTGTTTACAATTATCAAAGTTGTCAGTAAAAATAAATAAATAATTTTAAAAAATTACCTGTGCAAGCGAGCATGTGCTTAGTCATTTGTGAGTAAAAAGCGAAGGATAGAGAGACTGAAACAGGCAACTATTACAAAAGTCTCCTCTCTGATTTTCTGTTTTTAGACACAGTGTCATGTAGCCCAAACCTTGGAATTATTGGCATGCACTATCATGCCCAGCAGAAAGCAGCTTTTCAAAGGGGAAACTTGGGTAGGTGTTGTGTGCTATGATCTACCTAAACCCATACTGGGGTGTGTGTGTGTGTGTGTGTGTGTGTGTGTGTGTGTGTGTGTGTAGGTAAATGTTAATCAGAGGAGACATTTTACAGGAACTAAAATCATCTTCACTGTGGTGGCACCTACACAGTCAACCTTAATTTTACCTCTCATTCCCCACCCCAGTGGGGAGGTAAGTCACACCGATGTGTGTCTCTCTGTAGGATGCAGAGTGGGGGATCCCGAAGGACTCACAGTGTTCAAGGCTTGCTTTGGTCTTGTCAAAGCTGGCAAGCATTTATTGCATCAGACCCTGAACTTGGAAGACAATCACCAGAATAATGCCATGGAGGGAGCCAGCTGATTGATCCAGGACATCCTCACCTCACCCCACCCCACCCCACTGATGTGTGATAAAGGAACTCCGGAGGCAGACATTCAGATTATTCAAAGGAGACATAAATCTCAGAGGCACTAGCAGAAAGGCTGGAAGGCATAAGGTCATGAGCAAGCTTGGTTAACTCCATGGGCCAGTCAAGCAGCTACACCCGGGGCCACTTTGAGACCAGATGAGTGACTGGACCAGAGGTGGCTCAGCCTCTTGCCTTCAAGACCTCAGTCGTATAGAGAAGTATGTAAGAGAAAGACAATTACAGCTGAGTCCAAATTCTGACTGTGACACTTAATGGCTATGAGATTGTGGACAAGTGAACAAACTTTTGTGAGACTATTTCCTCCTCCTCAAAATGGGGAAAATCAGGACTCATGTGAGCCAGATGCACATGGTGGTGCATGCATCTAGAGTTCACAGTTTGCAGTGGCTGGAGGCCCTGGTGCGCCCACTCTCATTCTCTCTCTCTCAAATAAATAAATAAAAAATATTTTTTTAAAATGGGGAAAATATTACTTACAGTAGGATGCTATAAGGGTTAGATAATGTGTGGACAGCACTTACCACAGACCAGATGCATAAGAGACACTTGTAACAGACAGGACTGAGCTGTCTGAACTTCTGCAAAGTGGGAACAACCAGATGCCACAATGGGATCTGGCACAGCTCTCCCCCAGTGGTGTCCAAGCTGTGTGAAAAGGGGTCTAAAGGCTTTGGAGTGGGGTATATGCTTGGCTGGCAAAGGGAAAGTGACTGGCATCTGGGCAGTAACTTGTAGATATTTATCGTTCTGTTAGTTAGGTCAACCTCCCCCCTGGAAGGGAATCTGGGGAGGGAAGTTGACTGAGCTCATCCTATAGCAAGTTCAAGTCTGCAAACTACTTCAAGGGAATGTCAGAGCAGCACAGATGAAAGGTGCCAAGGGCCTGTGACTGCGCTTACAAAGACTGACTTTCTTCTCCTCTGCTCGAAGGAACTTCACCACTCGCCACACTTGTGAACTTTGGCCACAGCCCAAAGTCCTGACGTTCTTTCTATAAAGCAGGGTTTCCAGCAAGGGGTAAAAACCTCGGAAGTACTTCAAGTTGCTGGTGCCCCTGAAGAGCTAACACACACTGTGCATCAACATGCCACCTTCCAAAAATAACCCCATTGTTCATACAAACGGAGACGTTGCGAATTAGCCTGGGTTTGGGGCCTGGCTCTGAACAGTTGATTTTATAAAACGGAAATTTAAGTAGATGCTGGAATGGTGCAAAGGAAAGAATTCACACTGTGTCCCTCTGTTCTGTTCTGTCCTGTCCTGTCAGTTGTCCTGACCCTTTTATGATACTCAGCAAGCATGGGATGCCAGAGGTATTTGGCCAATGTAACAAGAGCCTGGCCTTCAGTTTCTTCCTCTTGTCTGGGGTTCCTCTTTCAGTTATTTACCTCATGGAAACTTCCTCTTTAATATCTTTGCCTTATAGAATAATTGCTGGTGGCAGTATCTTCCTTATCCCCATGGCAGGTGGTGACCACATTCCACAGGAAAAGAGAGAGAAGCAGCAAGAGAGAAGGGTTTTATATTCATCCAAGCGCAGGTCAGCAGCAGCACAGCTCCAGCTCTGCTCAGCACAGCCTGCACCAAGCTGGGACGCACAGCTGAAGGCCACTCGTGGGTGTGCCTGTACGCCAGAGAGGGCTTTGTGCCGGGCCAGTATGGAGGCAAGCCTGCAGGAGCAGAGCAATGGAACCTTTCTGTCACTGACTAACTGCCCTGCCTGGGGAGAGCCACCTGGTTTGCCTGGACCTCAGCAACTGGGGCTGCTTTGAGAGAGTTCAGGAAGTCGTGAGAGCAGAACACCTGGCTCGGAGTCTGCCCATCCACTTCACCAAGTTATCAGAAACAGGGTGGGACTTTAGCCTTTACAGTCATTTCAATGCTGGTGGTAGCTTGCAGAAACATGTCCTTCAAGTCATATGAGACTTAAGTCAGTAAGGTCTTTGTTGTTTACTTCTGTTTGATATCATTAAAATAGGCACAATTAAAACTTATTCTGAGGCTAGGGATATACCTCAGTGATTGTGATGCCTAACATACACAAGGTCCTAGGTTCTATCCCTAGAACCATACAAAACAAAATAAAGAATATAGAAAAGAAAGCTTTTAAAAAATTATTCTGAGTGAGATTTAAAAAATATTTTTATTCATTTACATGGGGGAGGGGAGAGGGAGAGAGAGTATGGATATACCAGGGCCTCTTGTGGCTGCAAGATGTATGCATTACTATGTACATCTGGCTTTACATGGGTACTGGGTAACTGAACCTGAGTCCTTCGGCTTTGCTGGAGAGCACCTAACCTGCAAAGCCATCTCTTCAGCCCTGTATGGATTTTTGTAGCAAGGTCTTACTCTAGCCCAGGCTAACCTGAAACTCACCCTGTAGCCAAGGCTGGCCTCAAACTCATGGGGATCCTCCTGAGTGATTCAAAGACCACTGACAAAGTACATACCAGACAGCTAGTCCTCCCTTGGCCAAAGGGTAAAGGAGGATGGAGAATAGAGAGGAGCATTAAAAGAGAGAAAAAAGGCATGGGATAAGTGATTTTGGAGAGACAGTGAGGGCAAGAGTGATACTGATTTTTAGACTCCAGATTTCTGGAACAAGTTCTCTGTTGTTGGTTATGGAGTTCATATTTATAGCTCACAAGGTATAGAAACCAGGCAGAGGAGCCTGAATAAGAACACAAAAGACATACTAAAGCGGGCCTGATGTCCTCCTTCCGCAGTACCTCTAAGGCACTGACCTTGCTTTTCCCTCCTCCTCTGTTCTGAGCAGATGCGGAGGCCCTCCTGTCCGAGATCTTACATCATGTTGCCATTTCATGGACAAACACTTATCAGGCCACAGACACTCCTTTTCAGTTAAGAAACAAAGTTATCCATAGCCACCCAGAATTATCTCAGTACACAAGTCTAAACACATGCGGCCAAGTCCAGCCTCAAGACTGCTGGGGTCTTAACTGGCCCGAGGCGCACGCCAGCTGAACTGGCAAGTCTCTCTTGCTCTGCAACTGTGACCCAGTTATGAACTCAGATGTTGTTTCAGATTAATCCGGAAGCTCAGAGCGGTTTGAAGCACTTCCATAATAGGATTTTGCTTTTTCTTGAAAAAGGACGGGTAGGGTATGCTATAAGGCCAGCAGTACAGAAGAGACAGACTGAGGAGGACTGCTACAACAGTAGGCAAGTAGGCATGGTTTTGTCAAGTCCTGTTTTTCATTTTTGCCATAGAACTATAGGAATTATATGGGCAGCTATACGTGGACATGAGTCCCACCATGTGGCCCTTCATCTGCACTCACTGTACGCCTATCCACCACTAAGGATCCCGTGACAGGCACAGACCCAGGGCTGCCATCCTCACAGGGCTTACAACATGTCTGAGCACTGAACCAGGTGACGAGTGAGTGACCCCTCTGTGCTGGTCCCACTCTGATGCCCGCCTGAAGGGACTGGCTGCACTCCAGGAAAGCACAGCGACTTTGGAAAGGAGTCCTGAGACTACCTCTGTTACTGGAGCTATTGGTGAGTTGAGCGTAGCAGGCTGTCTTTAGAAGCAGTATCTTTTTCTGTGGGAGAGGACCACCAGCTTCTCTATAGCTACAGTGGTACTTGGAGAAGACACAATGTCACGTGTGAATCAAAAGGGCAGTGCTGCAAAGCTTGTTCTTTCTTCTAACAGGCACCCTCCCAAAAGAAGCTGCATGTCTCATCCACAAGTACAGAAGTCACCAGATGCCCATCCAGTCAAATGACAAATACCACTTATAAACAGACTAAAAGCTCAAAATGTAGAAACTAAGAAATGAAATGGAGCCAGGTGTGGTGACACACACCTTTAATCCCAGCACTCAGGAGACTGAGGTAGGAGGATCACCGTGAGTTTGATGCCAGCCTAGGCTACAGAGAAAGTTCCAGGTCAGCTTGCGCTAGAGTGAAATCCTGCCCCCCAAAAAACATGCAACCCCCCCCCACCACAACAACAACAAAGCAAACCAAGGCTGGAGAGATGGTTTAGAGGTTGTTAAAGCACTTACCTAAGAAGTCTAAGGATTGATGTTCTATTCCCCAGCACCCATATAAACCAGACGCACAAGGTAGTGCATGTGTATGGAGTTTGTTTGCAGTGACTGGAGGCCCTGGTATGCCCATTCTCTTCCTTTCTCTCCCTCTCCCTCTCTCTCTCAAATAAAATATTTTTTAAAAAGCAAACAATGGGGGTGGGGAGGGAGGGAATTACCATGGGATATATTTTATAATCATGGAAAATGTTAATAAAAATTAAAAAAAAAAAAGCAAACAAAACAAAATAAAAAGATGAAATGGAACCTTCCTCAATAGAAAAGCAGCATAAGGTCTTGGGAGATTGCTCAGTGGTTAAAGATACTTGCTTGCAAGCCTGTTGGCCTAGATTCCATTCCCCAGCACCCAGGTAAAGCCAGATGCATAAAGTGATACAAGCATCTGGAGTTCTTTTGCAGAGGCAAGAGACCCTGGCTGGGTTTGATTTCCCAATACCCAGGTAAAGCCATATGCACAAAGTGGCACATGAAATTGCAATTCATGGAAGCAGGAGGAAGTGGCAGCAGCAGGAGGTCCTAGTGTGCCCGTTCTCTTCTCTTCACCCCTTCTCTCTCAAAGAAATAAATAAGTAAATAAATACATAAATATTTTTGTTTAAAAGAAACAAAGAAAAGATGCACAAGCCCATCTCTGCCTCAGGCATGAGAATGCCACTCTCGTGAAGTGCTTTTTTGGAAGAACCTCCCCATAATGGCCTAGCCTGGGCAGAAAGGTGTGTGATGCCCCTGGAGATTACCACCACCAGGCAGCTTCCAGCTGCAAACCCCATACGGGTTCTGAGGCTTTGAAATAATCCCAAGAGGTCCGTCCCCCACAGGCCCCTTATGTAAATGAAGCCTGAGGCGGGTAGAACACGCAAGGCCAACTCTGAGCTGCTGCGGATGAGCACCTCTGGAATCAGGGACATGGGCTACCATGCGGACTACACTGAAACCATTCCGCGAGTTTAGTCCTCACAATTGCCCGAGGAGGGCGGCTATCTACTGTCATCCCTTCTTTACAGATGCAACTGGGAAAGGCCAACAAGGATATGCCACATAGGCATCAGCTGTCTTGGATACGAGGCCATCTAGAGAGGGAATGAACCGGGGTGTTTGCTTTAATCCTAAATGCTATAAAAACCATGTGGAAACACGAGGCATACGTCTTTCTTCTCCAACAGTGGAGCTGAGGAAGGAAGAGAGCTAACAAAAGCACAGACATCATAAAGTTTCTAAACAAAATTACACGCAAGCCGGGTGTGGTGGTGCACACCTTAATCCCAGCACTCAGGAGGCAGAGATAGGATTACTGTGAGTTCGAGGCCACCCTGAGACTACATGGTGTTTTCCAGGTCAGCCTGGACTATGGTGAAACCCTACCTTGAAAAACAAAACAAAACAAACAAACAAATTACATGCAGGACATTCCCTGGACAATGAAGAGGAACCGAGTACTACTGGCCCTCACTGACCCATAGAGCAGACGTGGACACTCTCCCTGTCTTCATCCCTCAAACTGTACCCTTTCTCAAAGCTATTCCTCACAAAGACACAGGAGGCGTGGCAAGTTTCCACTACGAGGGCGACGCTACACCATGCCACACCAGATCACTAGCATGGACCACAGACTGCAAGCAAAGTGGAGGTCGAGCACAGTGGGGACTGGGGCCAGTGGTCGCCAGAGCTCCTGCCCCAACTTCCAGTGGAGAAGGGCTTACTGCAGGACACAGACTGCCAAGGCTGAAAGACTTGTCAGAGCTGGTCAGGCAAATCTAACCCTCAAGCCCCCAAGAAGCTTTTGTTCGGACCAGGTCTGTCCTGCATATCGGGCTGATGTGTGGAGATACTAAGATGAGAGGAGAGAACAGGCACAGCTCAACAGAGCTCCTGGGGTCAAAAAAGACTTCTAAAGGTCATCCAGAAGCCTCATTTCTCATTCCACCATCCTTGCTGGGCTCCTTTTCTTCCCAGCACCGCTGACCCATTAAGAGTGAAGCCTGGGCATGGCCGGAGAGATGGCTTAGTGGTTAAGGGGTTTGCCTTAGAAGCCAAAGGACCTAGTTTCGATTTGCCAGGACAAACGTGAGGCAGATACACAGGATGGCACATACATGTGGAGTTCTTTCAGTTGGTAAAGGCTCTGGCACTCCCATTCTCTTTCTCTCTGTTTTTGCCCTTCCTGTACCCCCAAATAAATAAAATTAATTTTTTAAAAAAAAGTTTTGAGGGTGGAGAGATAGCTCAGCAAGTAAGACACTTGCTTTCAAAGCTTAACGATCTAGGTTTGATTCTCCAGAACCCTCATAAAGCCAGATGTACAAGGTGGCACATGCATCTGGAGTTTGTTTGCAGCAGCAGGAGGACCTGGAGTGTACCCATTCTCTTTGTCTGTCTCTCTTCTCTCTCTATTCTTGAAAACAAAAAACAACTTTTACTTATTTTTTTGTTAAGAGTGAAGCCTGGGCTGGAGAGATGGCTTAGTGGTAAATGTGCTTGCCTGCAAAGCCAAAGGACCCAGGTTTGATTCCCTAGGACCCACATAAGCCAGATGCACAAGGTGGCACACGTGTCTGGAGTTCATTTACAGTGGCTGAAGGCCCTGGTGTGCCCATTCTTTCTCTTTAAACCTGCCTCTTTCTCTCAAATAAATAAAATAGAATAAATATATGGAAAGTTCAGGCTTTGCCTGGACGTCCTTCAGGTTCCTCATGACCTTTCCAACTGCACTCAAATCTCCGCTACCTTCCAACCCCACCTGAGAAGGCAGCAAGCATCATGGACACCACTTCACTCAGCTGGAAGGTTCTACTTCCTCCCCTCTCCGAGACCCAGAAGGTGGCTGACTCCTCTCTGACTGGGGGCCCTTCTGTGCTCTTGGAAGAACCTGTCCGAGGTACAGCTCCATGGTACTTCTAGTGTCTTTGTCCCCCCTTCCCAGAGTTCCAAATACAACTCAGTCTGGCCAGTCTTGAACACAGCTTGCTCTACTTTTCCTGCCATTCAAGCTGATTTCCCTCAGAGATGAGTAATCTACACCCACTGCCACTACCCTTCTCTTCTATTCCTGGAAGATATAACTGTGACAAGTAAGCCAAAGGTCAAAATGCAAGAGGTTTGCCTCAGTCAGGAACACAAGCTATTGGAGGCTGTGGGCAACAGATCACAAGTATGCAAGTCCAGGTGCCACTGGTTCCTGGGCTCAGGTAGGAAGGCAGCACCCAGGGGAGAGAATGGAGCTATCCAGAGATAAAGGCAAAGGTGGGAGACATGACTGAGGCCCCTGAGCTGAACAGCATAGCCACTGCAGCTTCTCAAAGGGTCCAGGAATTCCTTACCCTGATGCTTTTAAATCTTGAGATAAATGTCAAACTTCCTCAGTTTGCAGAGAATGCAAAGCAGATTTAAAATGAGCTTCAAAGGCTGGCAAGATGGCTCAGTTGTTAAAGGTGTTTGCTTGCATAGCTGGAGGACTGGGGTCAAATCCCAAGTACCCATGTAAAGTCAGGTGTACAAATTGGGGTATTCATCTGGAGTTTGCAGTGGCAGGAGTCCCTGGTTCCCATCTTCTCTCTTTCTTTGATTGCAAATTAGAATGAGCATCAAAATGTCAAACAAGATGAAAAAATAAAAATAAAATTGAGTGATTGGGCTGAAAAGATGGCTTAGTGGTTAAGGCATTTGCCTGCAAAGCAAAGGACCCAGGCTCAATTCCCCAGGACACACATTAGCCAGATGCACAAGGGGGCGCATGCATCTGGAGTTTGTTTGCAGTGGCTGCAGGCCCTGGCATGCCCATTCTCTCCTCCCCCCTTTCTCTGTCAAATAAACAAACAAATGCCGAGCGTGGTGGTGCATGCCTTTAATCCCAGCACTCGGGAGGCAGAGGTAGGAGGATTGCCATGAGTTCAAGGCCACCCTGAGATGACAGAGTTAATTCCAGGTCAGCCTGGACCAGAGTGAGACTCTACCTCGAAAAAAAAAAAAAAAGAAAAAAAGTAAACAAATAAAGATAAAATATTTAAAAATAAATAAATAAAATTGAGAGAGCTTTTCCTTTCTCAAGTCCCCAAACAAACAAATATAGGGACATATATAAGATGTACCCCTTCAGGGAGGGACAGTGGTTTTGCAGAGGCTGGAAAGGATTTAGTGGGTCAGTCTCCTTGACAGGCATCCCAAGTATCTATGGGAATAAGTGATCCAAGAGACTGCTCAACTGTTTGAACTTGAAATCCTAAATTCCAAAAAACCAATTTGTTCCAAATGCCATATGTTTAGCTCTATTCAGGATTCGGCAAGGCTCAAGGGCAACTCGGAGCTGACTGCATGTTTACTCTCTATATGTCAAACATCAGTTGACTCAGAACCCGGATATTCAGCAGGTGAAGCCAAAGGCAGAAAATACCAGCAAGACTGTCCTCTGCAAGCAGCTCTACCATGCAAATGTCCCAACGTGGGTTAACTGCTTCCAAATGATGTAACTTTGGGGTTCAGAGAGGAGAAGTCATATACAGAATTGTCCTCCCCATTGAACAGAAGATAAAAGGAAACAAGAAATAAATTATGTGTTGAGAAATCAAGACAATATTAACAATAGTGTATTATGTCATATGCTGTCATAGTCCACTTGGACTATTCTCACAAAAGACTGCTAACTGAGTGACATAATCAGTAGATGTTTAGTTCCCACGGTTCTGAGTTGGGGTGTCCAAGGTCAGTACAGGCGCAGATTTAGTGTCTCCAGGTATATCAAAAGCAAGTCAAGTCTCCAACCTGGATGTGAGAGGCTGCCAGTTTCACTCATCCTGGATTTCCTCTATCCACATACACAAAACAGTTGCAAAACAAATCAGTAAGTTAACATTTCCTACATACTGATCACAGTGGTATGCTTTTATTTATTTGTTTGTTTATTTTTCAGGCAGGGATTCATTCTAGCCCAGGCGGACCTGGACCTCATAGAGACTGGTGATCCTGCTACCTCTGCCTCCTAAGTATTAGGACTACAAGCGTATGTCCCACTGCCACACCCTACTAGTGGGATATGAAAATAGGACTCATCCCCTTTGCTTTCATTTATCATGGGATGGGGTGCAAGCAGTGGGCCACGCCCAGGCTCTGGTATCAAAGGACCCTCCTAAAGCCTGGCTGCTTCCCATTTCAAGCTCCCTCGTACAAGCCTCCTCTTGTCCCTAGCTTCTTTCCCACGTAGCACACAGCTCCAAGGCCTCCGAGATCCAACTCCAGTGTTCTCCCTCTGTGCAGACACTCCCCACCCTGGCCCCGCTAGAACACACGGCTTCAGCTGGACACCTGCAACATTCCGCTTCAGGGACTTGCTAATATGCTTATATCCCGTGCTGAGGGGAGAGACAGCTTTACTCATGAAAGCTACCTGATGTTTCTAGTTGTTTGTGTTAGTTCTGCACAAACTGAACAGCACAGTCCACATTCATCTTTCTGTATAACCTTAGTCAGATTTGCATGTGGAGCTAGAACTAAGTTAAAACTCCTTTACTAAGCACCTCTATCAGGTTAGAATCACTTCCTGGTTCTTGGCTACATGCTTTGGCCTGGATAGGCATCTAAACAAGAGATGCTTATGCAAAAGGACACCGCAGGAAAGGACTTTAAGCTGTGACTCTAATTCTTTGTATGCCCTTGAGGACACAGCCTATCACACTTAATTCCTGCAAATATCATATTGCAGAGAAGCCAGCAAAGAGGCTTACTAAACAGAATGCAACTTGTCCATGAGGGCTAAAAGTATGGGCTCTAAATCAGATAACCTAGGTTCCTGGCTGAGGTCTTTTCCGAATCTTGGGCAAGTTAACTGATTTCTCTGAATCTCAAAGCCCCCTTTTATAAACAAGCACTTCCAAGAAGCAGTCTAAGGATTAAACACATCAGCTTATGTGAAGGCAATAATACTGCCTGCCACACACAGTCCACAAATGTTAGCTAGTGCTTTTTAAAAAAACACTGTTTAAGATTGAACTGAGGAAAATGCCAGGAAAATACTCTACCAACTGAGCTTGCATATACCCCAGCTCAGTCTGTATGTACCGTCCTTGAAAGGTTAAATTCAAAATTACCTATAGTAGCTAGCAGTGCCTATCCCATGATTCCTGAGGAACAGGGATAAATTCATCTATGAGTGCTCACAGTAAGGATAGATAGCAGCCTACATGCATAAGGCGAATACTACATTGTAACCATATAGTTCATGCACAGCATGGCAGTAGACAGGTATTACACTATAACCATACAGTTCACACACAGCACAACAGTGGATGGGTAATACACTATAACCACAGAGTTCACACACAGCATGACACTGAACGGGTACTACACTGTAACCATGCAATTCACATACAGCATGACACTCGACGGGCACTACACTGTAACCATGCAATTCACACATAGCATGACAGTGAACAGGCTGTCTGCTCAGCTTTGTCAACAAACTATGGGAGACAAGAGCCAAGGAAATACAAAATTAACATTGTTGTCCTCCTTATCAGAACCCACACAAAGCCAGATGCACTACGTCCAGAATGAAGGAAACAAATTGTTGGCTTCTGACTGGAATTTCTTAGGGCTGTTTCCCTGTAGCCTAAGATTACGCTAACGGTTCTCTGCACAGAAAGTTAGGAGCAATGCGTCAGGAGGCTTTACTAAAGGCTTGGCTTTATGTGGGAACAATGCTGCCTTTAAAATGTGCGTCATGACCAGAGAGATTAACAAAACCCCCACAGATCCGAAAGTAACCTATGTCTATAAATATAAAGTTAGAGATGATGAGAATGAAGGGCTTTCTAAATAAATATGAGAGCAAGCAAGTCAAACAATTTTAAGTGATGTGTCTTTTCTGAAGTGGCTGTGACAGGAAGATGTAGCACTGCCCAGCACTTTGCAGGCGGCACACACTCTGACATTTCAACCGGGAAAGCCGTGCCACGCTGCTGCGCATGTGCAGCAAGGACTCGGGCGCACACGGTGTGCGTGGAGTTGTTCCGTCTTCCCAGTGGGGTGGTGGACATCCACGCCAAAGAGACAGTCCTCACGAAGGCATCAGCTTCCAGATGTGTAGAAGTCAGGGAAATGTGTGAAACTTAAGCTTCTGACCCCCAGTGCTTCAGGAACAGGATGTTCCCAAGGAAAGTGTGGCAAAATCTGCCTTTAATGACACATGGAAACCCAGTGGGGCAGTTAAAACTGATAAGTACAGTGTGACATTTTAAGATCAGACATAGCCAGGCATGGTGGTGTACACCTTTCATCCCAGGGAGGCATTGGTAGGAGGACTTCCATGAGTTCAAGGCCACTCTGAGACTACATAGTGAATTCCAGGCCAGCCTGGGCTAGAGCAAGATCCTACCTCAAAAAAAAAAAAAAAAAAAAAAAAAAAAATCAGACATAACCAAATCCTCAGACTTTCTGCTTCCTTGTTTTTAGGAATAAAGAATGTTCTGGAAATTTGGGGAATGTACTTTAAATCTCTTTCTTCCTCCTTCTGTGTTCATTCATTGTCCCTGTCTCTCTGCCTGTGTGTTTGAGTGTGTGTGTGTGTCTGTCACCTTTATTAGCCACCACCCCCCACCTTCCTCAGAGGACTCCCTAATACCCCAAGACACACTGGGACTCCTGGCCTGCAATGGGTCTGATCAGCGATCCTGATCCTGGAGTCCCTGCTGCTCTTATCTCCACAGATGCCTGAGGAGTTTGGTATCTTCTCTCCACGCCCTCCTGGGAAGCGGGCCCAGCAGGTGCCCATTGGCAATAGTTTTGTGTTACAGGCCTGAATGAATGATCCCCGCAGGAGCTGCCGACTGTTTTCACAGACACAGAGGCAGTCAAAAGTCCACCGCGTGAACTTGGAATGACCCCAGCTGCAGAGTCACTGGCGGGTTCATCTGGAGGGCAGGCACGCTTTATTAAACAACTAATACTCTTCACAGATAACTTTCCGAAAAAGCAAAAGTGTTAACTCTTTGCAATCTTGCTCTGACAAAACACCTCAGCTATGGAGGGCTCTGGGGGGATGGGGGGGCATATTTGCAGGTCTGACCCCAATCAAGGACACCAAGATAGACAGGATACATTCATCTGTCCCAGAGAGGGCAGAGGATTCAGTCACCATTTGGACAGCTACTTTGGCAAAGTGTTGTGGATGGACTGAGGTAAAAAAGCCAAAATGCAATCTTCAAGCACCTACTCTGGGAAGGACACTGTGGGTCAGGAATCGCCTGACAAGGACAGCCCATGGCCAGGCTGAATCCATGCAACCCACAGACGAGGGAGCATCCAGCTGCCTTAGCTCGTTCTGCTCCCACCCCGGCAACCATAGCATCACAGAAGGGCTCTCTAGAACCTCCACCATGACAGGGAACTGCAGGAGCCTGAGGCAACTCCTGTCAGCATCACTTTCCAGGAACAACCCAGAAGCTACCTCCTTGGGGGAAAGGAGGCATCAGACAAGGAAAGAAAAGCTGGGTGTGGTGGCACATGCCTTTCCTCCCAGCACTGGGGAGGCAGAGGTAGGAGGATCACCATGAGTTCTAGGCCACCCTGAGAGTAGTGAATATAATAGTGAATTCCAGGTCAGCCAGGGCTAGAGTGAGACCCTAGCTTGAAAAGGAAAAAAAAAAGACTGGGGCACTGGGTTCTTATCAAGCACTCAGCTGCACATCCCTTTGGGCTTGCTAGATAGTGGGAAAGCAGACACGTCCATCTTTGCACCACACAATGAGGAGTGGCATGTAGCCATTTCTTTCCAGTTTGGTCATTATTAAAGACTCCCTCTTTTATTTATTATTTGTGTGCGTGTGTGTGTGTGTGTGTACACGCATGCGCACGCATGGACTCACCAGGGTCTCTTTCTGCTGCAGCTTTATGTGGATAGCTGAGGAATTGAACCTAGGCCATCAGGCTTTGGAAGCCTTTAACCTCTGAGCAATCTTCCCAGCACCCTCTTTTTTTTTTTTACACAAACTTTAGAAGGACCTTGATGACATTAACTGTAACAACAAAATACTGATAACTTACTGGGTGTGGTGGCACAAGCCTTTAATCCCAGTACTTGGTAGGAGGATCACCGTGAGTTTGAGGTCACCCTGAGACTACATAGAGAATTCTAGGTCAGCCTGGACTAGAGTAAAGCCCTACCAAGAAAAACAACAACCGAAAATACTGATAACCACGAACACCGAGAGAAACAAAGCTCATTTTAGCCAACAAAGTTGTATTAACTTTGGCGTCAAAGACTAATGTGTTGATCAAAGTCTCACCTCTGTTTCATTTCGCCAACTGCCCTTTAAATCTAACCAGAGAGGGGCTTCTTCCTTGGCCTTTAGCCTGGAGGTCTCCCTTTGTTTTCAAGGGAGTGCAATTTTGCCTGGTTTACAGGCAGGATGAGATCCTGTTGAAAGACAGCGAGGTGAGGTGCTTCAAAGGAGCCTTGCCTCCCCCACGCAGGTGAGCTGACCTTTCCACATAACAGACTGTTCAGACAACAAGCCCGAAGGGCATTCTCCAAACTGTGCACCCTTGCTAAAAACACCATGAGGAATATGACTTAGTCACTTGTCCTCCCAGAGCTCCGAGGGCTCTGCAAGACAGACATATAAACACACAAAACCTACACAAGGGATGCCGAATAAATATCTCCCGCACCAAACCTCTGGCCCTACTACTTCTCTCCCCCTCTTCTGAAAGGACAAGCAGCAGGTCGCCATGAGCTGCCCACTCGGTCTCAAAGGAAAGCTGCCCCTGTGACTGGCAGTGAACCCTGCTGGGGTCAGTTTCTCCACTTTGGTTTGAGAGGGCTCAATGCCAAATCTGGATGTCCGTCCCCACGTCTGCTATCCTCAGAGTGTCTACAAAAAGACTGGAGGTCACACTGTGGGTCCACATCTGGGAAGTGCTGACTTTGCTGCATTCAGTGGGAGTAAGCAATCAGTTTTAGGGTTAAGACACCTTAGGAACACCACCAAATGAATCTTAAAGAAAGACAGAGGTTTCAATTTGCTGCCATGTGAAGTATTTAAAAAGAACAAGACTTCTCCCTGAATTCAATTTTTTGTACATAATACTAGATATGGTTCAGTTACATTTTTATCTTTCACAGAGAAACAAGTGGAAATTTTTTTCCTGTATTTAGTTCCAAGAACTTTTATTTCACTGTATGACATATTTTTTGGAGAAGGTCATTTTTTCTTACCAGTTGATTAATTTGATCTATCTCAGTAACTATTCTGTAGGAGTCTGAAATTTTCACTTGCTCAAGCCATGGGACTCCAAATCAAGAAGGTCACTAACATCCCTAGAAAGAGACTGCTACAATCTACCTGGCTGTTTCTCCTTGGCAGTGTGACCAGAGATTCTGGAGCCTACTGTTCACTACCCAGCATAGCTGTGAGAAGCAGGCCTCTCAGGAGCTGTGGGTGTCTGTGAATCGCCCCCTGGCTCTGCTGAGAAGGAAAGATAAGTGAAGAGGGCAATGAAGGGCTTGGCAGCCTACTCCAACCTGCTTACCCCACCTCAGCAAAGCCCTCTCACAGAGCTAACTGACTTTCTCACCACTAGATGAAAGTGATGAGCACACCTGCCCTGCTG
This sequence comes from Jaculus jaculus, assembly GCF_020740685.1. Lineage (NCBI taxonomy): Eukaryota > Metazoa > Chordata > Mammalia > Rodentia > Dipodidae > Jaculus > Jaculus jaculus. Next base: position 46,967,208 of record NC_059106.1, on the reverse strand, counting down.
GCCTTAGGGGGATGTTGCAAGGTTATATGATCCCACAGACATCAAAGTGCCCTGGCTCCTGAGGAGGAAGCAGCAGTGTGGCCTATGGGAAAGAGCCTCAGGCTGTAGAGGAACCCCCACCCCACCCCGGTCTAAACCTCTTCTGCAAGCTCTATTTGACCCTCCAGAAGCTAATTATCTGCACAGTGACTCAATTTCCTCATCTGTCAAATAGGGATAATACTTGACTAATGTTTAATTTTTGAAGATCAAATGGTAACAGGAGCATGCTACAAAGGATAAGTTTCTATAAAACTCAAAGGAGCAACCAGTAGCTTCTCGTCTATGACTGGCATAATCCATGCCTATCCCCAGTTACCAGCAGAGAAAATAACCTGATGGCTATAATGCATACCCAGCTATGAACATTACAGAGGTAACAAAATTGAAATAGGGCTGGATTTGAAAGCTTCAGTAAAACCACTAAAGGTTAAGGTCTCAAACTTCATGTTTTACTGTATAAATTTGAAAGCTTGAAAGAAATGTTGATAGAAACATTTTCCTCTAACGAAACAAAAAGGTGTTTTCCATTTCGTTGATTAAGAGGGACTAGGTTTACCTCTGTACCAGACTCCCAAGGCTTGCTGCCATGTTTGCCAGAGCCAGGGCCTGGCCCAGTCCTGTGGATCTGGCCTGGCTGGGATCCAGGCCATTGTCTGATAAGCATTAAGGTATGTACTAGGACTATACAAGAACTGAGGGCAACAGGTAGCAGTGACATCCTGAAAGTCAGTGTCCTTGAGGTAGGTGCTTGCTATAATCATCTAGGCTGGTTTTGAACTCAGTACCCTACCTCTACAGTATGATATGAGCTAGCTCCTGACTTCAGATAGATTTGGAGTCCAGTTATAAATAAAATTTTCAGGCTGGAGAGGTGGCTTAATGGTTAAGCTGGTTGCCTGCAAAGCCAAGGGACCCAGGTTCGATTCCACAGGACCCACATAAGCCATATGCGCAAGGGGTACATGCAGCTGGAGTCCTTCTGCAGTGGCTGGAGGCTATGGCATCCCATTCTCTCTCTCTCTTCCTGCCTATTTCTGTATCTCTCTGTCAAATAAATAAGTAAATGAATTTAAAAAATAAAGTTTTCTACAGTTTCTGTTTATTTCACATAAAAACAAAAAAATCAGATAATAAAAAACAGGCAACCATTTCATTTAATAACTTTGTTGAATGTATGTGAAAATGCTGAGCTAGATAAAAGACAGCCCACATGGCTATAATGTGGATCACTTCCATTTTTCTTACAGTAAATATTTATGGCTAGTCACAGGAGAAATTGGCCAAAAATGCTGTCAGATAAGTTTTCTGCCCTCCAGGAGCTATAAGTTTGTTCAGAGAAGCAAGCGAATGAGTAGGCAATTACATCCACCAGAACACAGTCTTGCTCTGCGGCCCCTCAGCACTTCTTTCACAGAAGAGCCCAGAGTCTGCAGACGCCCCGCTGCAGCGCTCAGTCCTCGGCAGGGAGTGCCGTTCTGCATTCGACTTACCTGCTCCATCCGTCACACACGAAAGTGACATCTCCCTTTCCTCACCTCTGTCACAGTACACAGCACCTAGCCCAATGGCAAAGGCCTGCTGATGGGTATAGGAGGCAGGTGTACAAATGCTTGTGACCCAAGAAAAAGGTGATTTGCCACAGAAGCACAAAGGGCCACAGGATCACAGTGGGGACACAGCAAGCTTTTGGTGACATTTGGGCTGAAACTTACAAACACAGGCAGTCTGGCCAGAGATGGGGGAGAGCATCACATGCAAAGACAAGTTTCTGAGCACAAGGGCAAGGAGAGGAAAGAACAGCACATCTGGGAATGATCTGGACAGCCATCTTCCTGTCACTTTCTCTTCCCACTTTGACCTGACCCAGGAGACTCCTAGGGCTCCTCCGCCCCCTCCCACACCATTTGGCCTCATCTCTACTTTCCTTATGCTCTATTAGATAGTCCCACTTTCTTGGAAATGGCACCACAGGGCTTCCCCACTGAAGATGAATAGAAAAAAAAAAAGAAAGAAAGAAAGGAGGGAGGGAGGGAGGGAGGGAGGGAAGGAAGGAAGGAAGGAAGGAAGGAAGGAAGGAAGGAAGGAAGGAAGGAAGGAAATAAATTGTGAGCTAGAGAGATGGCCTAGTGGTTAAAGCACTTGCCTGCAAAGACAAAGGACCCTGGTTTGATTCCCCTGGGCCCACATAAGTCTGATACACAAGGTAACATATGTGTCTGGAGTTCATTTGCAGTGGCTAAAGGTCCCGGCATGCCCATTCTTTCTATCTTTATTTTCTCTCTTTCTCCCTCAAATAAGTAACAAAAAAATTGCTTAAAAAAAGAAGGGTTGGAGAGATGGCTTAGTGGTTAAGGCGCTTGTCTGCGAAGCCTAAGGACCCATATTTGACTCTCCAGATCCCACGTTAGCCAGACAAACAAAGGTGAGGTAAGCTCATACCCACTAGGTGGCACAAACATCTGGAGTTGGATCACAGTGATTGAGACCCTGGTGCACCTATTCTCTACCTGTCCTTTCTTCCTGTCTCTTTCTTGCTCTCTTTAAAATAAGAAAAGAAGAAACTACTGCATTCTCTGTCTGCTTGTTGGAGTGGAGTGGGTTGTCCCTCTGCTTTCTGCAATGGGCAACTGTGTTCTCATGCGGCCATAGTAGGAAGCACTAGGTCTCCCTAGGAGTGAGGCCTAGGCATGTTATCATTTAGCTATGAGGAAAGACAAAGAAAGCCCATCTGTTAGCTTTCTAGTAGTACCTACCATTTTCTTCCATGGCTTCGTTTACAGCGGACCTCTCTTTCCCAACATGGTAGAAATTACTTAATATCTGGATATAAACTTCAGTTCTCTACACTGCCCTCCACCTCACAAAAATTCTACTCCACGAATTATTCTTGCCTCTCTTTTTGCTTTCAGTAGGTCCTCAAATGCATTCTTTGCTACCTATTTCACATAAATAGCACCATGGGTACTACATGAGTCAATTAGCCTCTAAGAGGGAAAGCTATTCTGTTCTCTATGCCTTATCTCTGAAACCTGCTCTGCAAAGTAGGAGCAGCATGCTAACAAGGTTCCTAGAGGTACCACTGGCAGTAAACAACTCCAACAGAGGCCTTGCTCTATACTATGAGGGGAGACTCAAGAAGCAATGGCCAATAAAGTTCTAGAAAGCAGGAAACCCAAGAGGAAGCCCAAAACTTGGCCAGTTTCTGTGGGGCCATCTTGATCAGTTATTTCTAGGTCTATGTTTCTTCACCTATACAATGGCAATAGTAAGATGGGAGTGGTGGAACACACCTTTAAGAAGCTATTCATTTTCATTTATTTATTTGAGAGTGACAGACAGAGAAAGAGGCAGATAGAGAAAAAAAATGGGCGCACCAGGGCCTCCAGCCACTGCAAACGAACTCCAGACACATGCACCCCCTTGTGTATCTGGCTAATGTGGGTCCTGGGGAAACGAGCCTCAAACTGGGGTCCTTAGGCTTCACAGGCAAGCGCTTAACCACTAAGACATCTCTCTAGCCAAGAATACACCTTTAATCTCAGGACTCGGGAGGTAGGAGGATCCCTGTGAGTTTGAGGCTAGCCTAGGACTATAGAGTAAGTTCCATGTCAGCCTGAGCTAGAGTGAGCCCCTATCTTGAAAAATAAATAAATAAATAAATTGGGCTGGAGAGAGAGAGAGAGAGAGAGAGAGAGAGAGAGAGAGAGAGAGAGAGAGAGAGAGAGAGCTCAGTAGTTAAGGCACTTACCTGCAATGCCTAACGATTCAGGTTTGATTCCTTAATACCCATGTAAAGCCAGTTGTACAAAGTGGCACATGCAGCTGGATTTTGTCTACACCAGCTAGAGTCTCTAGTGCACCCATTCTCTCTCTCTCTCTCATTCTCTGTGTGTCTCTCTCTGCTTGCAAATTTACACACACACACACACACACATACACGTGCACATGCTGCTAGTCATAACATCTGTCTGCTCAGCTTCAGATGTCATGGGCAACTAAGGATCAAGGCAACTACTGAGTGGTATTGCTCATTCATATTTCAGTTAGGAAGAATTAAAAACTCTAATGAGTCAATCACATTTTTCTTCTTCCAAGAAGTAAACTACAGAACAGGCCAACAGAACCGCCATATAACTCTCAGACGAGGAGTGGGAGGATGCTGCAGTGGTTAAAGGCGCCTGCGTGCAAAACCTGCCTGCCTGGGTTGATTCCCCAGTACCCACAGAAAGCCAGATACATCAAGTGATTTATGTGTCTGGAGTTCATCTGAAACAGCAAGAAGGCCTTGGCATGCGTACACGTTAGCACTCTCCCTTTCTCTCTTTCCCCACAACAGACCCCCCCAAAACAATGACGACAACAGCAACAAAAAACCCCACTGTTAGATGACACCTCATCACTAACACTCTCCATTTGACTCAGACAGCAGTACTGCTAAGCATCTTAAAGCCATATGCTCCTAGAACTCACAGACAAAACATTTGAAAATCCATGTAAAAGACCAAGTGGAGGATTGAAAGGGCTACTGGGAAAACAAGTTAATTTTCTGCCATTAATTGGTAATAATTTTATATATATATAAAACCAACAAAGAAAACAAGGTACAACTCAGCACACATACTCCAAGGAAGAGGGAAGGATGAAAGGGCCGGAGGATGAGTGCACACACGCTGTGGCCAGGGTCTGCTCTGGTCATGGGTGGAGCTAGGCTCCTGATCACCTGTGTTTTGGGTCCCAAGTGGCACAAGTGAAGGAGCCTCGTCCAGCTCACTCAGATACTCTTGATGCAAATAGTTTCTATTAGGAAATACAGAATTCTTCAAAGCCTTTCTTCCCAGAAATACCCTTTCACGCTGGATTAAGGTTGAAATACCCTTTCATACTGGATTAAGGATTCCCGGACAGAAAAGTTCATGAAGTCTGGCATCCTAGAGATTACAGCTAGTGAATTCCAAATCCCAAACACAAAAGAGTGGAAGAAGTGGGGAATAAATGGAAACTCCGAGCTTTCCTTTTAACGACTGTGTTCCAGCTTCGGTAACAGGGTGAGCTCAGTAGAAGACAGTGTCTGACAGGCCTTGTTCTAGAGGGAAAATACAGTGCCAACTCTCAAATTCACTTTTCTCTAAAACTTCCGGTTCAAACATCAACTTGGTACTGAGCTTCAGTTAAGGTTACTGACCATTCTGAGTCTTATTTCTCTCTCCTATGAAATGGGGCTGTGCTTCTCTGGGCCACATACAGTCCCCTCTCCAATGCAGACTAGTTAATAAATGATGGGCAGCCTTCTCCACATGATTTTGTTTAAAGACAGCAAAGTTGTTTTTTGTTTAATTACCACTGGAAATGAATTCCAGACACATGCATCACTTTGCACATCTTTCTTTATTTGGGCACTGGGGAAGTGAACCCAGGCCTTCAAGCTTTGCACCTTGCTTAACCTCTGAGCCAGCTCTCCAACCCACTCTCTGATTTTTTTTTTTTTTTTTTTTTTGGTGGTAGGGTCTCACTGTAGCTCAGGCTGACCTGGAATTCACTAGGTAGTCTCAGGGTGGTCTTGAACTCATAGATCCTCCTACATCTACCTCCCCAGTGCTGGGACTAAAGGCATGTGCCACCACACCTGGCTCCTCTCTGATTTTTGTTGTTGTTGAGGCAAGCCCAATAGACGGACCTTTTTAAAAATTCAACAGAGCAACAGAGAGAGGGAGGGGGGTGGGAATTGACACAACAGGGCCTCTAGCAGCTATATTCAAACTCCAGCCATATGCACCACCTCGTGTGCATGTGTGACCTTGCACACTTGCATCACCTTATGCGGCTGGCTTATGTGGGATCTGAAGAGTTAAACATGTGTCCTTAGGTTTCAAAAGTGCCTTAATCGCTAAGCTATTTCTCCAGTCCTCCTCTCTGATAATTTATTTATTTGAGAGAGACAGAAACAAAGAGAGAGGATAGAGAAAAAGAATGGGCGTGACAGGGCCTCCAGCCACTGCAAACAAACTTCAGACACATGTGCCACCTTGCGCATCTGGCTTACATGGGTTCTGGGGAATCAAACCTGGGTCCTTTGGCTTTGCAGGCAAGTGCCTTAACCACTAAGCTATTCCTCCAGCCCCTCGTTTCAGATTTTTTTTTTTTTTTCCGGGGTAAAGTCTTACTCTAGCCCAGGCTGACCTGGAATTCACTATGTAGTCTCAGGGTGGCCTCAAACTCACTGTGATCCACCTACCTCTGCCTCCCGAGTGCTGGGATTAAAAGCATGCACCGCCACGCCTAGCTTTCATCTCTGATTTTTAACTATTGTTTTTACCAAGAGATACTTTGGTCAGACAAACTGTTAGGAGATGACAATTATGAGGAGGAATGAACTCAAGGAAAAAGTAATCTTCTAAACAGTATCTCAACCTCTCTCTCTCTTTTTCTTCAAGGCAGAGTCTCATTGTAGCTAAGGTTGACCTGGAATTCACTGTGAAGTTTCAGGATGGTCTCAAACTCTCGGCAATCCTCCTACCTCTGCCTCCTGAAAGCTGAGATTAAAGGTGTGTGTCACCACGCCCGACTCAGGGTCTCAATCTTTATTTGTAAACAATTAGTTATCTGTCCTTTCAGTGTTTATAAAAGCAAATTATAGTTCATTTTACTTTAAGTTTGCCATAAATATTTTGGGGGCAGACCCAATACTGATATGAAGAATACCAAAATACATTAGTAACCCCTAAAGGAACCAGACATCCATTCTGAGCTGGGGCATAGTTTATGAACCAACTTGACATTTTGGTAGAAAACCAGTGCTTTTGGGGAGACTTTTTTGTCCTTACAACTTAGCATCATTTCTCCACATTTGTCCACTGGGGTGATAAAGTGAACTTGTCAGCTCTACGAAGGCAACATCAGAATCTCTGCTCCCATCAGGGATGGGATGGTTTCCTCCACTCTCCTGGGAAGGACAGGAAAGCCAATCATGGCTACGAACTCTGGCCTCTGGGATTCTCGTACCACACTGAAACCCCCTGTGCCAAACACACCTCTTTTATGAATAAAAATGTATTTGTTTGCACGTGCATGTGTGCGTGCGTGTGTGTGCATGTGCATACGTGTTACTCCAGGGTCTCACTGCTACGAACACCAGGCACATGCACCACTTTGCATCTGGCATTCTGTGGGTGCTAAGGAATCAAACCTGGTCCAGCAGGCTTTGGGAGCAAGTGCCTTTAACCGCTGAGCCTGCTCCCAGCCCCCAAGCCCACTTCTGCTTGCCTAGATGCTTGAGATTTGCTCCTGCTAGGAAGGCTCCATCAGCATCAAAAACCTACCCCTAGCCAGACAATTCAAATTAATGCAATCATTTTAGTTTTCAAGATTATTAGAGAAAAACAGAAGGACTCTGATGCCAAATATTTGATTCATTTCTCTACAAGTGACAACATGAATGCACCTTCTCTTAGCTGGAAAGGAAATGCTTCCGGTGACTTAGGACCAAAGTCCTTTTGAAAATCAAAAGCCCAACACTCTTTAAGAGACAGATCACTGTCAGAAGCAAATTTCATTCAACCTAAAATTGTGTGCCAACTTAAACACACTAAAACACCAATGCTTACGAGACGGCATGAACCTATGTCTTTTGTATAGGTTCATGGAAAAGCTATTATGGGGATAATCAGCTCAACAATAAAATGAACAGTCATACATAATGACAAAAACAGACACGAGTCATAAATTGCCTTTTCCCCATGCAGACACTCACACAGTACATTCTTTTGTGCAATACACACTTTCTCCTTGAATAAACAGGGTGTTAGTCTTGTGTAAGCCTTATAAATACACTGCCTGCAAAACAGATACAAATAAATGCTAGTGCTTAAACAAAAGGCAGATGGACCTCCCTGCCCCTGCCCTCTACAAGGCCACAGAGTAAGAGGAGGGCAACTGATGGCAGACCTGCTGTAGCAAAGTCAGTTTCTCCTGGGGCACGGCGATGTCCCAGATCTCGTCCCCTGGGACACAGCATACTGCTTCCCAACATGGAAAACAAAGAAATGGGAGAAGACATTATTGAAAGTCCTACCTGGACTTTCTATTGAAGTATCTCTCCTTCCCTCCTCCTCTTTTTCTCTCTCTCCCTTCCTCTCTTGCTTATATTCACCTCCAGCCAGTTATCCTAAAATCCTTAAAAATTCATTTCCACGCATGCGCGCGCAAGTTTGTGCATGTGTGTGATCATGCATGTGCCACAGCATGAATGGTGGTCAGAAGACAACTTGGGAGGCATAGGTCCTTGCCTTCCTCCTTGTTTCAGACAGGCTCTCTCAATGCTTGCTTTTGCAAATGCCAGATTAGCTGACCTGCAGACTTTGGGGTTCTCCTGCCACAGGAGATTTGGGATTACAGACATGTGTACCTTGTATCCAGCTTTCTGAGGATTCTCGGGATTTGAAATCCAGTCGTCAGACGTGCATTGCAAGTGCTTTTAACTGCCGAGCCATCTCCCCAGTCCCTTAAAAACTCATTGGGAGAGCAGTTCAAGATTTTTCTTGGTATGTTTCTTGTTATAGTAGTATATGCTGGCCTTAAACTCATGATCTTCCTGCCTCAGCCTGCTAGACTTGAAGGCATGCATCACCACACTAAGTTCTGACTACCTGTGGGAGACGATGACATCAAGGTCATTCCAACTCAAGAATGACAACTAGGGCTGGAGGGATGGCTTAGCAGTTAAGTCATCTGCCTGCAAAGCCCGACCCCGGTTCAATTCCCCAGGACACACATAAGCCAAATGCACAAAGAGGCACCTGTGTCTGGAGTTTGTTTGTAATGGCTGGAGGCCCTGGTGTGCCCATTCTCTCTCTCTCTCTCAAATAAATAAACAAAGAAAATGTATTTTTTAAATAGAATGACAACTATGACGACAGTTAACTTGCTCCTGCAAAATGATGTCAAGTAACAAGCTTCACGTGGGAAGCTATCATCATTAATTTCGCATATTCTCTGAATGAAACGCCAGGAAACAAATGAGCATTACATACACCTCCCCACAAAAAAAATCACGTAAGAGAAAAACAGAAGATTTTAGAATTAACTGGACATAGATCAAGTCTACCCTTATTCTGTTGAGCTGTGTGACCTTGAAAATGACCTCTGCAGGTCTTACTTCCTGATGTGCAGGGTGAAGAGTAACGCCCACAAGGCAACCTGTATAGAGTCTACAACAGACGGCATTCGTTCAGTGTCTGTAAAGGGGACGTGTGCAACAATGCCGCACGGGGTCTGGACCCCGCTCCCACACCTTCTCCTATTTGTGTTCTTGGCACCAATTATACTACAGAGCCGGTGGGGTTCTACCCAACTCACAGCAAACAAAACCAACTAAAAACACTACGGCCGAGAGAGACTAGCTAAACAAGGCACAGCTCGGGAGGGTTAGGTCTGTGTTCTGCACCCCCCCCCCCCTTAATCACTCTAAAGAAATACTTCCCACAAGCCCAAAGCTGATTATTGTGGTCATTTGCACTTCCTTAAACTCCCTTGTGTACACAGAGAAGCAAACAAAACATTTCACCAAAGCAAGATTAAAGGTCTGGTTTCAATCCACAAAATTACAAGAAAATGGAGATCTTTAGCCCAACCACATAGACAGAAATCAAAGATAACTTGAATGGGTATTTCGCTGATAGACCCGACCTTTGGATCTGTTTCCAATGTGAAGAGGTAATTTTGTTCGTCTTCTTGTTTTACAACTATATGGACTAATTTTTATAACAAATCGAGGGTTTATCAAAATAAATCATGGAAGTTTTCCTCAGCAGCCGCCTGTGTGATGACAATACTGATTAACTTACAAAAAGCAAGACAAATTTGGGCAGATGAACCCCAATTGAGCATATGGGGAGCCAGGTTTCTAATTATGGAAAGCCCCTTATGCAGACCAATGACGGTGTAAAGCATGACACCCAAGAGATTTAAAGGACATCTTTAAACTGAGCGCTTAGACTAGCATTCAGGTACCCCTGGGGCAGCACGTCCTTCTGGGAGCTAGCAGAGCAAGGAGTGCACTGCCACAGGGTGATGCAAAGGACCTCAAGGTGACATCAGAGCGATTCAAGCAAACCATACGCCCTTCAGATTCCACACCTGAAGTTCACTGTCTCTAATCAGTGCTGCAGGAAAGGCTCTCTGCTCTCTGGTAGAAACTCTCCTCTTCCTCTGGAAGTGAGCTTTCTCTGTCTTGAACCACAAGATAAACAGTACACTTGTGGTCTGGCTTGGTGAAAGCAGTCTTGAAGAACCAGCACCACCTCTGGAGGCCAGTCTGGATGGGGAATGGCCCGCGGGCACCACGGTGAATAAGGAGGCTATGCAATACAGAACTGCTGCTCATCTCCACCTTCCGGCCTGCTATGCAGCATCCGGGTCTGGTCAAGCCACTTTTCCCTCCCAACAGCCTGTGGTGTGAGTGCCCCTGTGGTCTCATGTAACTCAAGCCCTGAAAGGGTGGGCAGAGAGGGGTGGGCAATGCTCCCTCATGCCCCCTTCATTCATGAAAGGAAATCCCCACATGAGCAGATGGTGGAGCCCACAGGGCTGCCTGGGGCCTGTGGCAGACTAAGGAATGGCAGCAACTCTCCACTGTCTCCACCCCCTCCAGCCTCTCGCACACTATCGGCTGCTGGCATATGACCACAGGACATCAAAACGTCCACCAAGGAAGATGCCAAGGAACCCAGAGGTCACCTGGGCTAGAAGATCTGGGACTGTCTTCTTATGCTAGATTCAGATAGCCACAGTATTGTGCAGGGTTATTTCAGTTTGGACTTTCTGAGCTGTGGGGATTAGCTAGGAGATTTTAGACAGAAGGCACAACCCAGTTCCATGGGCATTTCTTGCTTATCAATTTTATTTTTGTGCAAAGAATGAAACTGAGTGCCTTGGGCCTGCTAGTCCATGTGTTACCACTAAGCAGCACTCCCAGCTCCCATTTGTTTTTTGCAGGTGTGTACGTGTGTGTATATGTGTGGGTGCTTGTGTATGCGTATGTGTGAAGGCAGAAGTAAACATCAAGTGCCTTCCTCCATCACTTTCCATTTTATTTATTTATTTTTAATTTTTTTTTTTGCTATTCATTTTTTTATTTGAGAGTGACACAGAGAGAGAGAGAGAGAGAGAAAGACAGAGAGAGAGAGAGAGAGAGAGAGAGAAAGAGAATGAATAGGTGCACCAGGGCCTCCAGCCACTGAAAACGAACTCCAGACGTGTGCGCTCCCTTGTGCATCTGGCTAACATGGGTCCTGGGGAATTGAGCCTCGAACCGGGGACCTCAGGCTTCACAGGCAAGCGTATAACTGCTAAGCCATATCTCCAGCCCTCCATTTTACTTTTTAAGACAGGGTCTCTCCCTGAACCTAAAGCTCACCAATACAACCAGACTAGCTAGTCAGCAAGTCCTGGGGATCCCCCTTGCTTATGTCTCCCTAGCACTGGGATTACAGGCTTGTGCCACCATGCCCAGCTTTAAGGTGGGTGCTAAGGATCAAAACTAAAGTTCCCATGTTTGTGTGGTAGGTGCTTTATCCACCAAGCCATTTTTTAAAAACAAGTTCATTTTGGAGCGTTGTGAAAGCTGCAAAGTCCAGAGTCCGGAGGCTACACAGTGACCCAGGAGAGATGCAGAGCCTAGGCGGGGGCAGTGGAAATGAAGGGGGAGAGGAGAAGCGACCCAGGAGGCACAGTTGAGGAGAGAAAAGAGCAAGATGAGCAGGCAAGGGTGAAAGGCTGAGGATGCAGCTTCTCATGCCCTAACAACCACCAAAGAGACGACAGCCACACAAAGGCCTCACAGCTGATTGCCCAGATTTCACCTCTTTTCCTTACCTTGGCAGCAGAATTTGATACTCCGTGGGTAACGTTTCTGATAAGGCCCCCAACATTTCCATACTTGATCAGTCCAGTAACTCCTTCAGAAACATCATTCAAAAGCCCCATGGGATTGCCAAGAAAATCTACGGATCCCAGGATCCTAGCAGCCTGGCTGAGGAGTTCCTGTCAAGTGAAGGGTAGAGAGGAAAACAAAGTCAGAAAAAGCCAGGATCCCAGCAAGAGGACAGAAACCTGTCCCATCCTCCAGGACTCCCAGTAGTTACCTTTCAGTCTCTACCAACCTCACAATCATCTCCCATGCTCTCAAAGTCCCCCTAAACGACCCCCCAACACACATGCACCAGCGACTGTTTTGAGTTCACTTAGACACGCTATGCAGACAGCGGGGAGAATGAGAACAGTTTTGCAAGAATATCCCTAACTAGGAAAGGCCAGGAAGCAAACAAGGGAGGCAGAACATTGTCACTTTAAAAGCTAACAATTGACCATGGTCTGATGGCTCTTCCATGGATCTATCTTGGCTTTACGTTTGGACTTTGCAGCCTGGATTAGAAATACAAAATAGAAAATGTCCAATTTGATGAAAAACACTAAGTTCTACTCACAGTCAAGATTTCATACCTGGTAGGTAGAAAAAGGTCCCCAGCATTCTGTGCCGGTAGTAAAACACCAATTAAACCACTAAGAGTTGAGAGTGACCTAGTGGAAGCCCCTGGGACTAACTCTGAGGGATGAGAAGTCAAATGTACTTTCTAGCGACTCTCATGATATATATGAGCTTCACGGGATGTGACCTGAGCCATGACACAGAGCTCAAACTTTCAACTGGAGTCTCAATAGTAATGTCTTAGTAACCCAAATTCCCAAACAAGCAAAACAAACATTCTGCATACAGTCTGGCCCCAGCTCACCTCCTGGAAGTGTTTGAGGATGTCATTGATGATAAATTCCTTGGTTTCATAGGGATGCACCCGAGTGAACGGATCCAGATTAATCACTGCATCTTCAAACCGAATCAATGGAAATCCCAAGGTGCTCTTCAGGGCCTGGTGAAGGAAGAAAGGAAATGACGTACATCAGCTATGTGATGGCTTTCCAGGGTACTGTAATTCTGCAATCTGTGAAATCGACAAATCATGTCAACTCTCCAACAGGAGTCAAGAATTTTAGATTTATAAATGAGGATTGTTCCCTATAATCATAAAAGTAAAATATAAATAAACATTATAAAATATTATAGAAAAACTATGCATATATCACCTATGGTCACAATCATCACACAGAAGAAATACACATTGAGGGCTCCATGGCACAATTCCTTTTGCTCTGCTTAGAATCTGTGTTGGTCAGGTTTCACTTTTTGATGCACACCACACATAAAGTACAGTAACCAAATACGGTGCTCTCTCTCTTTTTTTTTTAATCTCGAGTGTTCCCCTGGCAGGATATAAGATGTGATGCAGCAGCCGGCCAATCAGAGTGGAGGACTGCCTCCATCTTGAAGGCAGTGCTGGCCCTGGGCACACGGTGTCCCAGGTGTGGTGCCCTCCCTCTGCTGGCACTTCCATCACCACCGGAATGGGTTTTTCCTGCTTCACAGTCTACGTAGCTGAATCAGCAGCAGACACTGTGTTGTGCGTTCCTCTCCGAGACGGCATTACATATGGGAGTTCACCAGGTCACTGCCTACAGCTGATATTTATGAATTTTCACTGTGACATAATGTCCCCTTACATATACAAGTCAAATCCTCCAATTTATTCAACGTCATTGATGAAAAGTTAGGTCTTTTCAAGTTTTTATTACTATGACTAATGATGTTGTGAGCATTTTTAGACATGCCTTCTGGAGAACATCTGCATTTTTCTTAGATGTTGACTTGAGTAGAGATGTTGTGTGATAAAGAATGAACGAGTTCACCCTTAGTATATACTGACAAACAATTTGACACAGTGGTTCTCTCTAGCAGTCTACAGAATTTCCCATTGTTCTAGTCTCATCAACAACTGGTATTGAGAGCTTTTCTGTTTTGTCTGTGACTGTGTGTCCCCAGCATGCATGGAGTGTATGGTGGATACATGCAGAGGCCGGAGAACGTGGGGTGTCCCCTTCCATTGTTTATCCACATTTACTTCAGAGGGAGTCTCTCACTGATTCTAGAGCATTGGGTTTTCACAAGCCCCAGAGATACTCTGGTCTCCACTCCTCACAAGTTTAGAGTTAAAGACATGTATGACCATGCCTAGCTGTTTATGTGGATGCTGAGGAACCAAACTCTAGCAGATTTCCCCATGTTTGTTCACAGAGCAATATTCCTCACACTTACACTGGTAATCTACCTACACTTGACTTTTACACACAGTCTGAGAAAGAGATCAATATACACTTTTCCTAGATATATATGTAACTGACTAGCTATTACTACTGAAACACCATCCTGGCTGGGCATGGTGTCACTTTCCTCTAATGCCAGCCCTGGGGAGGCTGAGGTAGGAGGACTGCCATGAGTGTGTGGCCAGCATGGGGCTACAAAATGATTTCAGGTCAGGCAGTGTGGGCTACAGTAAGACCCTATCTAGAAGTCACCTCACTCCAATAGAAAAATGCCATTCTTTCCCTGTTGCAGTACAGTGAACATTTTGATATTAGTCAGATGACTGGACTTACCCTACTTGCTTCTCTATCTTCTGTTTCATCTTGTTCTGCCTTCTACCAATACCACGGGGTGTGTGTGTGTGTGTGTGTGTGTGTGTGTGTGTGTGTACATGCGTGCAGGCCACAGCACACGTGTGCAGGTCTGAGGACAACCATGAAGTGTTTGTTCTCTGTCTCCATCCTGCCTGAGACAGGGTCTCCGTTATATTGTCTTTGCTGCTTCCCTTCCTGAGCACCAGTCTAACTGGCCTGTGAGATTCTCCTGGCTCCACCCCCAGGGCCTTAGGCTGACCTCAGACTGGAAGGCTTGCAATCAAGTGCCTTTACTAACTGAGCCATTTTTCCAGCCCCTCTTACCACAGTTTTAAATACTGTAATTCTGTTTTTTTGTTTTTTAATTTTAAATCTGGTACTCTGAGCTCTCCAACATCATTCTTTCCTCTTTAGGCTTGTTTGGCTACTCTTTGCATCTGTCAACTACACAAAATTTTTAGAACAAGTTCACACATTTGCCCACTCCCCCAAACATTCTGGCCTTATACTCTAGATTGTATCACATCTGCAGATAAACTGAGAGACAAAAATGACAGCTTTACTATACTGAACTTTGAGTGTACTGACCCGGCATACCCCTTCTTCTACCAAGGCCATTACTCTCAGCAATAGTTCCCTGTTTTCTGTTTCTAAGTTATGTGTGGTAAAATGCCCCTGAGTTCTAAACATTTTCTACGAGAGACGAGGTTTGCTTTCCCTCCACTAGCCCATCCTCACTAACCTCACCATGAGCCTCAGCTGGCAGAACAGAGAAGTAACGCCTGCATCCTTGCTGCCTGGGCCGCGAGAGCTCTTCTAGCCGCTGCTTTGCCTGCTTTGAAGCCTTGTATAGAAAAGGTAGGACTAGCTTCCTTGAAGATGTGGAGGCCATGATAAAGCGGTTTGGTTGACGGCCAGCCCCAATGATACAACATTGACAGTGGTCATCTTACAGCACTCAGGGGCAGATGATTATGGCCACAGAAATGACCTTGGTGAGGCCAACACAAGTACCTAGCCAAGCTAAGTTCAAGTGACTGACCCACAGAACAATGAACAAACAGAACAGTTGTTTAAAACCATTAAGCTCTGGTGTGGTTTGTTACACTGTAATACATAAGACAGAGCACTTAAATGTTTTCTTAATGCTATTAGGAATAGCAGCTTCCATTTTTTTTTCTAGAACAACTGTCAAGAAGATACAGAATTTGGCCGGGCGTGGTGGCACACACCTTTAATCCCAGCACTTGGGAGGCAGAGGTAGGTGGATCACCATGAGTTTGAGGCCACCCTGAGACTACATCGTGAGTTCCAGGTCAGCCTGGACTAGAGTAAGACCCTACCTCAAAAAACCAAAAAAAAAAAAGAGAGAGATAGATTTTGTTTTTTGAACAGTTTTTATAACCTTACTAAATTCCTGTAACCACTCTCTTATTTCTGTATTCTTGCAGATGTTCTAGGTCCACTTTCTTTTAAAGTTCTTAAGACTTTCTTTCTTTTTGAAGATTTTTATTTATTTATTTGCAAGCAGAGAGAGAAAAGAGAAAGAGAGAATGGGCATGCCAGGGCCTCCAGCACTGCAAATGAACTTGAGAAGCAAGTGCCACTGCATATGGCTTTATATGGATACTGGGGAATCAAACCCATGCTGTTAGTTGTTGCAGGCAAGTGCCTTAACCACTGAACCAAATCTCCAGCCTTCTTTTTTCTTTTACAGTGTTAAATCTTGCTCACTTCACTGACTAGGATTTTCAATCCTTAGTACATCAGTAGACAGAAACGTGAGCAGGGTATCCTTCCCTCACAACAAGGGAAAGCTTTTTTTTTTTTTTTTTTTTTAAAATTTTTATTAACATTTTCCATGATTATAAAATATATCCCATGGTAATTCCCTCCCTCCCCACCCCCACACTTTCCCATTTGAAATTCCATTCTCAATCATATTACCTCCCCATTACAATCATTGTAATTACATATATACAATATCAACCTATTAAGTATCCTCCTCCCTTCCTTTCTCCACCCTTTATGTCTCCTTTTCAACTTACTGGCCTCTGCTACTAAGTATTTTCATTCTCACACAGAAGCCCAGTCATCTGTAGCTAGGATCCCCATATGAGGGAAAGCTTGGCTTTCTGGGCCTGGGTTACCTGACTTAGTATAATACTTTCCAGGTCCATCCATTTTTCTGCAAATTTCATAACTTCATTTTTCTTTACCGCTGAGTAGAACTCCATTGTATAAATGTACCACATCTTCATTATCCACTCATCTGTTGAGGGACATCTAGGCTGGTTCCATTTCCCAGCTATTATAAATTGAGCAGCAATAAACATGGTTGAGCATGTACTTCTAAGGAAATGAGATGAGTCCTTTGGATATATGCCTAGGAGTGCTATAGCTGGGTCATATGGTAGATCAATCTCTAGCTGCTTTAGGAACCTCCACACTGTTTTCCACAATGGCTGGACCAGATTGCATTCCCACCAGCAGTGCAGAAGGGTTCCTTTTTTTCCACATCCCCGCCAACATTTATGATCATTTGTTTTCATGATGGTGGCCAATCTGACAGGAGTGAGATGGAATCTCAATGTAGTTTTAATCTGCATTTCCCTGATGACTAGTGACGTAGAACATTTTTTTAGGTGCTTATATGCCATTCGTATTTCTTCCTTTGAGAACTCTCTATTTAGCTCCTTAGCCCATTTTTTGATTGGCCTGTTTGATTCCTTATTAGTTAACTTTTTGAGTTCTTTGTATATCCTAGATATTAATCCTCTATCAGATATATAGCTGGCGAAGATTTTTTCCCATTCTGTAGGTTGCCTCTTTGCTTTTTTCACTGTGTCCTTTGCGGTGCAAAATCTTTGTAATTTCATTAGGTCCCAGTGGTTAATCTGTGGTTTTATTGCCTGAGCAATTGGGGTTGTATTCAGAAAGTCTTTGCCAAGACCAATATGTTGAAGGGTTTCCCCTACTTTTTCCTCTAGCAGTTTCAAAGTTTCCGGTCTGATGTTAAGGTCTTTAATCCATTTGGACTTAATTCTTGTGCATGGCGAGAGAGAAGAATCTATTTTCATCCTTCTGCAGATATTTATCCAGTTTTCAAAACACCATTTGCTGAAGAGGCTGCCTCTTCTCCAATGAGTATTTTTGGCATTTTTATCGAATATCAGGTGGCTATAGCTACTTGGGCTTACATCTGGGTCCTCTATTCTGTTCCACTGATCTACATGTCTGTTTTTGTGCCAGTACCATGCTGTTTTTGTTACTATGGCTCTGTAGTATAGGTTAAAATCAGGTATGGTGATACCACCAGCCTCTTTTTTGTTGCTCAGTATTATTTTAGATATTCGAGGTTTTTTGTGATTCCAAATGAATTTTTGGATTGTTTTTTCTATTTCCATGAAGAAAGCCTTTGGAATTTTGATAGGGATTGCATTAAATGTGTAGATTGCTTTAGGTAAGATTGCCATTTTCACGATATTGATTCTTCTAAGCCAGGAACAAGGGATGTTTCTCCACTTTCTAGTGTCTTCTGCAATTTCTCGCTTGAGTGTCTTAAAGTTCTCATTGTATAGATTCTTTACTTCCTTAGTTAGGTTTATTCCAAGGTATTTTATTTTTTTTGATGCAATTGTGAATGGGAGTGATTCTCTGATTTCATCCTCTGTGTGTTTGTTGTTAGCATATACGAAGGCTACTGATTTCTGTGTATTTATTTTGTATCCTGCTACATTGCTGTAGGTTTTGATCAGCTCTAACAGCTTGCTAGTAGAGTCTTTAGGGTCCTTTATGTATAGAATCATGTCATCTGCAAATAATGATAACTTGATTTCTTCCTTTCCAATTTGTATCCCTTTTATGTGTGTCTCTTGCTTATATTGCTATGGCTAAAACTTCCAAAACTATATTAAATAGAAGTGGAGACAGTGGACACCCTTGTCTTGTTCCTGATTTTAGTGGAAAAGCTTCCAGTTTTAAGGGAAAGCTTTTGAGATGTCACCATTTAGTATGATGCAGCTTTTTGTAGACAGGCTGTATCAGATGGATAAAGTTCCCTTCACAGTTCTTCTCATAAATGGATGCTGAACTTTTTCTTTTTCAGTTTGTTAATGTAGTGAATTACATAATTTAAAAGTAAATGTTGAGGGCTGGAGGGATGGCTTAGTGGTTAAAGCATTTGCCTGCAAAGCCAAAGAACTCAGGTTCAATTCTCCAGGACCCACATTAGCCAGATGCACAAAGGGGCGCATGCATCTGGAGTTTGTTTACAGTGGCTGGAAGCCCTGGGGCGCCCAGTCTCTCTCTCTCACTTTCTCTGTCAAATAAATAAATAAAAACAATTTTTTTTAAAAAAAGTAAATGTTGAGCCAGGCATGGTGGTACGTACCTTTAATCCCAGCACTCAGAAGGCAGAGGTAATACTAGAATTTGCAGTACAGAGGAGAAACTATGGCTAGTGAATTTCAAGCAAGCCTGGGCTAGAGTGAGACCCTACCTTGAAAAACCAACAACAACAACAACAAGACAAAACAGTAAATGTTAAACTAAACATACATTCTTGGTTAAGATATTTTATCTTCTTAATATTTCTGCATTTAGTTTGCTAATCGTTTGTTCTGATTTTTTTCTTCTAAACTCACAAAAATTCTCTTTCATTATCTGATTATTAAAAAGTCAATTTTGGGGCTGGAGAGATGGCTCAGTGGTTAAGGTAGTTGCCTACAAAACCCGGGAATCCAGATTCGATTCCCCAGTATCCATGTAAAGCCAGATGCACAAAGTGGCACAGGCGTCTGGAGTTCACATGCAGTGTCAAGAAGGCCCTACCTAGCACGCACGAGGTCCCTGGTTTGATTCCCAGCACCATAACCAACCAGCCAAAAACCTGCTATAGATCTCTGTCTCTTCCTCATAGTTGCCACTTTTTGCTTAGCTTCTTTCAAACCATGTCACTTAGAACATGGCAAATGCCTTAAGAAATGAAGCCGTTCAGATGCGCAGGGTCTGTCTTCTGCTTGATTCTTCTCTAGCATGTATCAACCACCAGCTCTCAGGGCCCATGAAGGCAGACTTGTGCACTGCCAAGCCCTCCACACTGGGGCACTGTCCAGGCAAGACCTGCAGATGGGTTTTCTCCGGCAGCTGCTTTGATTGGTGTCTATGCCTTTCTCTCTACATCAGATACACATCAGAAAAAGTCTCAAGGAAAAACAAAACAAAACATGTTGGATTCACCTTACTGAGATTCTCTCCTCTCATAAAATTTGGCCCCTCTAAGTACTGCCTGTCTTGGTAGCATTCCAATGACTTCAAACAGACAATTTTTTAAAGCTACTTTTTCTTGAAGTTCTCAGCTAGTTTGGCAATAAGCTAGCTAACAATTCCTGGAAATGACACTATTTTCTACCTCTATTTTAATTTAAATTCTGAGGTATTTAGAAGAGATGGAAAACTCTCTTTTTTACTGAAGTGAACATATCATGCTAATGCTAGCTATATATCCCTAGTCCGGGGCTAGAGAGATGGCTCAGCAGTTAAGGCATGTGCCCAGCACCAGAGTTTGATTCCCCTAGTACCCATGAAAAGCCAGATGCACAGGGTGGCACATGTGTCTGGAGTTAATGTGCAATAGCTTGAGGCCCGGGCATACCCATTCTCTCCTTATTTGCCTCTTTTTCTCATAAATAAGTGTGTGTGTGTGTGTGTGTGTGTGTGTGTGTGTGTGTGTGTGTCCTCCCTCCCTCCCTCCCTCCCTCCCTCTCTCTCTCTCTCTCTCTCTCTCTCTCTCTCTCTCTCCTTGGTCCACTTGGAATCTATCCTTGCAGAGTGTGTCAAGAATAAATCTACTTTCGGGTGAGCCAGGCGTGGTGGCACATGCCTTTAATCCCAGCACATGGAAGGCAGAGGTAAGAGGGCTGCTGTGAGTTCAAGGCCAACCTGAGACTACTGAGTAAATTCCAGGCCAACCTGGGCTAGAGCAAGATTCTACCTCAAAAAAACAAAACAAAAGAATAAATCTAATTTTGTGACCTGGAGAGATGGCTGAGCAGTTAAAGACACTTGTTTGCAAGCCTACCAGCCTGGTTCAATTCCCTAATACCAGATGTACAAAGAGGTACATGTGTCTGGAGCTCATATGCAGTGTCAAGAGGCCCTAGTGTGCCCATTCTCTCTATATAAATAAATAAATAAAAATATTTTTAAAAAGAGTAAATCTAGAGCCGGGCGTGGTGGCATATGCCTTTAATCCCAGAACTTAGGAGGCAGAGGTAGGAGGATCACCATGAGTTCAAGGCCACACTGAGACTACCGAGTCAATTCCAGGTCAGCCTGGGCTAGAGCGAAACCCTACCTTAAAAAACCAAAAAAAAAAAAAAAAACCAAAAAAAAAAAACAGAAAGAGAGAGAAAAGAAAATTTAATTTTATAATAATCTAATTTCCTGGCTGAATTAAAATGACTACTATGTATTAAATTGCATGTACAGTCTAATGGAATTTCTATTCTGTTTCTTATCTCAACATTTCTGCATGTGTTGGCAGAGCCTGCCTTAAATTCTTTTGAAAACAAAAGCATATTTAATCATATAACAAAGAAAAAAAATGAATGAAATTTTTGTAAAAGAAGAGGATATGAAATTTTAAATAAGCAACAGACTAATGAACCTAATATAAAAGTGAAAATCCTATACAACTAAACACATACACACACAGCAAAAAAATAAAATAAAGCAAATGAAAACCTGAATAAAAAATACTGGTCACTTTCAAAGATAAACTTTTTTCCCCTGGGGCTGGAGAGATGGCTTAGCAGTTAAGGCATTTGCCTGTGGAGCCAAAGGATCAAGATTTTCTCCAGGATCCATGTAAGCTAGATACACAAGGGGCACACACATCTGGAGTTTGTTTGCAGTGGCTGGAGGCACTGGCATGCCTATTCTCTCTCTGTCTGCCTCTCTTCTATCTTTCTTTGTCTCTGCTTGCAAATAAATAAATAAAACTTTAAAAAAATCTTTATAAAAACTTATTTCCCCTTCTGATGGGCGTTGAGACAATATCACTATTAGCCCAGGCTAGCCTCAAATTGGCAATGTCATCTTTTCATTAAAAAATATTTATTTGAAAAAGAGACACATACGGAGTATGGGTCCACAAAGGCCACTGCTGCTGCTAATGAACTCCAGACTCACGTGGCACTTTGTGCACCTGGCTTTATGTGGCTACTGGGGGACTGACTAAATCTAGGCAGTCAGGCTTTGCAAGCAAGTGCCTTTAAGCACTGAGCCATCTCCCAGCCCAAAGACAAAAACTATTTATAAAAAGTTTTTAAAATCAAAAGAGACAAAAGAAACAGTAAGCTGATAGAAAAATGGGCAAATGTATGATCAGATAGTTCACCAGTGGGGAAAAAATGATTAAGTGAAGAATTAGAATAAAAGGAAGCCAAGAAAACACAAAGAAGCAACAAACAGATGAGGAGGAGAGCCAAAAGGAACAGATACTCAGGACAGAAAATCAGAACTATCAAAAGGTAGAGAACTCAACAGAGATGAGGACAGGAAAAAAGGCCATTGGTTTTGGTGACTTGGAAAGTCACCAGTAATTTTCTAGTAAATAATTTCAGAAGGAAACATTTAGGGACCAAGAACACCCTCAAGTTTCTAAGCATGGTGGTGTACCCCTGTAATTTAGTACTTGAGAGGCTAAGGCAGGAGGATTAACAAGTTGAGGGCCCGCCTGTGCTACAGACTGAGTTCAAGACAAGCCAGGGCTACCGAACAAGACCCTTTCTTAAACAAGCAAGACAAGAAAGAACACCTTTAAAGTTGATCCCGTCTGTTTATCTCTGTCTGTCAGTCTGCCTGTCTTTCTCTCAGATGAAACCAAAGATCTGTCAAGTGGGTGGTCTATGGTCAGGCAGCTATGAGCAGATCTTTGACTTGAGCAAGTTCATTTTCACAACAGCGAAAGTGAGAGGATTATATGATTTCTCCTCAAAAAATGTTCTGCTCATTCACCCATGCATCCCAGTGGTACAGAAAGTGGTGATGAAGTAAGTGGGCATGTCTTGTTTTCCTCATTTCACTGATGGAGAAACTGAGGCTCAGCAAGCCTAACCGATTTGCTCATAGCCACAGCACAAGCCAGCTGCCATTCGGTTCAGCTGTCCAACCAAATTCAACTCAGTGGCTTTCTTCCCAGAGAAGAGGAAGTGTGATTAAACAAAAGCTTAAGGTGGAAAGCTTTCTTCCTTAACTCCAACTTCCTCATAGCAACCAAATATTCAAGGAGAACCACACAGAGCTGCAAAGACTTGAGATCTCTACCACGTGCCAGGTCCTCAGACACCCTGAGGAAGTGAAGTCGTCCCTGACTGTATTTGCACAGGTTGAGTGAGACGCAGCCTAATGGGATAACTGACTCTGCCACCTTCAGGCTGATGTTGTTGGTGGGAGGAGCAGGCAGCAGAGGGATAGCCACGAGCGAGCAGCTCCTTCCTGCAGTAACTAAGGGAAGAATCCCACACCGTGTGCATGGCGCTGATGCCCATTTACTCAAGTAACCGTTTCCGGTTGTGAAACGATTCTGGAGAAAGCAGCCCTGTGCTCATACGTTCTTAATAAAGATAGCCAGCTGCCTATCCCGACCTCCCGGGCACGACCAGCTGAAGCCTTCCAGAAACTGTGCAGAGTTAAAAGTAGAAATACCTGTCTACAGGTCTCAGATCACAAGCCATTCCCTGGGCCATGTCCTTTCCTTTCTTGGTTTATCCCACACTAAACACAACTGTCTGGAATTCATTCTTGAAAGGTTTATTTATGGGACATAGAGACTGTTTATGTGAAGCAGGGTATTTGCCCATTTCCCTTTGGGGACAGTGTTTAAAGCTACAGGGATATTTCCCTCTCTAGCACTTTTTTGAAATACAATTAACAATACTGGATCTTTTTTCCTTTTAACAAATCTGGTTTTTATTTAGAAAGGGGAGGAAAAAAAGTAAAGGGTCTGAAGTTTCCCAACAAATTATTTCAAGCCTTTGAGAAGACAGTTTTAGACTTTTTAAATAGTGTCTTTGTTTAAAATTCCCCCTTACCCCCACCCGCTCGCTCACTGACCATTAAAATGTGGGTTTTCTTCCAAACTAGATTGCTCAATTAAAGTCCGTCTTTTGTAATACCCCAATGCTTAACTGGGAAAGGGACTGCTGTAGGCCACCTTCAAATTTTGAAACCTTCTAAGGGCTCCTGGCATCGTTTGATCTTTGAAAGAAAACAAAAAAAAACATATAAGCTACCTGGCACTGTCAGTATTACTAGGCTCTGCTCTAACATGCACACCCCATGCAAACAAGACAGAAGGAAAGGAGGAACGCTGCACTTTTGTCTCTCCATTTGTGAAATAAAACTATTACCTCCCCCTTCCTCCTTCAAAGTCAGGAATCCAAGGGAGATGGCAGATGGGAAACTGCTTTGAGTCCCCTGAACAGACACTATATCTGACAACAATGTACCCTCAGTGTAAACCTGGAGAGGCTCCCCTCTGAGATTTCTGACAGCCCCACTCCTGACCGGGAATGAGGAGAATGGAGATAATTATTCCTTCAATCCCAAAGACAGAGTTACCTTTTAGTCAGACTCTAGTGACTGCTGCTCTGGGAGAGGCTCCGTTTCCTCAGCACACAGTGTCAGCGATTACAAGCTCATCAAGAAGGCATATTGCCCTTTCTAAGAGCTACTAATAAGGGGATATTACTCTGTTAGGAAACTCTTTGAATAAATGCCATTATCTTATGAGTCCCAGACTCCGCTAGGAGAGCTCAAGGCACAATACAATAGTGACTTCCACAGGCTGAGTCCCAATTCCCCGTACCCTGCCTGAAATGTCAGCTTCCCACACTCCGCATGCTCCCACAGTCCCTCGGTGGCTGTGCCATATAGTTTAACAATGCTTTGAAAAGGTTCTCTCAAGAGAGCACCAGAGGAGACAGCCAGCCAAAGGATCCCAGCTTACTGTGTACAGTATACACACAGCACAGGAACATGTCATTAGGGAGCTGGGGCCACTACAACTGTAGAAAAGTCACCCTGGGAAGTTTTCGGCTGGGGCGACCTGGAAGGCATCGTGAGGGGCTTGGGCTTCTTACTAGAAAGATTTTAAAAACAAGTCTTCCACACGCAGGAAATGCTCAGCATTGGTGTGCTGGGCAAGAGCCAAGCGTTCTGGAGGAATCTATTTTATCAAACAAGCCCATTCCAAAGGGTCACAGAAGTCAAGTGGATACTTGTGGATATTAGCAAGATAGTGGCTTTCCCATGGTTTCCCCTCACTCCCAGGCTAATTATAAGTATCCCCAGTCTCCCGGGAAACGGGAAATTAAAGCAGATGGAGCAGCAGGGCAGTGAGCGGAGAAGGGCACCAGCACTGCTCTCAGGATGCCTTTCCTGGCCCTGCTCAGCCCTGCCGGCTGTGCGCCCCACCTCCTGCACCTCACTAAAGCAATCCCCCTGCCCAGGCCTTTCCCAAACACAATCTGAGGCTGACCAGGCCCCTCTCTGATTACCTGCATGTCTATTTTAGAAGCTGGCAGAACACCACGGCACATGAGGCTTACACATGTGTTCTGTCAGACCCACAAGGTTTTAAAAAAAGAAACTTGAATTGGTTGCCAACGTTTAAAAACCAGGAGATTCCACATAAAAATCCAGATTTCCGGCTTCTCTTTAAAACTCTGAAGCTATGGCAACACTAGGTTCCCATCCCCCACCACAACAATGGTCTGAAGCTGGGCTGTGTGGCCCCTGCTGAGGAAGCCGCACTGGCACACTGGTGCCCTGCACAGCCATGCCTGCTCTTCAGCCTCTACCTGCATAGGCATCTGAATCTGTCACGACAATCTACTGGTCTGCTCAGATGTCTAGCTGTTACCGTTCAGAGAGAAATCATCACAGACGAGGCCGCACACATAGGGCAGTGGGAAAGAGTATGAACTACGGCTGGTGGGAGGGAGGGCTTGGTCACTGTCATTAGTAGTGACAGAAGCAATGGTGCAGGCCCCAGGGAGGGAGATTCGGAGTCACCACAGAGGAGACTTCCCAACAACCGCCCGGCCGCACTCTGCCCATCAGCAGCTACCTACAAACAGGCTTAAGTAACAGACACTGAATTTCAATTTCCCTGTCTGCCAAGCCAAGGGCATCACTGAGGACTCACAGGTCTAAATACTCTCTGGTTCGTTAGGCTCCAGGGGTGGCACAGTGGGACGATGTGCACTTGAGAAAGGCTTGGATTTGGATCCCAACCTCACCATGTTTAAAGTATGTCTTAGAACTGAAAAGGAAGGTGCCTTCAAGTTGTATCTGTCAAGTGCATATCAGGAGGGTTACACTCTGATGCTGTGGTAGGTAAGGCCACCGGCCAGTGAGTTTGTAGCTGAGCACTCCTCAAAAACGGCAGACCCTTCTATGACAACCCTGCAAGCTGGCCACAGACGCACAGACAGTAAGAAAGAACTAGGAGGGTAGGCTCTTCTTGAGACCAGGAGCAGCCCAGGGAAAGGTGCTCAGACCTCTCTGAGGAAGCCCAGGAGCTCCCCGAGAGCAGACAGGTTTTACACACTTCGGCGCTTATTCTTGGTAGTTACTCCTCACAAGTGAGTCAGTAAGCCATCTATGACAGGAAACCTATAAAAATGCCCTTATGAATGCTAATGCCACACAGGAAAAGCAAGTAGAGGGGCAGGAGAGATTGCTCACTTGCTTGCAAAGCCTGCTGGCCTGAGCTCGATTCTCCAGCACCCAGGTAAAGTCAGATGCAAAAAATGGTGCAAGCATCTGGCATTTACTACAGAGGCAAGAGACCCTGATGCACCCGCCCCCAACACACACACATGTGTATTTAAATAGATCAATGAAGATCTACAAAAAGCAAACGGCTAGCATGCTGCCGCATCCCTCTCGGGAGCGCGTCCAGGTGTGGGCTCACCTTCAGGTCCAAGGGCAGCTTGTTGGAGGTGAACACACTCAGCTTGATCTGTGGGATGCTGATCTTGAGGTTTTCAAAGTAGTACCGAGTTGGTGTTCCTCCTTGCTCCACTGTCTTTTCATGGAGGTTTTCATCATATTTTTCTACCTCTGGTACAAAGGCAGAATTAAAAAACAATAGCAAAATCTATTAGTGTCATGACTCAAATACTTGTGCCCCACTAAATATAAAATAAAGTTGCCAACTGTCTCGCTTCATTTTTCCAAGTAAGTGCTGCACATGGCACTGCTTGTAGAAGAAAGTCTGCTTCACAAAGCTTACCCCAAAGAAGATGTGCCTAACCTTTTATGTGACTCGATGCTGTTCACAGAGGTTATCTTTGGAGAAAGTAACCAAGATGGGAGAGCACAAGGACACAGGTGTGTCTGCCAGCTCCAGACTTCCAGAATCTTATCGCTAGTTAACTGTGGTCAGTTATTACCAGTTCTGCTCACAGATGAAGGATGCTATAGTGGACCTGCTTATCTGTGCTCAGGAAACAGAAGTAGCTATTGTGAAGAAAGGACTGAAAGTTGAACAGAAAAGGGGCTCTGATGAAAGGCAGACAGAGCCCTGAGAAAGCCATTATGCAGTGGGTGGGAAGAAATTTCTAACAGCAACTTGCAGAATGCTTACAAGAAAGTTTGCTCAGTCAAGCTTAACGTAGAAGTGGTCAGGAAGGAAACTAAATAGAAAGCCTACCTGGCCGGCAGCCTTTCAAGGGACTAAATATAAATAAACCCTGGAGTCCTAACCCAAAGCAAATGGTACATTAAACCCACAGGACCTTGCTCTGGATCACATATCATTTTTTAGGTTTTTTTTGTTTGGTTGGTTTTCTTGAGGTAGGGTCTCACTCTAGCCTAGGCTGACCTAGAATTTACTATGTAGTCTGAGGCTGGCATCAAACTCACAGAGCTCCCCGTACCTCTGCCTCCCGAATGTTGGGATTAAAGGAGTGCGCCACCACGCTTGGATTTATTGGGTTTGAGGCTGTGACCAGGAAGCTGAACTCAGCTGTGACCGCTGAATCACTTCCAAAGCGCTGCTGGAAACTTAGGTTCTCTTCTCCAAAGGAGAGAGTAGGGTAAGTAGACATGTTGGTATGGATGTCAAAAGTCAAAGAATTACCCAACAGGGCTCAGGGACATTTTGCAGAAGAGGGGGTGAAAGAATGTCAGAGCCACATGTTGGGTCATGATATACCGAGACATTTATCGTACCAATAACTGTGGGCTAACTTCACAACGCATGACCCATATACCTCAACAAGGAGGGGCCAATGGGGAGGGGGTAGGTCACAGATGAGCCTAATAATGGTACCAAACTGCCTGTACTTGCAGAATAGAAAACTAATAAAAAAAAAAAAAAGTCAAAGGGGCTGGAGAGACGGCTTAGCGGTTAAGCGCTGGCCTGTGAAGCCTAAGGACCCCAGTTCAAGGCTCGGTTCCCCAGGTCCCACGTTAGCCAGATGCACAAGGGGGCGCACGCGTCTGGAGTTCGTTTGCAGAGGCTGGAAGCCCTGGCGCGCCCATTCTCTCTCTCTCTCTCTCTATCTGTCTTTCTCTCTGTGTCTGTCACTCTCAAAAAAAAAAAAAAGTCAAAGACTTGAGGGCTGCCCCTATTTTTTTTTAACTAAACTAAACTACACCAAAGGAACCATGTGCAGCTTCCTAGCAGGCAGCCACTGGACATCCAGGGACATGGAAGACCTGGTGAGAACTGCCTAGCTTATGGATGAGCTCGGACAAGCAGCCAACTTGGAGAGGGAAGAGCTGGCACATAACCCTTGGCCCACTAGCTCGGGTACAAAGGGAAAGGGAGCTCAGAGGGCGCCGCCTTTCATGAGCCGACTGGCACATCGAACAACAGGCCCACCCCCGACGCAGGCGCAGAGTGCGGGCTGTACCTGCCGCCGCCTGCTCGTAGCGGAAGAAGCTCAGGAGCTTGAGCAGCAGCTTCTCCTCGATTTGCACTGTGAACCTCTGAGCCGTGACCAGCAAGTGCTAGAGAGAGAGAGAGAGAGAGAGAGAGATTCTGTTTGCACATGAGCACCACAGCGATCCTCACCTGGCCGTTAAGAAGATCCCAGTAAATGCCAGGTGCGGTGGTGCACACCTTTCACCCCAGCACTTGGGAGGCAGAGGGAGGAGAGTTGCCATGAGTCTGAGGCCACCCTGAGACTCCATTGTGAATTCCAGGTCAGTCTGGACTAGAGGGAAACCCTACATCGAAAAACCAAAAAAAAAAAAAAAAAGGTCCCAGTGAGCCAGGTGGCAGGAGACTTGCTTGAGCCCAGGACTTCCAGACCAGCCTGGGCAGCGTAGCAAGATCTGTCTTTACTCAAGTGATTTTATTTCTGGCTTATCTCCCTTTACCTTACAACAATTAACCAAAAGCTGTACATATTCAGCAGACAAAGTGCCACCCAACTGCTTGGTCCCCAGGGCGCCAGGTCCTCACCATCATTCATGGTGGGTGAACTCCAGCACGGTACACTCAGATCGTGGTCACTCACGTAAGGACCTGCAGGGCC
This sequence comes from Jaculus jaculus, assembly GCF_020740685.1. NCBI lineage: Eukaryota > Metazoa > Chordata > Mammalia > Rodentia > Dipodidae > Jaculus > Jaculus jaculus. The sequence continues at coordinate 46,938,043 of NC_059106.1, read as the reverse complement.
AGATTTAGGGCTAAGAGCTACAGGCTGGCTTCCATCTTTAATATATGATGAGAGTGAGCTAAAAGAGGCTCCTTCACTCTGAGGAATGAAGATTGGTCTCTGTGAGTTCAGCGCTACCAACAGTTCAACCACGAGGTCTGTGAAGACATGACTGAGGATATGTGGTGCCGAGAACAGGCACTCCTGCATGTTTTCCCACAGTGCGATGAAAGTCGCATGTGCCTGCACCCTACAGAAGACCACGTCCATGCACACACCGTATGCCACTGAGGCCTGGCAGAGAAGATATCAACCTCCTATACAAGCCAACACCCGGCCTTCTCGCCAGCCCACCTTGTAGATGTTGGTCAACGCGCTCTTACTGGGGAACTTCACAGCGTTAACTTGCACAGCAGGGCCCGTCTCAAGGACCTCGTTCTCGTTGCTCAGGGGAGTCACATAGAGCATGAAGGGCTGCGTGGTACCAATGAGCTGATTGTCCACCTGGGGCATGAAAAAGTAGCAAAACAGAAACATAATCAGCAGGCCACTCACTCCTCATCTCACCTTTGAATAGTCTCATGATGCGCAGGAACTCCGAGAGCTCTCTGGCCCATGCATTCCACGACCTCACCAGCAATTGCAAAACACATTCTCACCACCAAAGACTCGTGATGGTGATGATGGGCAAGGTGGTGCCCACCTGTAATCTTAGCACTTGGAAGACAGAGGCAGGGAGACTGAAAGTTTGAGGCCATCTTGGACCACATGTTGAGAATCTAACTCAAAAATGACAACAACAATAACAACAAATAATGATAAATAGGAATAACTATGAAAACAGTATTTTTTTTTTTTTTTTTTTTGGTTTTTCGAGGTAGGGTCTCACTCTGGCTCAGGCTGACCTGGAATTCACTATGTAGTCTCAGGGTGGCCTCGAACTCTCGGCGATCCTCCTACCTCTGCCTCCTGAGTGCTGGGATTAAAGGCGTGCGCCACCACGCCCGGCTTGAAAACAGTATTTTGAGGGGAGTACTTCACAAAGACAACAGATTTGAAATTAGCTCAACTTAACTACTCCAAAAATATACATAGTTCAAACATGTTTAATATAGTAAGTACACAGAGTTTTTGTTTGCCAATTGAAAGTTAATTCTAAAATTGAAAAGAAAACCTTTTTAAAGCCTTGGGGGAACAGATCTGATGGGTGAAGCACAGTGTCAGTCACCACAAGCACTGTGGCTTTGCTGCAAACCTGAGCACACTGTCCTTAGCTTATAAACGAGGAGCTGAGGAGAGGCCCTTGCTCCCGTAGGCCACTGGCAGAACTGGGATCTACAGGTCTGTCTGAGCCCTAGGCTGGTGCTCTTAACTGCTATGACGCTGATGCTTCTCCCTCATTCCAAATGCCTTGAAGACTCAAGCAGGAGCTCAAGCAGCTTCCAAATGGGAACTGCTCCCGTTCCTCGTCAACGCCCTCCTTCAGAAGGTTGTAGTAATTTAGTGGCAACAGGGACCCATTACTCCTCCATCCTGGAGTAGCACACAAAACCAGCCACACCTGTACACTTCAGCAGGTCAGGGGGTCACTGCTGGAGAGGCTGCATTTGCCCTCTGTTTCTACCAGAGACCCACACTGGAAGCAGGAAAGCCAACAGGCCAGATGCTGGGCACTCCTAAGAGCCCTCAGTAGCTATTCTGTACCCTGCTACCACTTCCCTACCGTCCGTAAAGATGGTAGGGATGATCTCTCCCCATCCTGCTAACAAGTAAACAGAAGTCTGGAGAAGCTTCCACAAGTTAGTTGCTCGCAATCCAACAGCTATGTGATAGAATCTCAGGCACCAGCTGTTTTGCCCTTTCTACTATGTCCCCACAATGGTTCAGGGTTAGTGCTAACTCTCCTTCTGTTGATGAGGGCAAGAAACTCTCAGCACTACCTTCCTTTCTTGCCCTTAGTGTACTCTCTAAACAGTGGTCAATGTGATTTTTTTTTTTTTTTTTTTTAGGATCTCACTCTAGCCCAGGCTGACCTGGAATTCACTATGTAGTGAATCACAGCAATCCTCCTACCTCTGCCTCCCAAGTGCTGGAATTAAAAGGTGTGTGCCACCACATCCAACCAAAGTGATTTTGAAAAACCATAAGCCAGGCTGGAGCGATGGCTCAGCAGTTAAAGGTGCTTGTTAATAAGGCTGATGACCTGGATTCGATTCCACAAGTACTCACGTACAGCCAGGGATGCAAAGTGGTGCATGTGCTTGGAATTCATTTGTAGCAGCAGGAGGCCTCCAGGGTACCCAAATTCTCTTTCTTACTCTCCCCCCAAACAAATAATATTTAAAAAAAAAAAACCCACCATAAAACAAGTCTGACTTGATGCCCTCACATCCTCTGTGGCTGCTCATTCTCTGCCTCCAAGTTTAGTTCACCCCTCACCTCCTCAGGAAGACCTTCCCAGGCTGTTTTAACTTAAAACAGCACCATGCCCACTATTCCTTCAGAGCTCTTACTACAGTATTTGCTTATGTATACTGCTTCCACAGGTGGAAGCTCCAGGAGAGCAGAGATAGCACACGTTTCATCGTAGCTATGTCTCCAGAACCTTGCTCGTACTGCTGATGGTCAGTAAAGACTCACTGAATGAAGCAATTGTTCACTATCTCATCCAATATTAAATGAGGATGAGCATCCTGACCTAAAATCTTAAGTCCAAAAGTCCAAAATGTCCCAGTATCCAAAACCAATGGGGAGAGGGGACTCCATACTATAAAACTGTTACATGCACAAATTGATGAAAACAAAATTGTCTTTGAGCAATGTGCATAAGGTGTATAGGAAGCATAAATGAATTTTGTGTTTATACTAGGGTCCCATTCCCAATGTGTATCAGGATGCACATGCAAATATTCAAAATTCCTAAAGCTGAAACACTTCTGGTTAGATACAGGGCCTGTATTTTCTATTGTTAGATATTTTCCACAGCACTGTCACAACAGGGAAACCTGTTTATTTTCTCCATTTAGGGGAGGGGATCCTGGGGCCTGAACCTTGAGCCTCATGCATCTAGGCAAGTGCTTTACCTCCCATTGACGGCATATGCTTCTTTTCTGTGCTTCACAAGACAACTGAAGACGCATTCTAAAGTTTTGTTTTCTTTTTTTTTTTTTTTGGTTTTTTGAGGTAGGGTCTCACTCTGGTCCAGGCTGACCTGGAATTAACTCTGTCATCTCAGGGTGGCTTTGAATTCATGGCAATCCTCCTACCTCTGCCTCCCGAGTGCTGGGATTAAAGGCGTGCGCCACCATGCCTGGCTTTGTTTTCTTTTTTGAGACAAGGCCTTAAGTTGTAGCCCATGCAGACAAAGAACTCACTACATACCACAAGATGAGCCCTGACTCATGGCAAATCTCTTGTCTCAGCCTCTCAAGTGTCATGGCACCTACTTTCTTCTTTTATATATTTTTTGGTTTTATTTTTATTTGAGAGCAACAGACAGAGAGAGAAAGAGGCAGAGACAGAGAGAGGGCGCCCCAGGGCTTCCAGCCACTGTAAACATACTCCAAATGTGTACACCCCCTTGTGCATCTGGCTAACGTGGGTACTGGGGAATCAAGCCTCGAACCGGGGTCCTTAGGCTTCACAGGAAAGCGCTTAACCACTAAACCATCTCTCCAGCCCCTACTTTCTTGTTAAAGCATGGAGCCGCCTGGGTAGAATAATAAACAGCCGAAATCCTAACACTTGGGAAGCAAAGACAGTGGGATATAGAGTCCAAGGTAAGCCTGGGTTATACAGTGAGAGCCACCCTAAAAAAAGTTAAAGTTGAAGTGGTAACTCAGAAACAGATCTTCTCTAAAATTAACCAAGGACAAGGAAAAACAGCTCCAAGATACTGGTTTTCTAGCTGTCCTCTAACAATGGGATGTAATTCCCTTGAATCCTTTGTTCTGTGTGACACACAGTGAAAGACAAAAGAGCTTCTGAGAAGAGATGATGCCTGGCCCTCTGTATCCGGATGCACAGCACTCTCAGGACCCAGGAGTGGCAAGCCTGGGGGCCGATGTTCCAGGAGGAATGCCTGAAATCTGTTTATTTTCTCCACTTTGGGGGAGGGGGGGTCCTGGGATCTGAACCTTGGACCTCATGCATGCTAGGCAATTGCTCTACTACTGGTAGATTGCATGTTCCAGGAGGAATGCCAGCTGTCCAGCCACGTGGAAAAGCAACCACAGGCCAGGGTCAGGGGTCCCTGTTTTGGAAATGTTACCAGAACTAGTGATCTGGACTTTCAGCGGAGGTAGGAAAGAAGGACCTCAGTATGACAATACAAAGAGACAGGAACAGTTCTGACAGTATCATAGCTAAAAACAGAATCCTTCCCCACCTACCCCAAAAAACAGTGAAAATCAGCTCATTTATTTATTTTGTTTTCTAGAACTCTGAAAATTCATCTAAAGACTTGCAGCAGTCCAGTAGGCAAGCATCCAGGAAAATCAGCTTCACGCTGGTAAGAATGAGGGTGGGCACGATTGACTGTGGTATCTACCCCCTCCCACCCTGCCCTGTGACAGTCTAGAAAGCCATCACCACCAGTCTGGGAGGCAATAGGACAGCTGCTAGTGGCATGAGGGCAGACTCACAGCTCCACAGCTACAGCTGTGAGCACTGCCAGGACCTGGCTGGCACCTCTGCCATGCCTGAGGCCAGTAATCTGTATCTTCCTCCTCCTCCCCAGGAGACTGGTTTGGTAAATAGTCTCAGGCTAGCCTCAAACTCATGGCAATCCTCCTACCTCTGCCTCCCCAAGTGCTGGGATTAATGGCGTGCACCACCATGCCTGGCCTAAAGAACCAACTTTTGATTTCATTGCTTTTCTCTATGATCAATGATTTCTAGTTCATTGAGTCCAATGTTATCTTTATTATTTCTTACATTAATTTTGTGTTTAATCTGCTCTTTTTCAGTTTCTTAAGATAACACCCAATTTCTTCCTTCTTTTACTTTTGTTTGCCTTTTGTTTATATCTGCTTGTGCAGGTGTGTGTGTGTGTGTGTGTGTACACGTATGTACGTACATTCACAGATGTGTGGCCCAATTGTGCATGCCTGTGGAAGTCACACACCTATGATATTAATTGTTCCTTATGATTTTGAAACAGGGTCTCTCACTGGGCCTGGCACTGGTGATTTGCCTAGACCAGTACTGGGTTCTGGGAATCTAAACTGAGACCTTCACATGTGGGTAGCAAGTGCTTTCCAGCTGAGCCACCTCCCCAGCTTCCTTCTGCTCTAACAGAGATGCAGGTCAGTGAACTTCCCTTCAGAAATTTGGTGTCATTTCAGGCGGGCATGGTGGCGCACGCCTTTAATCCCAGCACTTAGGAGGCAGGGGTAGGAGGATCGCCGTGAGTTCCAGGCCACCCTGAGACTACATAGTGGGTTCCAGGTCAGCCTGGACTAGAGGGAAACCCTACCTTGAAAGACTAAAAAGTAAAAAGAAATTTGAGGTCATTTCACAAACTAAGGAACTGTTTTCAACTGGTTCAAAATATTTTTTTTTTGTTGTTGTTTTTGAGGTAGGGTCTCACTCTAGCCCAGGCTGACCTGGAATTCACTATGGAGTCTCAGGGTGGCCTCAAACTCATGGCAATCCTCTAACTCTGCCTCCTGAGTGCTGGGATTAAAGGTGTGTGCCACCACACCCGACTCAAAATATTTTTTTTATTTTTTTTTATTTATTTACTTGAGAGAGACAGAGACAGAGACAGAGACAGAGACAGAGAGAGAGAGAGAGAGAGAGAGAGAGAGAGAGAGAGAGAGAGAGAATGGGCACACCAAGGCCACTGCAAATGAACTCCAGACGCATGCGCCCCTTGTGCATCTGGCTAATGTGGGTCCTGGGGAAACGAGCCTCGAACCGGGGTCCTTAGGCTTCACAGGCAATCACTTAACCACTAAGCCATCTCTCCAGCCCTCAAAATATTTTTTTAACATCTGTTTCGATTCTTTCTTTGAGCATTGAGTTATTAAAAAGTATATTAATTTCCAGATAGTTGGGAAAGGTTCCCACTTATCTTCCTGTTATCACTAATTTTATTGTGGCCAGAAAATACACTGTCCATGACCTGACTCTTCTTGGATTCCTGGAAACTGTTTTATGGTCCAGGCTGTAGGCTACCAGTCAGGCTGGCTGGGAGTGCTGTTCACGCACATCACACCCGTTTCTGATGACTTTCTGACTATTCTCTTATTCAAAAACAGTATCAAAATCCTTGCCTGAGTCAAGTGTGATGGCTCACGCCTATAGCGTCACAACTATCGGGGCTGAGGTAGAAAGATCCACAGTGAGACCGTGCTTCAAGACAAAACAAAGATCCTTGGCTGTGGCCTGAAGAGATGGTTGAGCGGTTAAAGGTGCTTGTCTGCAAGCTTGCCAATGGAAGTACAGATCCCCAGTACCCACAACAAGCTGCAAGTGCACTGATGCCCATGGCACCAGGAGGCAGAGTCAGGAGAATCCTGAAGCTTGCAGGACAGCTACTCTAGCCTTTCCAGCAGCAGGAAGGAAAAGAAGGAGGGAAGAAAGGAAGGAGGGAGAGAGGGGAGAGAAAGAGAGAAAAACAAGAGAGACACCATCGCAGACAAGGCAAAAGGAAAGCACCCACACCCAAGGCTATCTTCTGACTTTTCCCCATATATACTATGGCACGCACGTGCCCTGGTACATGCACACACACACAAACACACACACATGCATGCACACAGTTTTTAAAATCCTTGACTCTAACTATGCTTCTGTCTGACTTTTCCTTCCGTTTTCCTCCCATGTATTTGAAACTCTATGATTAGGCCTATCAATGCTCAAATGTGTCATGTCCTCTTGATTAATTAATTCTAATATCATTAGGAAATTACCTTCTTTATCTCTGGTAATATCTTTGCTCTGAAATCTGTTCTGACACTAATTAGCAAGACTCCCACTTCTTTATGACTAGTAAAAGTGTGGTCTATCTTTTTTCTTTTTAACCTATTTGTATCTTTGTATCTATCTTTGTAGTTAATGTGTATTTCTTCTTTTGGAGACAGGGTCTATGTGGCTCATGCTGACCTTGAATTCATGATCCTCCTGCCTTGACCTCCTGAGTGCTGGGATTACAGTCCCCACTAATGTGACTTTCTTGTGGGTGGCCTATGACAAGATCTGGCTTTTCTATGTGATCTCACCATATCTATGTTTTGAAAGTAAATTGACACATGAAGCCTGTGTCAACCATCTTGTCATTTGTTTGCTTTTTGTCCATGTTGTTTTCTTTACTCTCTGCTTTTTTTCTGGATTAATCAAGCACTTTTAAAAATTATCCCAACATACCTCTTTTGTTGAATAATTACTTATAACTCATTATTTTGGTGGCTGCTTAATCTTTACAGTTTCAGTCTAAGTTTGTTTTTTTTTTTTTTTTTTTTTTTTTGAGACAAGATATACAATTTAGGATTGCCCCAAACTCCCTATGTAGCTTAAAATAACCTTGAACTTCTGATCTTCCTATCTCTGCCTCCCAGGTGCAACCATACCCAGTTTTCATGCTACATAGTATCACTTAGCATATAAGATCATCCTAGCTAGGCATGGTTGCATAAAACTTTAATCCAGGACTCAGGAGGCAGTGGTAGGAGGACTGCTGTGAGTTCCTGGTCAGCCAAGGGCTACAGTGAGACCCTACTTCAGAAAAGAAGATCAGTGTAATCTATTTCCATCTCTTAAGTCTTTATGCTGCTGACAAGCATTTCACTCTTCTATATGATATGGTATAGACTTCAATGTTATTTTTGCCTACACAGCCATTATGTCTTTAAGGACTTAAACAAGAATAAGCTATCCATATAAGAATAAGTTGCCCATGTAGTTTTCACTGCTGGTTTGCATCACCACTTTGTGCTGGTTCTGATCTCTATCTCAAGTGTTTTCTGTCTGCTGAATGAGTCTCTAACATGCTGGGACATTTCCTGTCTGTGAATAATAAATTCATCATAAAAAAAAATCCTTACTTCACCCTTGCTTTTGAAAGATATTTTTTCTGGGTATAGATTTCTAGAAAAACAGCTTTTTGCCAGTTCTCCAATACTTTAAAGAAGTTGTTCACTGTCATTGTTCCCAACAAGCATGGACATTCATATCTTTGTTCCTAGGTATATAATGGTGGGGTTTTTTTTGTAACCTTCAAGCTGCTTTGACAACAGCTTTGAATAATTTGATGATAATGTGTCCAAATATCCAAATGTGTCCCTCAGCAGTAGTAGGGAGCTGGTACCAAGATGCCCTGTATAATAAAATCCAAGATTGCTCTAGTCTCTTATATAAAATAGTGCAGCATTAGCAAATAAGCTACACACAGCCTCCACATCGTCTCTAGATTACTTACAGTACCTCATACAAGGTAAATGCTGTACAAACAGGTGTTGTGTGCTATTGCTAAGGAAACAATGATAAAAAAAGAAGTCTGTATAGACACAGTAATTTTGGCCTGAGGCTGGAGAAGCCATGGGTGTAGACGGCCAGCTGTCGCCCCCTTAGAGGTTGCACATCATATCCACCCACTGAAATTTTCACTTCATTTTCATTTCTAGAAGTCTGAGTTTTTATGTCTTCCAGGTCTCTACTTAACATTTTTTGAATACACATCTCAGTTCTAATAAGAATTTTTTTTTAAATTTTTTATTTATTTATTTTGAGAGCGACAGACACAGAGAGAAAGACAGATAGAGGGAGAGAGAGAGAATGGGCGCGCCAGGGCTTCCAGCCTCTGCAAACGAACTCCAGACGCATGCGCCCCCTTGTGCATCTGGCTAACGTGGGACCTGGGGAACCGAGACTCGAACCGGGGTCCTTAGGCTTCACAGGCAAGCGCTTAACCACTAAGCCGTCTCTCCAGCCCCTCTAATAAGAATTTTAATGTCTTCTGAAAACCCTAACATTTGCTAGTTCAGGATCGTTTTGACAGCTTATTCTTGTCATTTTGGCGTGCTTCCTGCTCATTTACAACTTCTGACAGGCTGTCAGCCAGTGGATTTGGCCTTGGGTGCTGGACACTTTTGTATTACAATAAATCTCCTTGAGTGTTGTTCCAGGATACAGTTAATTTACTTGAAAATGGTTGACCCTTTCAGCTCTTCCTTTTAATGATTTTCCAGGCATGATCAGAGCAGAGCTCAGTTCGAGGCTAATGAGGCTAATTAACCATGGAGGCACATTTTAGATTTCTAGTCCACCTGGCAGGGGCAGGCCACATTCCCAGCCTATGAGTACCAGGCACTATTCCCTTAGATCATACTTATCAATACTGAATACTCAGGGGGGACCTTCTCTAGGGCCCCAGATTTAGTGTGCAGCTCTCTTTCTCAGGCACACGCATGTAACCATAGCTGTCTTGGTCTCCATGAACGCTCAGCCCTGATTTTGATCACGGATCCTTTGTGCAGGGCTCTGTTTAGTCTCCTTTCCCAGCACCATGGCCGGGAAAGTGCTCAAGCTGTTTCACCTCTTTTGTTTGCCACTGTGCAGGGTCACTGTCCTTTAGGGTCTAACATCCAGTGTCCTAAAGTTAGCTCCTCATTTTTTATGGAGTTTGTGGTTGTGTCAGGCGGAAGAGAGAGCCAATCCCATTACTCCATCTTGTCTAGAAGGGAAAGTCCAGACCCGACTGCTTCACCTATGATGACCCTCTACTCCCCTGAATGACGGCTATGGCTCAACTTCCTCCGTGCCACTGTGACTTAACCCAAGGTGTTCACACACCAGCTAGTATATCTATAACTCCCCTGTAGAAAAACATTAGTTAGTGAGACAAATATGGGTGGAAACTACTCCATAAGATGATTTTGTTGTTGACACAAGATTACTTTCCCCCAAATGCTAAACTTTGTAGAACACCAAACATTAAATTCGGCTGGGTGTTTAGCATGAAAATAAGATTATTCACTCTGGAACTGAATAGCTTACCTGGACATCCTGTATGCTGAGTTCAAGCATGTGACTGGTTGCCAGCTGGGTGTAGTGGACATTGATGCCTGTAAGACTTGCAAAGACCAATTCTTCTGGAACTTTATTGATTAAGGAGATACCAATTCCACCTTCTAACCGCACAAGTACCTGAAAGGAAATCAAAAGCATCACATTGATTGCTTAAAAACAGAGTTTATGGTAGCCAAAATATAAGCAAATGAATAGTTTTCAATCCCTGGACTCTGCCTCTGAGCTGGTGGAAACTGAAGTCTGTCATGCACCTTCTGGGCTCAAGTACCTTGTCTCCCTAAGACCTTCCTGTTTTGGGAGACTTCACAGCTAGGCCAGAACTCCAGAGGAATGTAGTGATCTCTCGACTACATCTCAGACATTCTTCAGTAAAGGAGTGAAAGTGATCTGACAACCTATCTATTTGGGATGTGAGCTTCTAGCAGGTTACTCAATGTGCTTTCACACAGTCTAACATGGTGCCTCCTACATAGGCGCTCGTTGTTTTTTTTAATTGAGTATCATGGCTGGGGAGATGTCTTTGTGGTTAAAGGCACTTGCTTGCAAAGTCTGCTAATCCAGGTTCAGGTCCTCAGCACCCACATAAAGCCAGATGCACAAAGTAGCACATGTGTCTGGAGTTTCTCTGCAGTAGCAAGAAGTCCTGGCATGCCCATTCTCTTTCTTTTTCTCTCTACCTCCTGCTTGCAAATAAATAAAAGGTTTTTTCTTTGTTTTTTTTTTTTTTAATTGAGTATCAAGTAAGTACGCTTTTTCATGTTTATCTCATTTCCCTTTGAAAATTTGTCATTTTCTTGCTAATGTCCAACCAAAGAGAAGAGAGGAAAGATGTTAAGAATTAGATGGAGAAAGAAGAAAACCTTCTAGTTTTTTTAATTGTTGACTTTAAATCGCTTAGTTCCCCTCCCCCGCTTTTTTGGTGTCAACTTGCTTTAGCAACATTTATTAGGCTATGATTCCAGATCAATTTTAGCCATCACTGACATGACTTCCCACATCCTTGTGGTCACAGTTAAGAGAAGGAGAAGCAACACCCAGATTCAGAACTTACACCAGGCAGAAAGAAAACAATCCCCGAGAGAAATCCTCAGCAAACTGCTGATCAAGAAAATAACTCTTTGTGGCTAGAGAGAGGGCTTAGTGGTTAAGACTCTTGTCTACAAAGCCCAAAGACCCATGTTCAACCCCCAAGGTCCCATGTAAAGCTAGATGCACAAGGTGATGCAAACACACAATGTCACACACACAGGGTGGCACATGTATCTGGAGTTCCATTCCAGGCTGGAGGCTCTGGCAAGGCTAATTTCTCTCTGTCTCTCAAAAAGAAAAAGAAAAAAATCCTTCAGCATTTGAAACTTACTTCCAGTTCCTGCTCTGTGTGTGGTTTCCTCAGTTTCCGCAGCTCTTGCTCAGTAACAGGAAGGTCCTCCGCATCATAAGATGGACGATCACTTTTCCGCTGGCTGAAATCTGATATCTGAGGACAAATAAGACAGTATACAGAGGGTTCTCACTTCCACAGGGAAATCCATTCTAACCCATGTAAACTGTGTAGGTCAAAAGTCACTATATGATGGCTGGAGAGATGGCTTAGTGATTAAGGTGCTTGCCTGAGAAGCCTAAGGACCCAGGTTCGACTCCCCAGAACCCATGTAAGCCAAGGTGGCTCATGTGTCTGGAGTTCATTTGCAGTGGCAAGAGACCAATAAATAAATTTTTTAAAAATCACTATATAAAAAGCCCAGTGTGGTGGCATTATTTCTTTAATATCAGCACTTGGGAGGCAGAGGTAGGGAGCATCACTGTGAGTTCAAGGCCACCCTGAGACTACATAGTGAATCCCAACTCAAGCCAGGGCTAGAATGAGACCTCAAATCCCTCCTCCCCACCTCAAAATAAGAAAGTCGCTATATGCTCAAGAGTCCTCTGGTAGCTAAGTGCTTCCTAGCACTAATGCAAGATGGGGACAGCAAATGTGGCCCTACATCTGTGCAGCACACACCAGCTGAGGACCTTGCCAGTTTGACAGAGTAAGGTGGGACATCTGCCAGGGCATGGAATGACACAGTCACAGCATGTGAACTTCAAGGTCCTGGCATTCACTTCTGACTTACTTAAAGAGAGTACTTTCTAAGGTGGAATTTAACTTTAGAAGAAAAATCACTACTACAGTTCACTATTTTCTTTTCCTTGCTCCCTAATTACAATACGACTGATTAAGGCCACTCCAGCACAGATCTCGCCCTGAGCTTCAGGCCTGTATTCACACTGACTTCCAGACGTTGTCACATAGACTCACGTAGCAACCTTAACTCAACAAGTGCCAAACCTAACTCCTCACTCCCCATGTATGCTCTGTGCTCCAGCAGTGATCTGAACTGTCGTCCCCTCAGTGACCAGGGAGGAATCCTGGGGTCATCCTTGATTCAGTCCCCCCACCACCCTCAATTACTAAATACGCTCCAGTTACACCGCTTCTTTCCATCCTCCCAAGCCCACCCTGCCCTTTGTTCCAGTCCAGGCCCTCATTGTCCCACATCCACATCCAGCTGCAAGGATGATCTGGGCTTTCGCTGCCTCTAGCTTTGCCCACCACCTCTCCACATGGCAGTCATGGGAGGACCCCAATCACATTCTGATGATGCCAGTCCCTGACTCCCGCCTACCTGCCTTAGATAAATCACTCTATCGTTAGTATCCCAGCTTCTCATGTCCTGGGCCTATCTAAACTCTATCATTAGCCTTATTTCTTACCATATTTTACTTGCCAGTCAGGCTAAGGACTTCTCTGTTACGTTTCTTGACTAATCAGCATCCCAAACACTATGTGATTTTAGTCTTTTATACTTATTTCCAAATCTTTACTCCCCTAGAATAAACTGTAAGAGGACAAGGAATTCTGTGTGTTCCCTGGCACATGCTAAGTACCAGAACTGTACCTGGTTCTGTACTGGGTCAATACCTTCCTGCTGGGTGAAACTGTGTCACTAAGACAAAGGCCCTCCGCCTTTACTGTTCTACTCAGTTACCTCTTTCCTATTAGCCTACAGAGATCAGTTTACATATTCTTTCTTGTAGAAAGCTCCCCCAATTTCTAAATCCCAAAATAAAGACCTTTCTACAAAGCCTGCCCTCATGACACAACATTTTAATTGGTTGATTGGGGACCTCATATCTTTTGTTAGTATGTCAATTATTTAAATTATCAGTGATAACACTGATAATATTAGTACACATTGTTCTTCATATTATCTTCCTTAGTGCTTACACTTTTTTTTTTAAAGATAGGGTCTGTAGCTGGGTGTGGTGGTGCCTTTAATCCCAGCACTCGGGAGGCAGAGGTAGGTAGATCGCTTAGAGTTCAAAGGTTAGGTGTGTGTCTTCCAACTTGCTTAAAACTAGAAATCCCAGCACTTGGAAGGGAGAGGTAGGAGGATAGCCATGAGTTCAAGGCCACCCTGAGACTATATAGTGAGTTCCAGGTCAGCCTGGACTAACATGAGACCCTACCTTGAAAACCCCCCCCACCAAAAAAAAAAAAAAAGATAGGGTCTGTGTAGCCCAGGCTGGCCGTGAACTTACGGAAGTCCTCCCACGTGCCAGGAGCAGTGTGCACCGCCCCCCTAGCTAATTCCTACACTGTTAGATAAGACCTTACGTGCATGATGCTTTTTCTTTATACTTATATTTTACTTCTACTTCCTACTCATAACTTTAGGATGTAGCCCCTACCCCCTTTTCACAGATAAAGACATATCTTCACACTAGCATAAGTCTGTTCAATGACTAAGCATGAGGAAGAGATAGCTCCTGTATGACAGGTGATCACCTGGAGTGCTCTAGTTGGCCCATCGGGGATGACTCTGATGGATAACATTCCAGAACCAGGCCGCATTTTTTGGTTAATAAATTGTTGTTCGGGTGGAACTGGCCCCAAAAGCTCCACAGATGAGTCAGGACCAAGAACAACTTCAGCTCCATCAAACAATCCAGAAAGACCTCCTTTGGCCTGAAAGACATCATTGTAAAAATGAGTAAGAAAAGGCAAAGTCAGACTGTCATATTATATACCATTTGAAAAAGGTTACTGAACTTAAATGCTCCTTTTGGAAGGTCATAATCATTAATGTTTATTTGGTCTTACTAGCGTATGAAAAGTAAGATTATGTAAGTTATACCACATGAATTTGGGGAATTATGTAAGAGATGACTCCATCAATAGTTAATTGGTTTTATCCAACCTTTATTTTTAATTTTTAAATCATTTTTTCTTTTGAACTTTTTAAAAAAACTTTATTTGCAAGCAGAGAGAGAGAGAGAGAGAGACAGACAGAGACAGAAAAAGAGAGAATGAGCACACCAGGGCCTCCAGCCACTGCAAATGAACTCCAAATGCATATGCCACTTTGTGCATCTGGCTTTACACAGCTACTGGGGAATCAAACCTGGGATGTTAGGTTTTGCGGGCAAGTGCCTTAACTGCTGAACCATCTCTCCAGCCCTACTTTGAAATTTAGTTTACTTTTTGGCAATTTGATATATGTGTATGATATATTTGATCATATTCATCCCTCATTACCTTTTCTTGTCTCCTTGCCCATTCTGCCCTTATATAAATTTTAGTCATTAAAAAACAAAACAACAACGACAACCAAAAACCTTTGGGGCTGGGGAGAAAGCTCAGTTTGTAGCGTGCTTGCTGTGTAAGCATGGTAGGCATGAGGACCTGACTTCAACCCCCAGCACCAATGTTAAAGCCAGGCATGGTAGCATGTGCCTGTAATTCCAGCACCAGGGGAGGTAGAGACGGGACGATCCCTGGAGCCCACTGACTAGCCATGTTAGCCTAAGTGCGCTCCTGGCCAATGAGAGACCCTGTCTCAAAAAGAGGTGGGCAGCATACCTTAGGACGACATCTGAGCTTGTTCTCTGGCCTCCACATGTGTGCACACCTTCACACACACAAGTGTGCCTACTCACATACAAGCACACATGTACACTATACACATGCCTAAACCTGAACAACTAACCCAAATATTCGAAGTTGGAGTCTCTTCTCAAATGTAATACAGTTCTTGGACTATCAGCGGATGCCCAGTTCTATAAACTTGTTGGGGGGGAAAAAAAATCCTTGCTGTAGAATATCCCACATGAAGTGTAAGTCCCAAGATAAAGCTGGTGGAGGGCACCATGGACCACTGAGGACAAATGCAAATGAATGTCTGAATTCCATTTGTTTGCTTTTCAAGACAGGGTCTCACAGGCTGCAAAGGCTGGCCTTGAACTCATAATCCACCTGCCTCTGCCTCCTTCAGTGCTTGGGTTATTGTTGTGTGCCGCCCTGCACAGCCCCTTAGCTCATTTTAAAATACTGAATAATGGCTGGGAGTCGTGGCGCATGCCTTTAATCCCAGCACTTGGGAGGCAGAGGTAGGAGGATCACCATGAGTTCAAGGCCACCTTGAGACTACATAGTGAATTCCAGGTCAGCCTGGGCTAGAGTGAGACCCTACCTCGAAAAATCAAAAAAATAAAATAAAATAAAATACTGAGTAATGAAAAGGAAACTCTGAGCTGAATTCACAGGAGAGTTTTCAATACAAGGAAAGACTTCTGTAACTTGTAAGTTTAGAAAATGCATATATAACTCAATAAGGACAGTGTTGGAAAAATGTTTTAATACTTTCAATTGCTTTAGTTAGCTTAAGAAGATTGAAATAAGCCTATTTCCCTAACCAAAACACATTCTACTCTGATGAATACTATTATTATGGGGTTATTCACAAGCAATGAAATGATGAAACAGATTTAGGAAACAACAAACACAAGAAAGGGATTGGGGCGGGGCGGGGGGAGGAAAATGTTCCAAGAAAATTGGAATTACATGGGGTTTAAAAAAACCTAGAAGTAAAGTCGGGGTCAGACCCGGAATCCACCAATTATAACAAGCCCTCTTTAGCCTCTAGAAGTCTGAACTGTATTGCTAATTGGAAATCACAAATCCATTCCAGATGTGTGCTTTGTATAAGTAAGCAGCTTGCCTTTGATGAAAAAGCTCAGGGCAAGAGAGATAAAGAAAATAAATCTCACCAACTAGAAGTGGGGAGACTCCTTAGAGTCATGCACACTGCCCTGGACCACAGCCTCCCCTGTGAAAGGACAGCCTGGCTCTACCAAGAACAAAGATGCCAAGAGTCTCTGCGAAGGGCCTCATGTGTGCGTTCATGTAAACCCAAATTGGGACAGAATTGTAGGCAGTCACATATACTGTCCTGTTAATATATGCAAAGCGCCGAGCCACCCTCCTATCTCCCCATCTCAGAGCCGTGGGTCTGTTCCCAGCTTACAGAAAAGGCAAAAAAAAAAAAAAAATCTCAACTTAAAACTCCTATTGCTTATAAAGTGCCTGAGAATGCATCGTGCAACAGAAAGGCTGTACTGAAGAGAGAGGAGTGGTGCCTGTGACATTTGCTGCAACAATTAAACACTGATTCGGACACTGCTACGCATGCGGCAATGAAGTCAAGATTACGGACAGCCCACGAGCTAGCTCCTGCAGCCAAGACTGCTATGTCTACTAAACTAATTCCAGGAGGCTAAAACTCGGGGTTGGCTTTTAGTGGATACTTTTATTGCCTTTTTTTAAAAAGTACATAGGCAACTTATGTCATCAGAAAAAAAAAAAAAATTCAGGGGAAAGGAGGAAAGTAAGGAGGGAGGCAAACAGGCAAAAGCTATCACCCAGAGCACGCTGCGTCTGTCACTCTCAAGAATCCTTCCCAGGTATAAACGGCTGCACCACAAAAGCTTGAATGCCCTTTATTAAGAGTAGCGCTCTATAATGATTGGTCAAGCTGGGCGGACATTTTTTCAAGGAAGAACCAAACCCCATGTGCTGAAACCAAAGGTACCAAAAGCTGCTGACCTGCACAACCAGCCCATGCAAGCCGCAGGTCAGCTTCCCCTCGCGGAAACTCCATGTCTGAGTGGTGCTTCGCCTGCGGTCCGGCTTCCTCAGCATCAGCGGCTCATACCTGGATAAAGAAAGGCATTGAGTCCTCGGGGCCAGCGAGAAGCTGAGGATCAGGCTGTGCTGCGATCCTCCGAGCAATTTCTACCCGGCAAATCTAGTGGGGTAACTTAGTTTCAGTCATATGGCACTAAAGGGTCTCTCGGTGACAAAAGATGAATAAAGGTTTGAGATATAAGTTCACAGGCTGGAGAAGTAGCTCAGCGGGTAAGGCATTTGCCTGCAAAGCCTAAGGACCCAAGTTTGACTCCCCAGTAACCACGTAACGCAGATGCACAAGGTGGCACGGAATCTGTCTTTGGGAATTTGACAAGCTTGAGCCATTGGGATAAAAATATAAATATATCCAGGCGTGGTGGCACACGCCTTTAATCCCAGCACTCAGGAGGAAGATGTAGGAGGATCACCGTGAGTTCAAGGCCACCCTGAGAATACAGAATGAATTCCAGGTCAGCCTAGACTACAGTGAAACCCTACCTCGAAAAACCAAAACACACACACACACACACACAAATTCTCGGGCTGGAGAGATGTCTTAGCAGTTAAGGCACTTGCCTACAAATCCAAAGAACCTGGATTGGATTCCCAGGACCCATGTAAACCAGATGCACAAGGGGGCTCATGTGTCTGGAGTTCATTTGCAGCAGCTGGAGGCCCTAGCAACAATTCATATTCTCATTCTCTCTCTCTCCCTCTCATAAATAAAAATAAACACTTTTTAAAGGTCAGCCTGGGGTAGAGTGAAACCCTACCTTAAAACACCAGAAAGAAAAAAAAATTTACTTAGAAATAAAACATCAATCCTTGTACGAGTTTATAGAACCCTATTTGGGGAGACAAATTCCCAAGTTTGAATTTGAAAGCAATGAGCTTGACTCGGAAGTCACCCGGCAGATTACCTATTGTCAGTCACTGCGGCCAGCCCCGCGATATCCAGGATGGCGGAGCCCTCGGTGGAGCGCGCAGCCAAGGGCTTGTTGGGGTTGTGGGGAACAGCAGAGCCCTCATGGGCCAGCATTCCTGCTCCTGTCATCCTCCAGAGCTGAGAACGCTTTCCTGGCTCCTGATGGGCAAAACACAGAGACAAAAGAGCCACGCTGTGGGTCACACATAGCTCTGCACCAGAAGGACTGTCTCTGAGGACTAAGCTCTTTACTAGGAATGTGTCCACCCTGAACAAGGGCTGAGCTGAGGGCTGGGAAGACGGCTCAGTGGTTAAAGGTGTTTGCTCGCAAAGCCTGCCAGCCTGGGCCAGTATGCATGTAAACGCACAAAGTGGCACATGCATCAACTTATTTGCATGGGGCCTATGTGTCAGAAAAACAGCTTTTATGGTCTTCGATGTTACTTATTTTTTTACATGCTCGGGATTGAACCCAAGGTCTTGCCCGTGCTAGGCAGTGCTCTTCTGGGGAGCCCCATCATCAGCCCTGCATTCTACATCCTACAAAGCAGACATCAAAGTGTGTAATATGACCACCAAAGTCAAAATGCAGGGATCTGAGGCATAGCAGCTAGGTGAGTGACCTGGACAAGGTATCTAATCTCTCAGAACCTCTGTTTGCTGTCCTGCCAAAGAGAACTAAGCTACCTTTGCAGTTGTCCTAATAAGTACAGTAACAAGGTGTTTAGCACATGCCTGGTACATGGTACGGCCGCCGTTAGCCTGTGCTAGGCTCTTACCATCACATCTCCTAACACAGTACTTTCTGAACAGTAAGCACGTCAGTTGATTCATCTAGTATGCCTGAGAGGCTGCAGGAAAATCAAGCTCAAAGAATGGGAACTATAGGACATCATCCACCTTAAAGTGGCTGAACCAGAGTTGAAAGTGAGACTTTCCACTGGCTGCCGCCGCCTCCTATGTCCCCAAGTTGAAAGCAGGCCTCATTCTCCATTTCCCATGCCCACATACCTACCACTATGTTCACAGCCCAACCCTGGCCACACGACATGCAACAAGCCAAGGCAGGAAGCATCTTAGTGTCCTGCACATGCTAGACTGTGAGTCAAAGCCAGAAGACCAGTGAGGAGCGCTGCCACACAGGACTCCTTTCCAGTCTGCCCTATGCACAGGCTTCTCCTGAGCTGTCAATCAACAACACTTCCACTTCAAAAATGGAGAAAGCAACATGAATGAGCTCAGTAGAAAACCTTATTCTGGCTAGATAGTCTACAAGATATAACCACCAATAAAGGGGGAGTGGGGACAGTCCAGACAGAAGTTGGAAAAGTTTAACTTTAGAATCATGGACTCTGGCCAGTAAATCCCCAGGCCCAGAATTGGATTGCCCCCCTCAGTGAGCTGTTGGCCGGGGGACCATGAGGTCCCCAAAGCAATGCAGGCCATTTCCAAAGCATTTGATTGCCTGCCAGAGCTAAGAAAGACCCTATTGCTGAAGACACCGTAGAACAGGACACTGGAATATCGTGCTGGAATTGAAGGGAAAGTAGCTCCCTCCTGGCCAGCCTCACAGCACTAGAAAGTACTATAGGAGCAGCTAGAAGAAAACCGTCACCAACAGCATGAATGAGCAGGGGACCCTGAAAAATATGAAATCAACCGGCTAGACAAGAAGTACACACTTGTGCAGTATTGGCACACCTCGGTGGGTAACCAAAACTGTTCTCTAATAGGACATGAGGCCCTCTCAGTAGGAGAGAACTCGTATCTGATACCAAGTCAGAATCCCATTGCCAAGAAAAATCACAGACTCTGGGAGAAGCCCTCACTGCTCTCTGGAAAAGAACGGTGAGCTTGCACACCAAAAATAAAAATAAAAAAATAAATCCTCAAACTTGCATACCCTCCTTAACTCAAGCTGATCTCTCTCTTGTTTGGAGAATCTGCTTTATTCAGATGACACCGAAAACTGAAGAGAACCAAGATCCATAAGAAGTCAGCCGACTGCCCACCATGAAATGTGCCACCTCTTCCATTCCGCTACAGCCCAGGAGAAATTTCAGGGGGAGTGACGACAACATAACACAGCCAGTCTCAGGTTGATGGTGACAAACACAGTGGTCAATCAAAACCTATCAAAACAGAAAACCAGCTGGGCGTGGTAGCACACACCTTTAATCCAAGCACTGAGGAGGCAGAGGCAGGAGGATTGCCATGAATTCAAGGACATCCTGAGACTACAAAGTGAATTCCAGGTCAGCCTGAGCTAGAGCAAGACCCTACCTCAAAAAAAAAAAAACAAAAAACAAAAAACAGAAAACCAGAGGCTACAGAGAACTCAACACTAAATTAGACTGCCAACTAACTCAGGGAACATTGTGGAAGAGGGAGTAGAAAAATTGTAGGAGCCAGAGAGTGGGGAGGAATGTTGTGAGGCATGGTTCCCCACTACCTCACAGGGACTGACTGAGGCCTTCATGACCCCACAGTGAATACCATAACCCCTCTCCAGAGTAACAGGAGCAAGGCAAAGGGATAAAAGAGAATAACCTGTTTTATATACATACATACATACATACATACATACATACATACATACATATATATATATATATAAGTAGAGATGGGTCTGAAGAGATGGCTCAGCAGTTAAAGGTGCTTGCTGGCAAAGCCTGATGACCCAGGTTCAATTCGCCAGTACTGATGTAAAAAGCCACATGCACAAAGTGACAAATGCATCTGTAGTTCTTTGCAGTAGCAAGAGGCCTTGGCATACCCATTTTCTCTCTCTCATTCTCTGTCCCACACCCCTCCATGAAAATAAATTTAATAAAATTCCTAATGGAGGTAAGGCTAGAGAGATTGTTCAATGGTTAAAGGTACTTGCTTACAAAGCTTGATAGCTTGGGTTCAATTCCCCAGTACCCATGTGACGCTAGATGCACAAAGCAGTGTATGTGTCTGAAGTTATTTTGCAAGGGTAGGAGGATCTGACAAGCCAATACTTTCTCTTTCTCTCTCTCCTTGCAAGTAAATAAATAACTTTTTTTTAAAAAAAATGGAGATGTACCATTTTCTTCTTCTCCTTTTCTCTTCCCTTACAATTTAGTTCCTAGGGCTGGAGAGATGGCTTAGCAGTTAAGGTATTTGCCTGCAATGCCAAAGGACCCCAATTTGATTCCCCAGGACCCACATAAGCCAGATGCACAAGGTGGAACATGTGTCTGGAGTTCGTTTGCAGTGGCTGGAGTCTCTGGTGCATCCATTCTCTCTCTCTCTCAAATTAAAAAAAAAAAAAAAAAAAAAAAAAAAAGGTTCCTAAACCTTCAGATAGGACTGATAAAGAAAGCAGCCCATTGGGCTGGAGAGATGGCTTAACAGTTAAATGTTTGCCTATGAAGCCTAAGGACCCCGGCTTGAGGCTTGATTCCCCAGGACCCACATTAGCCAGATGCACAAGGGAGCGCATGTGTCTGGAGTTTGTTTGCTGGAGGGCCTGGTGCGCCCATTTCCCCCCCCTCCCCTCTCTCTCTCTCTCTCTCTCTCTGCCTCTTTCTCTGTCTGTCACTGTCAAATAAATAAATAAAGTAATAA
The DNA here is from genome assembly GCF_020740685.1 of Jaculus jaculus. NCBI lineage: Eukaryota > Metazoa > Chordata > Mammalia > Rodentia > Dipodidae > Jaculus > Jaculus jaculus. The sequence goes on along the minus strand of NC_059106.1, from coordinate 46,916,504 downwards.
TAACAAAATATAAAAATAAAAAAGAAAGAAAGCAGCCCATGTGGCCATGTGTGTTATCCCCTGACCATTAGAAATCTGTAAGAAGTTGTATAACCTCAGCTTGGGCTAGAGAGATGGCTCAGCCATTCAAGGTGCTCAGTATCTGCAAAGGCCGCTGGCCTGGGAAAGCTTCCCCAGGACCCACATAAAGTCACATGCACCAAGTGGCAGATGCGTCTAGAGCTTATTTCCATTGACAGGAAGACCTAGTGTACCCATTCTTCCTCCCTCCAATAAATACATTTGAAAATTAATATATATGTAAGTAGAAGAACAAATTAATGGGGGTGTAAAGACCTAAGTGAGGTCAGGGGAAGAGATTGAGTAAGGAAAGGTGGAGGGAGGGCTAATCAAAATCTAAGAGGATATAAATAAGTCATATGGAAACCTACTTTTTTGGACAATGGAACACACAGGAGCCATGGGTTGTTATTAGAAAATTTTCAGTGCCATGGATGGGATATGTTTCAGATGGTTGTTGGTCAGGGGGGTCCCTGATGCCCCCAAAACATTACAGTCCATTGCGGAGGCCCTTGGTTTCCCACCAGGAATAGATGGTAAGGCCTTATTGCTGAAGACTGCATATACTTGGGCAGCAAGGTTACTCACTGAGAAACCCTGTTGGAGCTAAGATGAAAACCTCTCCATGTAGACCAGCTGACAGAATGCTGAAAGAACCCATGCTGCATGCAGTTCAATGGAAGAGAGAGATACCACCAGTGAAGATGCTCAACAGTGGACACTGCAAGACTTGTATTTGGCCAGCCAGGCAAAATGAGCCAGTGGATGCAATAGTGGCACATCTGTTAGGGGTAAACCAACAGCACTGTAATTTGACTGGAGGCCTGCTCCATGGGAGGGAATATACCCTTGATACTGAAAACCTACAATAGGGGTAGTCATGAGCCCTAGGAGTGTAACGATGCTACTATATGGCTAAAAGTATATACTATGCTCACCAAACTGTGCCAGGGCCTCCAGCCACTGCAAATGAACTCCAGACACATGTGCCCCTTGTGCATCTGGCTAATGCAGGTCCTGGGGTATCAAACCTGGGTCCTTTGGCTTTACAGGCAAACACTTTAACCACTAAGCCACCCCTCCAGCCCTCAGGGCATTTTTGAACTGCACACCTCTAGTGCCCACAACCTCAAAGAGGCTTTTGCATCCATGTGTTCCCAAACTTCTGTCATCTTTCAGTTTCAACTATTTATGACCAGTCTTCCTGCCACTGTTAATATTTCTGCCCAAATTTTACTGCCTTTCTTTCTACCACTGAGTCTATTAAGAAAAACATTCCTTTAAACTCACTTGCAAAGAACTGACATGCCTTTTTATCTTTTTATGCTGATTTACCAATATGTGTGAAAGAAGGGAATATTTTTATTTAATTCAGTTTGGGGAGATTAGGGAAGAGTTATGCCGATAAATGAAATAGTAAAAAACGCAAATCATAAACCAAAGGGGCTCACTTTTCCTAAAAAGGACATGGAAGGTCAGAAAGGCTGGAATTCGCAGTGAGGCATCAGTGGGGAGCACTGGCTGGACTGGGTAGGGTCTTCAAGATTGCCTGGTCCATAACTTGAGTAAGACATTCACTCCAAGTTTCCGCTTTCTTGGCTGTCCAACAAAGGCGTTAGACTAGCTAACCCTGAGCCCTTCCCAGGGGCTCTACCCCCATGTTCTCCGCTCGCTCACCTTCTTCTTCAGGATGACTCTTTGGGTCTTTGGTGAGACATCCAACACCAGCTCTGCACAGGTAACAGCCTTGTTAGCCACGGGCCTTCCTGTTCCCTCCTGTAAACTAAGATTAAATAAATGAGTATGAAAACACACACACGCACACAAGTATGTTTAAGTATTTATGGGGCTGGAGAGATGGCTTAGTGGTTTAGGCACTTGCCTGTGAAGACTAAGGACCCAGGTTCGACTCCCAGTACCAATATCAGCCCGATGCACAAGGTGGCACATGCACCTGGAGTTCATTTGCAGTGGCTGGAGACCCTGGCGTGCTCATTCTCTCTATCTTCCTCTTTCTCTCTCTCTCCCTTTCTTAAATAAATAAATAAATAAATTTTTATGAAGTATTTGTAAGTGAGTGTAAAAAAAAATCTCCATTAAATAAGAAAAATTTCTGGCAGACACCTGTAATTTTAGCACCCAGGATGCTGAGACAGAAAGGCCAAGGGCTCAAGACTAGCCTGGGATACACAGCAAGACTTTACCTCAAAATGAAGAAAAAGCTCTGAAGTATAAAAGGGAAAAATCTAACTTGAGAAGTATTAAGGATTAGGATTATACAATTATTCCTGGACAATCAAAGATTCATTTGTCTGTTTCTCTCTCCTGATAATTTTAGCAACATTCAAAGGGAGTTTAAAAAAAAAAAAAAGGCCAAACCCAAGGCAGACATACTAAGGACCAGCAATTTGTTCTACTCTGCCAGTCAGAATATTGCCACCACTCCATCCCCAAGTCTTGGCAAGAAATCAGTTCTTTTCAGATTAGAAAAATGGGGGGCAGGGGAAGGGTTAATAATCACCTTCCTCTAATTCAATCCTGTGGTACTTTCTCTAAGGCTTTCAAAGTCCATGTTTTACAGGCTGTTGCCGGCTACCTATGCCCTGGGGTATGTGGGTGAGGTTTTATTTAGATTACTTGTCTGTTTACACTAACCCTCAATATCAAAAGAGGCACTGATATATTCTTCTAGATACCAAGAGCATAAGTGGCAAAAAGAAAATCTGACAGATTTCACCAAAGTAAGAAAACTTATGTTCTTCAAGCGATGCTTTCCTTGGTTAAGAGACAATTTATAGAATGGGAGAACTGTTTGCAAGTCAAAAGGGACTGGTATCAGTACATAAAGAACTTTTTCAACCCAACAATAAAAAGGCCACTGTATAGAAGAGGCATTAGTTGGAAAAAAGAGTGGATTCAGTGGAGGAGAGGTGGGCAAGGGAGTGTGGTGGGAGGAGGTTATAATCATGGTATAATGTCTATATGTATAGAGATTATCAATAAACTATTTTTTAAAAAAATTTAAGGCCATTTTAAGACAAGCAAAGAATTTGAAGACATTTCTCCAAAGACAAATAGCATATAAGCCATTTTACATGAAAAGATAAACAATACCATCAAGTATTAAGGAATATACAGTGCACATGTTAAACACAAAGAACAGAAAAGAACAAGGCGTGGTGGTGCACACCTTTAATCCCAGCACTTGGGAGGCAGAGGTAGGAAGGTCACTGTGATTTTAAGGACAGTCTGGAAGTACAGAGTGAGTTCCAGGTCAGCCTGGGCTAGAGGGAGACACTACCTGGGAGGGTTGGGGGTGGAGAGAAGAACAGAAAAGAAATGTGATAAGATACTCTCTCACCCCCAGCAAAAATGTGCATAATAAAAAATAACAAACGGGGCTGGAGAGATGGCTTAGCGATTAAGGTGTTTGCCTGCGAAGCCAAATGACCCAGGTTCGATTCCCCAGTACCCACATAAGCCAGATGCACAAGGTGGCATATGCGTCTGGAGTTTGTTCACCCTGGCATGCCCATTCTCCCTCTCTGTCTCCTTCTCTCTGTGTCGCAAATAAAGATAAAATGAATTAAATTTTAAAAAACTGATAACATACAAAGTACATCAGTGAGGATGTAGAGAAAATAAGACCCTTGGAGTTCGCTGGTGGGAATGTACAATTGTTCATCCACTGAGCACAACAGTGTTTTCCAGATCCTTAAAAAGTTAAGAACAGAATTACCACAGCACCCAGCAACTCCACTCTTATATTAAGAGGAAGGAGTTGAAAAAGGACCTCAAACAAAAGCATGTACAAGCAGGCTCAGAACAGGACTTGGGCAATAGTCAAAAGGTGCCTCCCTCCCTACACCCCCCCAAAAAACTCTCCCCCCAAAAAACAAAGGTGCAAAGAGCCCAAATGTCTGCCACCAGCTGAATACAGCATAAGCATGCAACAGGACTTGATGCATGTCAACAACAGGGCCACATGCCACAGTGCAGCTGAACCTCAACACAAACACGACAGTTCACATAAATGTCCCTGTGTACACACACTATCCAGAATGGAGAAACTTAGAGAGACAGGATGCAGCGAGTGGCTGCTAAGGGTCTGGGAGGAAGGGAGAGGGAGAAGTAACTGGTTAATCCATATTTAGGGTCTTTTTAAAATTTGACGGATTTGGTGTACATGCGCACAGACGCGCACATACACGGAGGCCAGAGGACAACTTCTGGGTTTACCCTCCTCCACTTTTTTTTGAGATGAGGTCTTTTATTGTTGCTCACCACTCCATTTGTGAGCTTCCAGAACATTCTCCTATCTCTGTCTTCCTTCTCACAGTAGGCACACTGGTATCATGAGAGCCCACCACGGCTTCCAGCTTTTAGGTAGAGTCTGGGGATAAAAACTCAGAATTGCACAGCAGATGCTATATGCACTGGACCATCTCTCAGCCCATTTTTATCTTTTGAGGAAACAAATTATTACATTTTTTGTATTGGAAATAGCTGGAGGCAATGGCCAATATTAAAAATGCAATAAATGGTCAGGTGTGGTGGTGCACGCCTTTAATCCCAGCACTCTGGAGGCAGAGGTAGGAGGATTGTTCAAGGCCACCCTGAGACTACTGAGTGAATTCTAGGTCAGCCTGAGCTGGAGTGAGACCCTACTGCAAAAAAACAAAAAAAAGAAACCCTAGTGTTCTTCCCCACCACTAATTCCTCACTAATTCCTCCCAAGAATGAAAACAAATTAATATCTAATGTACTCCAAAAGATGGCTCAAGCTGACTTAATTTTCACAGAATCAGATCATTCTTTCTGTCTTCTAGACTAATTTGCCCTGACTCATGAACTTGGTTAGATCATTTAAAAGCTATGGGCTCTGTTTTCTCCTCTGTGATCTAAAATGTGAAACAAAAGGCTACATTTCTGTGGACCTGCAAGTACATTTGTTATTGGGGGGTAGGGGCTCAATCTGCTGGCACCCCAAAAGCATCTCTTTCGCCTGCTCCATGTTCCTCGGAGCTCATCATCACCATTCGGGTTGTTTAGTTACCAGCTCAGGAATGCTGGATTATGCAGTACCGAGGAGCAACTATGGCTAGCAAGCTGACTTAGAACTGGTTTTTCCAGCACTAGGCCTTAAGCAGGTCACAGTGTTACGTGTCATGGAAGCAGCAAGCAAACAAACACTGTCGCTGGGTGACAACAACATCATTACCACAGGAGTGGTGAGGCGGGGAAGGAGCAGCTGCCTCTGTAAGAGTGCCTGGTGCTGTGAGGTGGGCCTCCCGGCAGAGGAGGACAAAGCCCACAGGCAGACATTCAGCATGGCGTGGTGGTTCACACCTGTGGTGTGAGCCAGCACTAGGGAGGCTGAGGCAGGGCAATCATGAGTTTGAGGCCAGCCTTAGAGAGACCCTGTCTCAAACTGCCCACTAAAGGGGGAAAAAAAGCAGCAAAAAGAGCAGATATCATTTATTATTCTGTGGGCCACAGGTACCTATTCTGGAAGGAAACCAATTTATATGGCCTGTTCTACAAGTAATTGATATTTATAATGCTAAAGATTTGGCTACTTTCCATGTTTTCAATTAATGGCCCTGTAACACCAGCATAGATATAGAAAGTTTTAGTCCCACGTTGACGGAATGACTGCTCGCTAGAAGCCCAGGGTTCGGAATCAAGCAGCCCACCTAGAATGAGCTCCATAGTCTTCCCCTGGGTTTTCTACATAGAACACTTCAGACAACAGTGGAGATGATCATTCTAAGCCAGTGGGAACAGCTGTTCTACTGCAGCTTGCTGGCCACTGAGATTGTCTCAGGGTCTGCGTAAGCAGGATTCACGGAGGGAAGGGGGGTCAGAAGGAAGATGCACAACTTTAGAGATGAGCCCCCCTCAAATGAGCAAAGAGCCAAAATAGGAGAAAGCTTAAAACATGCACAGACAATAACAATAACAAAAACGCAATTTAGATACAGGAATAGTTTCATCGGAGTTGTTAAACTAGAACTGATAAGTGGGGAGGGTTTTAAAAAGAGGAGTCTTGCCTCTCTGGGTGGAATGTAAGTTAGCTAAAAGATGAGGGCATAGTCTATATGACTCCGCACCCCTGAGCTTGGGATTTGGTAACATAAGAAATCTTTCTCGGTACTTATGATTCCACAGAAACTGCTTAAAATTTAAAAACCAGTATTAGAATCTTCTACTTTATATGAACAGTAAGTAAACCCATAATTACCCAGAGAATGTGTATGTGGCAGCAATGTAAATGAAATTTTCATAGTAAAGCTGCCGGTTGTCCTGGAAATCATTCATGTTACAGCTGATCTCTGAGGATCCGGCGCCCTTAACAGTGAGAGTGATGAAGGGTGGCAGGGTGGGCTCGTCCCAGGCGTAATCCAGTGATGTCATGGGCTTCACTTCAGTGCGCAGCCTGGGTTCAGCTACACCATGCTGCGTGAAGACAACGGGAACCTGCAAGACAGGGAGTTGGTTCAGATTGGTATTACTGGAAAGTGAGTCAGCATGCCTGGGTTCAAGCTCCAGATGCCTCCCAAATGAAAGAGTCTGGGGAGGGAGGGAATTACCATGGGATATATTTTATAATCATGGAAAATGTTAATAAAAATTAAAAAAAAAAAAGAAAGAGTCAAGAGCAAGGCCTTTATGTACCTCCCCAAATGCTCTTTTAAACTTCTTGCAATCTCCGAAGGCCCACGCGCTGAGGGCAAGGCCCACGCGCTGAGGGCAAGGCCCACGTGCTGAGGGGCAAGGCCCATAGCCTGCTGGTTGCAGAGCTGTAAGAAGCTTTGACAAAGTATACAGGTAAAGCAATTTGATCCTTCCAATGGCTTCTATTCTTCCCTAGTCTCCTGAGATACTCTCTGAATATAGAAGGAATAAGGACTTAGAAATATGGTCATAGGAAACCACATATTCTAAAATACATCACTAACCAAAGAAGTAATTTAAAACTTTATTTGGAAGAATTATACAATGCTCACTGTAATTAACCACAGTAGCACTTCCCATTCCTGCTGCAACCAAGCAATGGAATTCCTTTCTCTACCATATGGCACGTCTATAGAGGCATCATGTCAACAACGTAAGTTTGGGGTTAGAAGATTTCCTCAGCTGGAACAAGGCTGTCCAGTAATCAGAACAACCAGCTCCCACCCCAGCTTCTGAAAGCCGGGGCTCCAGGGCTGCACTGTGCCATGAGCTCTACCCTCCCATACACGGCAGCCGGCTGACCCTCAACCACATGGGGTACCTTGGAAAAGTTGTCAATTCGGAAAGGAGGAGGTAACTGTTCTGTGTCACTAAAGGATATCCTATATGTAGCTCCTCGGAGAGTAATTTCCACTCGTAGGAAGAAGCATTTCCCCAGGGTATCCCTGCAGAACAGGAAACAAAGACTGCATTAAAAGGAAGAGACAAGAGCTAGAGAGATGGTTCAGGGATACAATGTTGCCTGGCAAGCATGAGGACCTGGGTTCAAACCATAGAACCCATGTAAATGCTGAGTGTGGTGGTACACACCTGTAGTCCCAGCATTAGAGAGGTGGAGACAAGAAGATCCCTACAGCTTGCTGGCTAGCCAGTACAGACTAACTGGTAAGCTCCAGGCTAGACACTGTCTCACAAAAAAAGGAGGTAGACAGTACCCAGTATCCTTGAGGATAATACCTAAGGTTGTCCTCTAATTTCCACATGCCCAAGACAACCACACAAACACCACCTACACAACTGAATGTGAATAAACAAATGCACTTATACATATACACATTCAAAAGAAAAAAGGGGCTAAGGAGATGGCTCAGAGGGTAAGAGTGCTTGCCAGCTAAGCATGAAAGAAGGACAGGAGACAGCGAGCACATATGTGGTGATGTATGCGTATACACATCTGTGTTGTTATCTATTACTGGAAGGAATGGGAAGCTTACTTTTACAGAAGAGTATCAGCCAGTGAATGAAGAAATTCAAAAATCACCATTTTCAACCACTGATATAATAAATTCTTCAGATAGGAACCATCAAGCCATAAAATTAACAGGTTGGAAAGAGAGTAATAATGGATGGCTCTTCTTCACAAAGATTAAATGGTAATTTTGCAATGCAGAGCCCTGGTAGGGTTCACAATAACCAAGCTTCACACCAGTAAACAAACCAACACATCAGAGGCCTCCCAATGTGATGGGAAACACTTGGCACATAGCCAGCATTGTTACCACAAATGTTTGTCCCAAGTCTACATCCAGGAAACTATCGTCCAATGTCAGGAAACAGAACATTCTATAAGAAACTGGAGTCCTCAGAAATGTCAATGTCAATACGGATGAAAAGTGAAAGGCGGGCTTGCTGTCGATATATGAAGATAAGAACATAAATAGCCATGTAATAGAAATGATTGGCTTAGTGGTTAAAGGAGCTTGCTTGCAAAGCCTGATGGCCTGGGTTCAATTCCCTGGCCAGACACACAAAGTGGTGTATGCATCTGGAGGTCATTTGCAGTGGCAGAAGGCCCTGGAATATCCATTCACCCTCCCACCCTCTTGCTCTCTGCTTGCAAATAAATAAATAAAAGTATTTTTTAAAGACAACTGGAGGAGCTGGAGAGATGGCTTAATGTTAAGGTGCTTGCCTGTGAAACATAAGAAACCAGGTTTGATTTGCCCAGGACCCCTGTAAGCCAGATGCACAAGGTGGTACATGCACCTGGAGCTTGTCTGCAGTGGCTAGAGGCCCTGGAATGCCCATTCTTTCTGTCTGCCTTCTCCTTTTTCTCTCTCCCCCCTCCAAATAAATAAATAAATAAATAAAAATTTCAAAAAATGTTTAATAAAAAGGCAACTGAGCTGAGTGTGGTGGTGCATGATTTTAATCCAGCACTTGGGAGGCAGAGGATAGAGAGCTGTCATGAGTTCAAGGCCATCCTGAAACCCTAGATTAGGGAGAGAAGGGTTGCTATGAAGGACATGTTAGTCATTCATTTAGTATATGAAAACTATTAGAAAAGATTGTATCAGTCTTAAGTTTCTTCTGTGTGTATTAATAGTATTAGTGTGTTTGGTTTAAAAACAAAGACATTTTCCTAAATAAATATAATACTGTTATCAGTCATAAGTGCCAAACTTTTCACAGCTGAAGTATCATGATGACCAATTTATTTTTAGACAGTTTGGCAAGGTATGTGTACACATGTGCTCAAAGAGGGAGGATGTTGGAAACAGTGAGGGAGGAGGAGAACTCAGGGCAAAGCTGGCTATCAGTGAGTCTAGGTATGGGAAACGAGAGTTTTGCTGCATTGCTCCTATGACGTTTCTGTGATCTACACCATTTCCAACTGAAAAGTTAGGGAAAGTAAAACAAAGTGATGGCAAGAGTCTCCTCAACAGCTTAAGACTGGGGCTGAAGCGATGGCTTAGCAGTTAAGCGCTTGCCTGTGAAGCCTAAGGACCCCGGTTCAAGGCTCAATTCCCCAAGACCCACGTTAGCCAGATGCACAAGTGGGCGCACGCATCTGGAGTTCATTTGCAGTGGCCAGGAAGCCCTGGCACGCCCATTCTTTCTGTCTTTCTCTCTCTCTCTGTTGCTCTCAAATAAATAAATAAAAATATTTAAAAACAAAAAACAGCTTAAGACTATACACTGAAACCACTTTAAAAGCCAGGCATGATGGTACGTGCCTTTAATCCTAGTACTCAGGAGGCTGAGGTAGGAAGATCTCATCAGTCAAATTTCTTGAAATACATTGTGAGAATGGGAACTGTTAGAACAAAAGGAAGGGGGAGTTGTTTAATTAGCAGAGATTTCGAGTTTTACAAATGCAAAGAATTCTGGAAATTCTTTGTTCAACAATGTGAATGTGTATGTGCTAGTCAACTATACACTAAAAAATCACTAATGGGCTGTAGGGATGGCTTAACAATCAAAGCATTTGCCTGCAAAGCCAAAGGACCCAGGTTCAATTCCCCAGGACCCACATTAGCCAGATGCACAAGAGGGTGCACACTTCTGGAGTTCCTTTGCAGTGGCTGGAGGCCCTGGCACGCTCATTCATTCTCTCTCTCTTTTTCTCTGTTAAATAAATAAATAATAAAATATTAAGAAAACAAAAACTTTACTTATAAAATAAGAAATAAAATGGTTCAGATGGCAAATTTTATCTTATATGTATTCTACCACACAATTAAAACAGTTTATCTGGGTAATGATTTAGTGAATCTAGGACCAGCTACTTCAGAGGCAGAGAGGTTCACTGGAGCCCAAGAGTTCAAGACCAACTTGGACAACACAGCAAAAATCTCTACCTCTAAAACAAATATATATATGCATATATTAAACAAGAGTTTTTCCAAAGCAATTAACATTGTTGGGGATGTAGCTCAGTGACAGAATGTGTCTTTGGTCTGTGTAAGGCTCTAGGTTCTATACCAGTAACCAAAAAATAAAACAATAAAAGTATCAGATGAGGGCTGGCAAGATTGCCTAATGGTTAAGGCCTTTGCCGGCAAAGCCAAAGGACCCAGGTTCAATTCCCCAGACCCACGTTAGCCAGATGCACAAGGGGCGCATGCATATGGACTTTGTTTGAAGTGGCTGGAAGCCCTGGCATGCCCGTTCTCTCTCTCCTCCCTCTTTCTTTGTCAAATACATAAATAAAAACAATTTTTAAAAAATGCATCTAATGAAAACAGGAATAGTAAGGCTCCCTGAGCTCGCTGAGACTGAATGTGGTTCATTTTTCTAAGAATGACCTGTAGCTCCAAGGGTGGGCAAAGAGATAATGATAATTTACTGGAACCACACCAAATGAGAACAGACCCTTCAAATGTACAGTCAGTGCTACCATCTAAATGCAGACAGACAAGAATTCCAGGCTCAGTGTCACTATGTTCTTAAGGCCAAAACCTTATGAAGCAGTTAACACAGCTAAGGTCAGGGATGGGGAGACAGCTCAGTGAGTGACACATGCTGCCTCCGAGGATGAGAGTTCGGATCACCAGTACCCACGAAAATCCCAAGCAGGCATGATCGCCTGCCTACAATCCCCAGTGCTCAGGCAGTGGAGACAGGGAATCCTCAGGGCAAGAGAGTTAGCTAGACTAACAATCAGTGAGCTTAGGTTTTAAATGAGAAGCCCTGCCTTGGCAAATAAAATGGAGAGAAATCAAGGAAAACACTTAATGTCAACCTCTGGTCTCTACACACATGCACCAACCACACGTGTGCCCACACACATACAAATGCAAACACATATACACATGCAAAAAATAATTACTTACAGCCCTTAAGATCATTCCATCAAAATATTTACATTTCTAGCCAGGCGTGGTGGTGCACACCTTTAATCACAGCACTTGGGAGGCAAAGGCAGGAGGATCACCATGAGTTCGAGGCCACCCTGAGACTACATAGTGAATTCCAGGTCAGCCTGGACCAGAGTGAGACCTTTCCTCGGGAAAAAATGAAATAAAATAAAAATAAAAAATATTTCTGAAGTGGAGGGATGGCTTAGCAGTTAAGGTGCTTGCCTGCAAAGCCTAAAGACCCAAGATCAATTCCCTAGTACCCATATGATGGCAGATATACTAGGTGACATGTGTGTCTGGAGTTCGTTTGATATGGCTGGAGGCCCTGGCATGCCCATTCTCTCACTTTCTATCTGCTTCTTTCTGTATCTATTCATAAATAAATAAATAATTTGTTTTTAAAAAGCACATTTTCCTGGACTTCACAAGTTCTAAGTACAACACTTGAGCCAGCGCTTTCTGTGTTGCCAAGAGGAGAATGGGCTTGCTCATTATATGACTGTGCCTCAAGGAAGGCTACATTTGTCTCTATTTAGAACCTCAAACTTACCTCATGTTGATATGGAAGGAATTATTCTTGTTGACTTCGAAGCCACCAGACCAAATGCAGTTGGGCACATCCATCAACCTGACACACAGTAGCTGATCATAGTCATTGCGGGGCCAGTGGAACACGACACTGGAACCAGGGAGGGTGGAAATATAGCCTTCAGGATTGGCTGTTCCCTAAAACACACAGGGCCACTGGCTTTAATGAACAAGTCGGGTCAGTTCAATGTTTTACTCGATCATACACACGTTTACTGACTGACTACTGACCATCACAGGCACGGGGTTCCCCACATCACAAACCACTTGGGCTCGATGAGATCTGAAAGGTAAGCACTGGGAATTCTTCAAAGCAAGCTGCTTACCTGTCCCCGGGCGAATTCCCTTTGTGCAAATGCAAGCTTGTGAGATGATTTATTATCTAACAAGTAACGTGGGGCAAAGATGACCATACAGCTGTCGATGTAGCGACCTCGGCCTTTCTTGACATCAATACCTACAGATGACGAGAACCATTTTATGAATTCATCATGAGAGAAATTTCCTGGTCTGACAAAAATAAGTAGGCTTCACAATTATCTTGTTTCTCTGAGAAAAAAAAAAAAAGTCCTATCACCAAGGAGATATCAAGCTTTTCAAGGTAGAATGACAGACCGACTGGTCACAAAGTCTAGGTTCTCACTCCCACATAGGCTCGAAAAAGACTTAGGGGTAGAGTCAATGTTTCCTTAAACTTGTGGTTGCTTCTCCAACTACAGACCATCAGAACAGCGAGTGAAACCCACAGAGTTCAGTCACATGTCATCACTTAGCTTTTCATTTACGAAAGTAGCTACAAAGACAGTTCCATAGAACATATTCCTGCTGAAAATGTGCCCTGTTTGCAGGGCACAGTGGACATTTCAGAACATGTAGTATTCTGCGCTGCCTAAACTCAATCTACCACTTTCAAGTAAGTTTAGCCCAATTGTCTAATAATCCAGATCACATATAATGCTAGAAATTTATTTATTAAAAAACAGGTCTTTGGGGCTGGAGAGATGGCTTAGCGGTTAAGCGCTCACCTGTGAAGCCTAAGGACCCCGGTTCGAGGCTCGGTTCCCCAGGTCCCACGTTAGCCAGATGCGCAAGGGGGCGCACGCATCTGGAGTTCGTTTGCACAGGCTGGAAGCCCTGGTGCGCCCATTCTCTCTCTCTCTCCCTCTATCTAGCTTTCTCTCTGTCTCTGTCACTCTCAAATAAATAAATAAAATATTTAAAAAAAAATAAAAAAAAAAAACAGGTCTTTGGAAGCTGGGTGTGGTGGTGCACGCCTTTAATCCCAGCACTCAGGAGGCAGAGGTAGGAGGATTGGCGTGAGTTTGAGGCCACCCTGAGACTACATAGTGAATTCCAGGTCAGCCTGGGCTAGAGCAAGACCCTACCTTGAAAAACCAAAAAAAAAAAAAAAAAAAAAAAAAAAAGGCTAGGAGTCTACTATATACTGAAAAAAATTAATTAATTAATTAATCAATAAACAACCAGTCAGGAGGTAATCTCGAAGCAAGTTTTAGATAGAAATAAATTTGTTGTAGCATAGAATCATCTTTTAAAAAATCTGATGACAGTGGGATGAATTATTCATTCACTAGCACCATAAACAAAACAAATATATCCAAAGGCTGAGCTCTGTCCATACAACAATACAAAAATATTAATAGCCAAAATTCTATTTGCTGGCCTCTTAATCCATGCCAGGCTCTCTATGAGACTTTATGTTTAATCTTCATTAAGGCCCTTGGAGGCTGGGATTTTAATTCATTCCATTTTACAAGAGCCAGATATGGTGGTACATGCCTTTAATCCCAGCACTCGGGAGGCAGAAGTAGGAGGATCACTGTGAGTTCGAGATCACCCTGAGACTACATAGTGAATTCTAGCTCATCCTGAGCTATAGCTGAGTGAGACCCTGCCTCAAAAAGAAAGAAAGAAAGAAAGAAAGAAAGAAAGAAAGAAAGAAAGAAAGAAAGAAAGAAAGAAAGAAAGAAAGAAAGAAAGAAAAGAAAGAAAGAAAGAGAAAGAAAAGAAGAAAATTTTCAGTGCCAGGGATGGGACACATTCCAGTGAATTGTTGGCCAGGGAGGTCCCTGTTACCTCCAAAACATGATAGGCTATTGCCAAGGCCTTTGGTTTCCCACAAGAAACAGATAGTAAGACCCTATTACTGAAGACTTCACATGCCTAGGTGTCAAGGTCACTGAGAAATCAAGCTGGGACTGAGCTAAAAACCTCCTCCCTATAGACCAGCCAACTAAAAGCTGGAAAAAGCTGCACTGCATGCAGCCCTATGGGAAACAGAAGTTATCAGAGGTAAAAACATTTGATACTGGAAGCTTCAAGTTTGGCCAGCTAGGCTAAATGACTGAATGGGTGCAATAGTGGCATGTCTGCTCTAGGGGAAACCAACTGCTCTCTAATTGGACTGGAGGCCTACTCAATGGGAGGGAAAACATGCCTGATACTGAAAACCTAATCAAAAGCCTATGCCAGGGGAGGTCATGATCCTTAGGGGTACAAAGCCTGCTCTTGTATAGTTAAATGCACCAAACTGCCCAGTAAGCACTACACTTAATGTGCATACACACAGGAGGCAGGGTCTCACTCTACCCCAGACTGACCTGGAGTTCACTATGGAGTCTCAGGGTGGCCTCAAACTTACGGTGATCCTCCTACCTCTGCCTCCCAGGTGCTGGGATTAAAGACATGCATCACCATACCCAGCTGATTCTGTGTTTCTTACATACAATATCTCTCATTTCTACAGTACATATACAGTATGTAGGGATTTTGAACCTAAAGAGCTTTTAGAAACACTTAATTCAGATTCCTTTATTTTGTGGGTAAGAGAAGTCAGTTGGGTATGGTTAGAGCACAAGTAAGGGGACTCTCTCTCAAATAAATAAATAAAAATAAAGTTTTTAAAAAAGCAACCAGGGCTGGAGAGATGGCTTAGCGGTTAAGCGCTTGCCTGTGAAGCCTAAGGACCCCGGTTCAAGGCTCGGTTCCCCAGGTCCCACATTAGCCAGATGCACAAGGGGGCGCATATACATGTATTAATGCAACTCGCACTTTTGGTTAGAGAAACTTCTTTTTTTAGATGGCAGTGACCACTGAGATGACCCAAAAGGCAACACAGTCCCGAGAATGTTTAGCACTGAAACATCTCTATCACACCCTCCAACGCTCAGGATATATTGTGGAAGAGGTGATAGAAGAAGGAAGAAAGGAAGGGAGGGAGGGAGGGAGGGAGGGAGGGAGGGAGGGAGGAAGGAAGGAAGGAAGGAAGGAAGGAAGGAAGGAAGGAAGGAAGGAAGGAAGAAAGGAAGGAAGAAAGGAAGAAAGGAAGAAAGGAAAGAAAGAAGATAGAAAACTCTTCAGTTGGAGGAATCAAATAAAGTTTATTTCTTTTAAAAATCTGGCTGTCAACTGCAAGAAAACAGGTCATATGTCAAGGGAGCATGAATAAGAATGCATGTTAAAAAAAAAAAACCCTGAGAAGAGCCGGGCGTGGTGGTGCACGCCTTTAATCCCAGCACTTGGGAGACAGAGGTAGGATAGCGGTGAGTTTGAGGCCACCTTGAGACTACATAGGGAATTCCAGGTCAGCCTAGGCTACAGTGAGACTCTACCTCAAAACAAAACAAAAAACTGAAAAAGGAAATTATACTTTGACAATTCTGCTGTTCAGGAATGTGCTCACAAGTTCTTAGTGGCTGTGTGGCTCATGGCTAGACACAGCAAACCAGAACACTACATAAGGCAGATCTAGATACTATCCCACATTCAAGGCTACACATGGCTTTGAGAATCTTGGGGATTATTTACTACCAGGATGCATTGCCAACATTGTAAACCCAGGGTATATTTACATCAAACTGACCACAATTCTTCAGAAAAATCTCAGGTGGCTGAGGGACATGGGTACCTCTGCTCCTATGCTGAGAAGGCAAGCAAGTTTGGGGACGTTTGATGACTAGAAACTCTGGTGCATTTTACTATGTTTTCTGCCTCAAATCACAAACCACTATCCTAACCCTACCTCTGACCCAAACTTTCCTTTTTCATATGACCCGGTCACTTAACCTCTTGACTTTAGTTTCTGGGAAAACAATGCTTTGTGCCTCCTTTGGGTTTGCCGATTTTAACGAAAGTGTGGGAGTACTTGGAGGATGAACTCTTTCTAACTGTCCCTATTCTTCCCATGGAAAACAAAGACCCAGCCAAACTGACACCTGCGGACACACATGAATCTGACTGAGCCAAAGGCCTCAGATCCCTGTGAGAGACCTGTGTGTGGATCAATCTAGTGTTCAGAAAACAGATACCTGACCCTCCATTAACTGAGAAAATCAACATGGATGGCCAGCTTATTTGCCCGAGCCTGAGGTTACTACCCAGACCCCAGACCCCTCGTTGCCCGGAATGAAACCCACCAATGTTATAGATCAGCCCTGGGCGGTTTCCTTGCTGGATGACTTTCAACGCTCGGACACCATTACCACCATCCAGAGAGAAGCCCTGACACCAGCCCGGCATGCCTTCTGGATGAATCCCCCTTCCGACTCTCATCGTGCAGCTGTGGGCAGAAGAGCAAACAGGTACATATGCAATCATCCACGTCCGTCCTCCTACCTATCCTAACATCAGGCAGCACCAGGGTGGCCAGCACCAAGTTAGGTCTCCATTACTGACTCTAGTGACTTCCACGGACAGTGAGGAAATTAATCCTAGGAGTAACCACAGTATCACACTGTGAGAAAGACACTGGCATCTGCAGCTATGCAGTTTGGGAGGAAACACAGGATTCTGTAGGTATTACATAGGAGGCAGGGTCTCACTCTACCCCAGACTGACCTGGAGTTCACTATGGAGTCTCAGGGTGGCCTCAAACTTACGGTGATCCTCCTACCTCTGCCTCCCAGGTACTGGGATTAAAGACATGCGCCACCATACCCAGCTGATTCTGTGTTTCTTACATACAATATCTCTCATTTCTACAGTACATATACAGTATGTAGGGATTTTGAACCTAAAGAGCTTTTAGAAACACTTAATTCAGATTCCTTTATTTTGTGGGTAAGAGAAGTCAGTTGGGTATGGTTAGAGCACAAGTAAGGGGACTCTCTCTCAAATAAATAAATAAAAATAAAGTTTTAAAAAAAGCAACCAAGTTTGGGACTCAGTGGTTAAAGCACTTGCCTGCAAAGCCTATGTCTGGATCCTCAGGATCCATGTAAAGCCAGATGAACAAGTGGCACATGCATCTGGAGTTCCTCTGCAACAGCTAGAGGCCCTGGTGTGCCCATTCTCTTGCTCTCTTTCTCTTTCTCTATGTCTCTTTCACACACACACTCTCTCTACTTGCAAATAAATAAAAATATTTTAGGGAAAAAGCCCTCTGAAAAGACTGTAAGGAGAAGTAACTGACGGTGTTTCACATGTAAGGACGAATGGGCTAACAATGGCAGAGCACTACTGAGTTGGCAGCTCTGCCATGAACTCTGGAACCCGGGGTCAGGTAACTAAGAGGCCCTCTGAGCCTCTGCTCCCATATCATAAGATATAACAGGATTGCCTGTCTGTCCTAAAGCCTTGGGAGGCTGTGGAGAATCCAGAGAGAAGGTTTATATGGAAGCCCTTTAGGAAGTACGAATTCCATAGGTAATCCAAACTCTGTGACAAATGCCAGGTCCTAGAGTTAAGACTGCCACAGTCCTGTGAAGGTCAGAACAAAAGCGGTAGCTAACCATGTCAAGTGGTGGATTGTGGCTCCTACATTAGCCAGCGTAATCTAGACTCCAGCCCTCCCTGGTATACATCCTGGCAAACACATCTGTATCCACTGCAGGGAAGCCCTTGGGAAGCCTTCCTGTGGTGATTCAGCCCCATTCCACAAATGGCGCAAATGGAAGTTATTTTTTTTTTTTTTTTTTTTTTTTTTTTTTTTTTTTTTGGTTTTGTGAGGTAGGGTCTCACTCTGGTCCAGGCTGACCTGGAATTAACTCTGTAGTCTCAGGGTGGCCTTGAACCACGGCGATCCTCCTACCTCTGCCTCCCGAGTGCTGGGATTAAAGGCGTGCGCCACCACGCCCGGCTGCAAATGGAAGTTAGACATACTCATCTATCTTTGCATTAGGGCAATAAACTGACAGGGTCCTATAGAAAACAGAAAGTCAAAACCCAAGAACAAAAGTGAGTTAATGTCCCTGCCACACACTAAAAAGACTGTTACCTAACCCTCAAAACTTGTTGTTTCTCCCTGCCGGCAGATTGCAATGCGTGCATTGAGATGGTACAACAGCACATTTCGGATTTCCATAAACAGCTCCAATTAGATTTGTGGGGCTGAAGGGTTCATCAAAGGCCAGCCTGTCTCCTCTCCAATGCCAGCTCCTCTCCAGTGCTGAAAGCTGCCAGCAGAAGGGAAATGGCAGGGAAGTGGGGGTTTCTCTTCACTGGCACAGTTACAAATAGGAGCCCTACTTCAATACATGTAAAATAAAACTAGCTTTCACTATACACTCAAAAATGGTTTATTTTCAAGTATCAGATAACATCAATCAGATTTTAAAAATCCATTAGGCCCTGGTTCTAGTCTGTGCAGTCAGAACAGTTATCAACCATGTGTGTCTACTTCTATGGGCAGAAGGTGGTCTTTCCTAGTCCCCCTCCCCAGGAACTTCTCCCCCTGAGCTTTGTACTCACAGGTTTGGCTGCTCTTTGTCAGCATAGCAGAACAAGAGAGGACTCAGGCTCCGGGCCAGCTCGTGCTCCTCAAACTGGCCTGCAGCATCTGTCCTTGCATTGTCCTGTCTGAAGATCAGTGGTAACCCTTTAGGAAGGAGGGGACAAGTTTATATCATTCCCACCCAGTCTACCCGTGAAAGGTGCAAATGGGAAAATCATCAAGGGGAAGACAGTGAACACTGAGTGCATGAGTGGGCTCAGTTTACTGTCTAAAAGAACAGTTTGACTATGATTAAGCATGTACTACGGAAGCAGGGAAGGGTTAGCAGCTTAGCCCGCTGAAGTCAGCTGTTTGCATTGGCTCCTTTTAGTCAGCTGAGAAAAAGACATCCAAATTCCCATGACCCATGCCAAAGGCTGACTTACAGCCTCCAAACGTACCTGTTTTATTGATGAGCCAATATGGAGCAGAAATGAAGATTTTTAAGGATCCTTCTGCTCGACAGACGATCCGGATGGTGAGATTAAGCTGCCGCCGGTTGATGTCATACAGTCGCATTCTCACCATATAGTTTTGGGTCCCAGGTGGAATAAGTAATTCTTTACAGAGTGGAAAGTTCTCCAGCGACACCCCTGAAGAAGGAATAATGTATGTCTTTGTGGGATCTCAAGTAAATTTGTCAAGAATAGCCCACAGCAAACCAAATAGGGTTTTTTCAGAGAAACCACTAAGGGTAGCAGCTGGAGGTCCTGGTGTTCCCACTCTCTGTCTCCCCCCCACACTTGCAAATAAATAAATTAAAAAATCTTTTTTAAAATGAATTTGCACCTTTATGTGCAAAGTTAATTGCACTAATAACATTTTAATTTTTGTTTGTTTATTTATTTACTTATTTGAGAGCGACAGACAGAGAGAGAAAGAGGGCAGAGAGATAGGTGCACCAGGGCCTCCAGCCACTCCAGCAAACAGACACCAGACATGTGCGCCCCCTTGTGCATCTGGCTAACGTGGGTCCTGGAGAATTGAGCCTCAAATTAGGGTCCTTAGGCTTCACAGGCAAGTGCTTACGTGCTAAGCCATCTCTCCAGCCCTAAAAAATATCTTTTAAAAGCTGGAGTGTGCCGGGTGTGGTGGCGCACGCCTTTAATCCCAGCACTCGGGAGGCAGAGGTAGGAGGATCGCCATGAGTTCAAGGCCACCCTGAGACTACAGAGTTAATTCCAGGTTAGCCTGGACCAGAGTGAGACCCTACCTCGAAAAACCAAAAAAAAAAAAAAAAAAAAAAAAAAAAAAAGCTGGAGTGTTGGTGCACGCCTTTAATTCCAGCGCTCGGGAGGCAGAGGTACGAGGATCACTGTGAGTTCAAGGCCATCCTGAGACAACAAAGTGAATTCCAATTCAGCCTGGGCTAGAGCATGACCCTACCTCAAAAAAAAAAAGGAAGGGAGGAATGAATGAAGGAAGAAGAGAGAGAGAGATTGGAGCCTGGTAGTCACATTAAGGAGTATACATTGCATAATTGTGCTATCATTTTACTCCTACAATTCCAGAAAGCTCCCAGTACTAGTGATGATTATTAGATGTGTGCTTGGCACTTGAGGTGGAGCAAAGAAGTGTAGCTTTCTATACCGAAGTGCCTGACTTTGAGTCCCCAGTCTGGTCTTATTCTCTCCATGACGTGAAGTAAACTACTGACTCCTTCACATGCCTGGGAGATGTGGTGACAGCAGTACTATATGGCACGACTGTGGTGAGAATGGAGACCCAGTAAAGCATGACACCAGAAAGGACAAGTGTGCTTCATATCGGGGCTCAGGAAACATGTGGACATGTATACTAGAAAACTACTGAAATGCAAGCTTATTTTCTTCAGCAATTAGCAACTACTGTTACATCATTTTTTTTTTTTTTTTTTTGAATCATACTCAAGGTCACCAAAATGTAATCGTGTCACTAAGAGACTTCCATGGGATTCCTACAAAGGATCCTTACCCAGTTCAATGTTCTGGGATGTGTCAGCTGTGTGGAGGGCCACCTCTTTGCCAGGTTTCAGTGTCCCATTAATGGGCACTCCTTTCACATAGAAGTCAAGTTCACAAGGCAGCAAGTTGCAGATGACCACAGTTGGTAGGAGATATATGGTATGCCCAGGCTGTCTGAAAATCTGTTTTGCACTGTCAGAAAATATGTTTGAGGGCATGTAATCTGGATAGTTCTCTTTTTTAATAGCCACACAAAACCTAGGAAGACAAAATGGTATGAGAATTTGTCAGCACAAGTAAAGACTTGAATTTTTTCTTTTTAGCTAAATAACACAGAAAGTGTTCAAGTCAGTAAGATACCTGAAATTTTTAACCAAAATACATCTACTGAGATGTAATACATAAGAAACTGTGTATTTTAAATGCTCTGTTCAATGAGTTTTAGCCATTATGTACTCCTGTGTATTTATCACTCAAAGCAAATTATTTATGGCTGGAGAGATGGCTTAGCGATTTAGACACTTGCTTGTGAAGCCTAGGGATCCAGGTTTGATTGTCTAGATCCCACATAAGCCAGATGCAGAAGTTGGCGCAAATGTCTGGAGTTCGTTTGCAGCGGTTGGAAGCCCTGGCACACAAATTCTTTCTCTATCTCCTCTTTCTCTCTCTTAAGTAAATAATATTTTTTAAAAAATTTGAAAAGAAAGACAATTTTTTTAACTTATATAAGGGATTCAGTGGAGAGAGGTTTGGGGAGGAAGAAAAGAGAGGGTGGTGGGAGAACATTATAATCATGCTGCATTGTCTCTATAAATACATAAAGGCCATCAATAATGTTATAAAACTAAAAAAAATATATAACAAAAAACAACTTATAGACAGGGGGGTCTAACCTTTGACTTCTCTGGGCCACACTAAACGAAGAAATGTTTTGGGCCACACAGACTTCTTTACCCTCAAAGCTCCCTCACGTTCCTTCCCTTCCAATACTCCTTCCCTGTCATTCAACAGTAACTTTCTATTAGGCAAGTCTGTTCATGGATACAAATGGGGTCATAAGGTATGTATTACTCGGGGTCTGGCTTTTATGTTTTCTTTTTCTTGCATAACATGAAGCTTTAACAGGGTCCACTCATGTGGTACACATATGTAATTTTTTTTATTGTCTATGAGTAAGCCATGGTATGAATCCTTTATTAACCTGCTGATCTCCAAATGGATTATTTCCAGTCTAGGGATAAATAAATGTTCTCATGAAAGTATTTTTAGGTATGTATACCTTCATATGTCTTAGACATATACCTACAAATAGACTTGCTGAGTTTTTACATTTATTTTGCAAGTAGGGGGAAGAAAGGAGAGAGGACAGAGAGAATGGGCATTCCAGGACTTTCCAGACGCATACACCACCGTGTGCGTGTAACTTACATGGGTCCTGGGGAATTGAAACTGGTCCTATGGTTTTGCAGGCAAGCTACCTAAACACAAAGCCCTCTCCTCAGCCCAGTATGATTTTTTAAAAATATTTATTCATTTATTTGAGAGAGTGGGGGGGATGGCTACTACAAATGAAGTCCAGACGCACGGGTCGCTCTGTGCATCTGGCTTTATGTGGGTACTAGTGAATTAAACCCAGGTCATCATGCTTTGCAAGCAAGCACCTTTCACCACTGAGCAAACTCTCCAGCCCAATTTCTGACTTTTTAAGGGGTGTGTTGTGTTTATGCATAAGAAATCTTTGCCTACCTTAGGTCATGAAGATGTTCTTGTACAACATACACACATTCATACTCACTATGGTATTTCCTATACATGCAACTATATCATTTGGATCTTTATGCTTTTTAATTTCCCTACCTATTTAGTATTTATTTCTGCTCCTGCAGTGGCCAGGGTGACTACTACATATTAAGGAGAGCTCCTGGTTTTCAGTCTGAAGGTTAATAAAAAGGCTCAGTAGTTCACCATCAAGATATTACATATGCGTTTATCACAGATGACCTTTGCCAAAAAGGTTTCCTTCTGGCCCTAATATGCTAAGTACTATGAGCTAAATGTTTGCATTACCAAAATTGTGATGCTGAAGCCCAGACTTTCGATGGGGTTAGTATATCACAAGAGGAGTAGGAGAGCCCACAGCTTGCCCTCACTCTTTGCTACATCTCTGAGGAGATGATAAGAAGGCTTCAAAGAGCTCAATGTGCACCTTGCTCTTAGATTCCCAGCCTCCAGAACTGTGAGCCGAACAACCTCCACTCACGGTCTGCAGCTTGGCCAATGGAACATTCTCATAAATGGGAAGTGAATTCTCCCAGGCACTTTTCATTCTCAGGTAATTTTTCTAGTTACTGAGATGGTTTTCTCTTTAGATTCCTAATGCGATAAATACATATGCTGATTTTCAAATGCTGTGTTAATCTTACACTTCTAGGATAAATTCACTTGGCCAGTTTTATTTGATGATATCCTCTTATGAGTATTTGTTTATCTCTTCTAGCACTGCATCTAGTAAGACATACTCATTGGAATAGGAAAACATGACTTTAAGTGGAAATTTTGTCAGATTTCTCAAGAAAGTGAGCATTAAGTAAGTACATGGACCTTTTACTTAAGATACCTGAAAGTCTTTCATACAGGGGGGAAAAAAAAACTATGCCCAGGATTTTTCTCTCCAATTTAGATACGAGAGCTGGTTAATTTTTATTTTTCTTTTGCTTTTTTCCCTCCTTTCATCGTGCAGAGTACACAAATAAAATTCTCATCTTATTTGTGTGGCAAGGGTGTTTGTTGGTTGTTTTCCCAAAAGAATTTGATGAGTAATTCCCCAAAACTTCGGTAAGTGCTATCCCTTGAGTTCTCATGAACTAACTAAGGATTAAAAAGCAAAAGCTTCGGGGTTGTGAACAAGCACGGCTGAACCAGTAAGGGTTTGTGGAGAAAGACTGCCAGCAGAGCCAGCCTGAGGGGCAGCTCGCGCTCCGGGCCATGCCAGTAGCAGCACGTACCTGAAAAAGCGGCTCTTCTCAGTGTCCATGGAGTGGCACTCCCGTTTGCTGCTACTAACCTCTGCCGTCTTCACTACGTTGGTCCAGTGAATAGGAGCCTTACAGAAAAACACGCCCAATCCTTTGGGCCGGGCCTGTAGCCGCCAAGAAGTGAGGTGTAAAGGCACAGCAAACGAGTCCCCTGGCATGATAGCGGGAAGCACCACTGGCTCTGCCACAGAAACAAGGGTTAGCGCTGTCGGGAGCTGGTCCTCCCCCCACGGCCTCACTTATCCCAAGACAAAAGGCGGACAGACTGTGTACACTGACTGCTGCGGAGGCGTCGTGACAACAGCTGGCAGATACCTATGGCGCGCTAGCTAGGCTCTAGAGCATCTGAACGTACTGTCGGGAGCCGAAGGACTGTCCAGCCGGAGTTCCATGGGCGTCTCGAGTCTGTTCCTCACAATGAGGGCCGACCGCACAGTGATCACTTTCCGAGCACTGCCTTCCATTGTCACTGCAAAGACCACCCGCACGGGTGGGAGTGAAGAGAACTGTGAAGGAGAGAAACGACGTAGCCATGCGTTAGAGTGTGTGTGTGCGTGTGTGTGTGTGTGTGTGCGCACACACACACACAATACAAAACTACCCCAGGATGTCAAAGGTTAAAGCAACATTCACAGCGCTGCGATGAAGTTATTATCCAAGCCTAAAACCATCACACTCTCAAGGAAACAAATATGGCAGACTATGAATAGATAGGAACACTGTTAAGAATCACCAATAAAAAAAAAAAATCTATAAAAATAATCCACTCAGAAGGGAAATCACAAAGTATGACCCAAAGCAAGCCCTCAGGGCGAGGAGAGAGCTCAGTGGTAAAGCATATGCCTAGCAGTGGGGCTTAATTCCTGGTAATGAAGAATTTAAAC
Organism: Jaculus jaculus; assembly: GCF_020740685.1. Lineage (NCBI taxonomy): Eukaryota > Metazoa > Chordata > Mammalia > Rodentia > Dipodidae > Jaculus > Jaculus jaculus. Next base: position 46,891,946 of record NC_059106.1, on the reverse strand, counting down.
AAATCATCCCCAGGCCTCTGAACACTAAAAGAACGTCACCTAAGACTGTGACCCATCCAATTTTCCAAACCTGTTGTTAGTAAAAAATAAAAAATCACCCAGACATGGCAGTGCGTGCCTTTAATCCCAACACTTGAGAGGTAGGAGGATCACGGTGAGTTCAAGGCCAGCCTGGCACTACACAGTGAGTTACAGGTCAGCCTGGGCTAGAGTGAGACTCTACCTCAGGGTGGGATGGGGGCAACAAATTTTAGAAAAATCTGCTACAAGGTTTCCACACATATCAGCCCTCATAAGGAAACAGCAGCCAAGACTCACTTTCAGCTCTACTAGAGGGGAATTAAGTAATGGTCATCTGAAGCAACTAAAATTAGAAACACTGAAGCAGAACTTTGCAAGACATGGAGTGATTTTCCTCCTGTGGCATTTTCCTTCCAGATTAACACTGAAACAACATTCCCTGAACACTAACAATGGGTTGGGTCCTGCCCAAACACTCACACAGAAACCAGAAGTCTTTGTCTTTATAAAACCCGCGCTGTGTCAGAAAGAGTCGTCTGCCATGGCGTTTCTCAGGAGCAAATGACTTCAGTGTCACCCTTCTTACTCTTTGGGGCCCACATACTACTCCTTGACATGCCGACAGAAAATCAACACTCATATTTCAAATAACTCCAAAAATAGACTTCTTTCTTCACTGTAACCCTCCAGGTTCTGCTCAACAACTGTTTTCCATTCCATATAGCTGACAAAGTTGCTGAATTCCTGATCCTTTTGCCTCCACCTCCCAAATGGTAAGATTATTGACATGTGCCACTGAGCACTTTTTTTTTTTTTGGAAGCAGCGTCTCACTCTAGCCCAGTCTGAGCTGGAACCCACTCTGTAGCCTAGGCTGCCCTCCAACTCAGTGATCCTCCTACCTCAGCCTCCCAAGTACTAGGATGAAAGGCATGCACCACAATAGTCTGTAATCCCTCTTTTCTAAATAAGACACCAGATTTTAGAAGCTCAACAAAATGAGGGGAAGTTAATTATCTCTGGCCTTTGGTTACAGCGAAAACGTTTCGCTTCCATGTACTAACACTTAACACTTTTTGTGCTGCTACCACGTGAAAGGAACCTTTGTTTTTAAGAACAAAATCCCCCATCAGATGCACTAGTGAGGTCTTTGAAAGCATTGCTATTCGAATGCGAGTCCAGAACATACTGACAATGCTAATTTACCAGGGAAAGAAATGACACCACATCCAAGTGTTTCATTCTGCCAACTTTTTTATTAAAGCAAACCCTGTGTTAAGAAAAAAAAAAAAAAAAAAAAAAAGCAGCCTAATAAGCAATAAAACAAAGAGCTCTGCTTTCTGTCAAAGCCTTCCGGAAGTCCAAGTGAAAAAGTGAACAATCATTTTTGCAGTGTTTTTGGAGGGACACGTTCCAGGGCTCAAACCATTATCAAAGCTCAAGCCTCCTGGCCCAGCCCCCAAGAGCTCAGATAGAGTCAAGGCCACTGACAACTGTTGGGAATTACCATGGTGTCACCTCCAGGCCAAACTGAAATTTTATAATTCAAAACTAGCAATCGTCACAGAGAAGAAACTATAAACAAAAGCTGGGAAATAAGTTCTTAATGTCACTTTGTGGCAATGCTTCAAAAGCCAAATGGGAAAAATAATTCTACTATTTTTCTTTCGTGTTTCCTTGTGTGACCTCTGGACCCAACATATGAAATGCTTGGCCACCGCAGGGGAAATTTCTATTTCAACATAGAAAGAAAAGACGACCTTGGGCCAACATATTTGCCTGCTCTTTTTCAGTGCAATGCTTAATTACATACAAGTGAAAGGGAGACTTTTTCTCACGAGGAAAGCAGTAATTAATAGAGAAGGCTGCGATAACTTCCAATCTCACATAAGTCATAAAGTCCTCTTATCAAGAAATACGCACTGGTATACGGTCCAGGCACTGTGTATGGACTCAATACACACAATGACAACAGGAAATCAATACTCACATAAACCTGAGGGTGTATGATGTTTGTTCTGCTGCCAGGGCTGCCAATCTAAGAAAAAATCCACAAGTCAGAGAGTTAGCACAGACCTAAAGTCAATGACAATAGAACTTGCTTAGAAGGGCGATACTTGAAAATGCTTTCAGGTTCAATATGTCTATTATAAAAATAAAACATCAATTCTCAAACAATATGGGAGAAAGTACTCAGTCCACAACATGTGATGTGTGCAAAATCTCTCCAGACTCAGCAATGCAAGGGAAAGGTATATATGGGAAGCATTAGTCCTTTTACTTCCTGGCAGAAATTTAGGCAGGAAAACAATCTGGAGGGAAAAAAAGAGATTTAACCTCCCCACAAACCTAAACACTTATAGAACAGTACTTCCCAGGAAGACTGTTCACCAAAAAAGCTGCACTAATTCTGCACTTCCCACCTCCTCAGTAGATACCCATGAAGTCAGTCAGCTGCCCAGTGAAACTTAAGTATCACGCTGTCTGCTTCAGCAGGACACTGACCTCCATGTGCAGAAGAAGCAGAGAAGCTGCTGGCACCAGTTCCCACTGGTCCTGCAGCCCACAGCAACACCAGCGGGGGCAAACTAGCAAAAGGGTGTGTTAGGGTATTGTGATCAGAAAATAAATGGCAAGGGACATCTTTATTCTTCTATGTTACAGAGAAGGATTTGGGGACATAGCGCTAACAGAACCAAGGGAGAACATTGTAATATGAAAAAGTATATGAATTGATATAAATTAATAAGCTTGACTATGTCAAAGGCAGCCAATTACAGTTGGCCTTCTCTACACACAATTTTCACATCAGTACTCAACTAACCCCTATAGTTAGATGGTCACACCTGTGCTAAGCATGTGCAAACTCTTATTTCCTTCTCTTTAGTCCCTAAATAAGACAGTATGGAAACTATCTGCATTGTAGTTGTCATCACAAGATATAGAGATGATACAAAATGTACTAGATGGGCTGGAAAGATGGCTTAGCAGTTAAGGCGCTTGCCTGCAAAGCTAAAAGGACTTCGGTTCAATTCCCCAGGACCCAGATAAGCCAGATGCACAAGGTGGTGCATGCGTTTGGAGTTCGTTTCCAGTGGCTGGAAGCCCTGGTGCACCCATTCTCTCTCTCTCTCTCTTGCTCTGCCTCTTTCCCTAGTAATAAATAAATAAATAAATAAATAAATAAATAAATAAATAAATAAATAAAATATTAAAATATACTAGAAGACATTTAATACAAGGGACATAAGTATCGAAGGATTTTGGCAATAAGGATAGTGGCTGGAGTCTGGAGCTCATCCCCACAGCTGCTGAGGGCAAACTGTACTCATCTGGATGACTAATAAGTAGTCGATCAGGCAATCTGAGCATAGGACATCTGCCCAAGCAGGGGGTGGGGGAGGTGAACAAACCTCACTACAGTGAGTTGATTACAGGCTTCACTATTTGACAGCCTGGCTGGACTGAGGTGTGGCTATGGCATAGTGGTGCCACTGAACGCAGCCCTCTGCAGCAGGCACTTACCGTGGAGGAAGAGGAATTTTTATCTGGCGCTGCATATCGAAAAAAGGTCCCAACCTTGTCCACTGACACAGGGCTGACTTGTTCCCAGCCATTCACTCTCACTTGTAGCTGATGGATCCGAAGGTCATGGGTGTGTCTATCAGGCAAGACACAGGAAGGGTATAGTAAACAAACAGTCTCAGAGGGAAGGAGAGTAGAAGCTGATGTACAATATAATGACATAGGAAGCAGTGGCTAAGCCCTCCAGCCATTACCTAATGCAGGAGAAATTAAGAGGACAGTTTAACTGAGCTTTGCACCTAAAGCATAAATTGTAAGATCTGGAGAGCTTGAGCAAGAAGGGTGGGTGCCAGCCCCTTGTCCAAACCATGAGATTCTGCACAATAACCAGGTCCCGCCCTACCAGCCCCCACCTTTATAAAATAAGGACATCAGGAAAAAAGTCACTACAGTGTGGTAGTGAAAAGTACTAGCCATTGAATCACATAATCATGCTTGTGGGAATAGAAGTTTGTTTTTTTTCTTGTTGGTTCCTCTGTTGAACCTCCTCCTTCTCTCAGGACCACATCCAGTCGTTTGGCTGGGGCCCTAAATGACCACAGACCAGCATCTGAGAGACGCAGCATTTAGAGCTGAAGTGTTCAGCTGAAATTGGAGCAGAAGGCAGTGGGCAGAACAGAAGGAACAGGAGGAAATTGCACATTTAATTCTATTTTAGATTTTCCCTAATTCAAGCCAGAAGGCTGAAATAGGGGAACTGAATTTGAGGCTGACAGGAAGGGAGGAGGGAGGCAAAGAGGGGGTATAGTGTGCCAAAGGGAAAATGCCAAAAAAGGCATTTATTTTGACGAGTTCAAACAGAACAGTGGGACTTGCAGTGGGTTACAGAACATGGAAACTAAAATGGTATCGCTACCGAGGTCGAGCCCTTTCAGAGGCAAGAGGCACAGTTCCTCGGCTCCTCCAGAAATTCCGTCAACTTTCCCATGGCTGCTCCGAGAGCCATGTGGAAGACGCCTCTGGGAACTGTGGCCAGGCGTAGGGATCGTCTCACTGCCCCTGTGCAGACCCACATGTTCAAAACCCTCATCAGCAGAGGGAAAGCACACAGTACAAAGCCACACAAGAGGAAGAAGCACTCGGACGTGGGTGAGGTTTGCAGAACCAGACTGGAGCCCTGAAAAGCTTGTGACTGTGGAAGGCTGACCCCATCTCTTCCACTTCAGCTCAGCTTGGAAACAATCGAAGTCTCAGACACTAAGTCTTCAATTATTCACACCCATGGGACAGCCTTTCCATTTAAAACTGGTTACCAATAATGGGACACCTCATTGGATAGTTTATGGTCTCTCAAGAACCAGACATAAAGCTTTTTCCCACACTTACTCCAATCCTTTGGCTGGCTACTTCAGGAGTACATGAGCTAGTGGTGCCCCTTGAAAAATTCTTCTCGTGATGCCTTGAATCCCTATGTACTGTAATTGGCTCTGCGCCTGAACCTGTCCACTTGCTGAAAATGCTGTGTAGCCCACAGCGACTTTTTTTTTTGGAGGTAGGGTCTCACTCTCCAGGCTGACCTGGAATTCATTCTGTACTCTCAGAGTGGCCTTGAACTCACAGTGATCCTCCTACCTCTGCCTCCCAAGTGCTGGGATTGAAGGCATGCACCACCATGCCCGGCCCACAGGGATTTTAAGACTGAAATCACTATGCTTGGAAAACAGTGTCAGAACAGCATGTCACCCTGCACATGGAAACCAGGCCAGGCTACAGAGAACATGAGTGTCAAATGTATCCATGTTTGCACTAAGTTATCTTTTTATGTGTCAAGCAAATGGAAATAGACATGAACCACCAGAATGCCTAGACGGCCTATATTTTAAGCAACTTTCAATTATGTTAACAACAGATCATTAATAAGTAAAAAGGAAAACACTAGGGAATATTAACACTCACTTTTTCCCTTTCAAGGAAAGAGTAAATGGTCATATCTTACCTGTGCCTTAATTTTCCTCTGGCTTCAAATTCAAAGGGGATCTCTTCACCTGTGAGGACTTCTCGCCACTCGCTAACATTGTGGGCATCATCCAAAAACGCTCCGTTACCTTCTGGAACCATCCCAGGACTCCCACTGTGAGAGAGTGCGGCCCTGGAACCCAAGCAGATGAAAGGTTCCCATCTCTCCTTGCTCTGCATGCTGTCTCTAGGAGGAGGGCTGCGCACATAGGGACAGACAGACTCACAGCACAGAAGCAGCATCACCTCGCCCTGTTCAGTAGCCAAAGTGACTGGCTACATAGTGTGACCCAGCTTCACAAAACATTTTCTAAGGGGCTAGAAGATGGCTCTTTGTCTGCAAAACCTGCTGGCCAGACATATAAAGCCAGATGGATGGAGTGGCACATGCATCTGGGAAAAAAAATCATTTATATATAATCCCTGTGCCACTGGTGGTACATGCCTTTAATTCCAGCACTCAGGAGGCTGAGGTAGGAGGATTACTGTGAGTTCAAGGCCAGCCTGAAATTACCTAATAAATTCCAGGTCAGCTTGGGCTAGAGTGAGACCCTATCTTAAAAAAGTTTTATTTCTAAACTGTTAATTTTTAAAAAAGAAACATGGGCTGGAGAAATGGCTTAGCTATTAAGGTACTTGCCTGCAAAGCCAAAGAACTCAGTTTCAATTCCCCAGTACCTATGTAAAGCCAGATGTACAAGGTGGCACATGCATCTGGAGTTGGTTTGCAGTGGCTGGAGGCCCTGACATGCCCATTCTCCCTCTCTTCCTCTCTCACTCTCTATCTGCATCTTCCTCCTTCCCCCCCACCAAATATATGAATAATTTTTAAAAACTGGGGCCTGGCATGATGGCACATGCTTTTAATCCCAGAACTCAGAAGACTGAGGTAGAAAGATCACTGTAAGTTCAAGGACCACAAAGTTCATTTGTCAGCTTGCAGTACATTAAGATCCTGCTTCAAAATATCAAGCAAACAATAACAAAAAAACAAACAAATAAACAAAGATGGGGCTTGAGAGATGGCTCAGCAGTTAAAGGCACTTGGTTTAGGAAGCCTGCTGGCCTGGATTCAATTCCCTGCCACCTATGTAAAGCCAGACACAAAAAGTGGCACCTGTGCCTGGTGTTCATTAGCAGGGGCAGGAGACCCTGATATGTGCCTGTGTGCAAACTCACACACAAATAAAGAAATAATTTGAGGGCTGGAGAGATGGCTTAGCGGTTAAGCGCTTGCCTGTGAAGCCTAAGGAACCCGGTTCAAGGCTCAGTTCCCCAGGTCCCACATTAGCCAGATGCACAAGGGGGCGCATGCGTCTGAAGTTCGTTTGCAGAGGCTGGAAGCCCTGGCGCGCCCATTCACTCACTCTCCCTCTATCTGTCTTTCTCTCTGTGTCTGTCGCTCTCAAATAAATAAATAAATAAAAATTTAAAAAAAGAGCCGGGCGTGGTGGCGCACGCCTTTCATCCCAGCACTCGGGAGGCAGAGGTAGGAGGATCACCATGAGTTCGAGGCCACCCTGAGACTCCATAGTGAATTCCAGGTCAGCCTGGGCTAGAGTGAGACCCTACCTCGAAAAATCAAAAAAAAAAAAAAAAAAAAATTAAAAAAAAAAGAAAAAAGAAAAAATTTGAAAAACAAAAATGCCAGATGCAGTGGCACACGCCATTGATCCCAGCCCTCGGGAGGCTGAGGTAGGAGGATTACTGAGAGTTCGTACCAGCCTGGAACTACAGCATGTGCAAACAAAGGACAGTAGCAGCTCTTTTTTAAGCTGCTAAGTGAAAAGCTCCTCCATGGCCCTCTCATGCTTAATGGCTAGAAAGGTCCTCACGTACTCAGAGCACGAAGCCAACATCTAACCTGGCACAGTACTCACAAGAGGTTTTCACTTAGCTTGGGCAAACTCCACCCAATCTCATGGGGGCTGAAGTAAGTTTTATATATGGAGATGATTTCTTAGGGGTTGGGGAATAGAGGATGTTTGCAGAGCAGCCTCAGAAGAACACGAATGTCAATTTCATAAGCACACATCGCTTCGTGGTGGTGCACGCCTTTTATCCCAGCACTCGGGAGGCAGAGGTAGGAGGATCACCGTGAGTTCCAGGCCACCCTGAGACTACAGAGTGAATTCCAAGTCAGCCTGGGCCAGAGTGAGACCCTACCTCAAAAAAAAAAAAAAAAAAAAAGCAGTGCTGATGGGCTGGAGAAATGGTTTAGCAGTTAAGGTGCTTCGGTGCAAAGCCTCAGGTCCCAGGTTATGCCCCCCAGAACCCACGTCAGTCAGATGCACAAGGTGACGCAGGTGTGCAAAGTTGCATATGCACACAAGATGGTGCGTATGTCTGGGGATTAGCTATAGTGACTGAAAGCCCTGCCATGCCAATTCTCTCTCTCTCTCTCTCATAAATAAAATAATAATAAAGGGCTGGAGAGATGCCTTAGCGGTTAAGCCCTTGCCTGTGAAGCCTAAGGACCCCGGTTCGAGGCTCGGTTCCCCAGGTCCCACGTTAGCCAGATGCACAAGGGGGCGCACGCGTCTGGTGTTCGTTTGCTGGAAGCCCTGGCGCGCCCATTCTCTATCCATCTTTCTCTAACTGCCTCTTTCTCTCTGTCTCTTGCTCTCAAATAAATAAATAAACATAAAAAAATGAGATGTTACAAAACATCTCATTTCTAAAAAAATAAAATAAATAATAACAATAATAATAAAATTTTTTAATTAAGAGTGCAGCACCAAAGGAGACCTGGAATAAAGACTTTGCTGTAAGCCTTTTACTGTGAACATACTGTCGACCAGGTCAACATCTACTTCTCTGTGGCCCCTGCACAGATTCACAGCTCCCCACGACTGACGTGATGACAAGCACGGGCCTCAAGCCGGCCTACCCTGTTCTGCTGGCCTGTCAAGAAGGCTCTGGGGGCAGAGAGGGCTCCGGAGACAGGCTGCGTGCTCTCACCTGGTGGGGGTGGTGGTCAGGGCAGCAAACCACAACGTGCATCCTGTGTGGTTCCGCAGAGCAAAGGGGACAAATGGCTGCCGGCGCTTGGGAGTTTTCACGTCTGCTGTGACAAAAGAAGAACGCTATTAACACCGGCTGCTGTCTTCATGGCAGACACCCTCCCCATACCTAGAGATAGTGCCCACAGCTGTCTCCTGTGAGAAAGTAGGGGCAGGACACAAGGACCTACCACAGGGTTGTTGACAGGACAAACGGACATGCTATGTATGTGCTAGCTACTATGAGATGTATCACCCCCCTCACACACACACACAGGCATACATGCGTGTGCACGCCACACTCACACAGTTCTCTGAGCCTCACATCTCCCAGCACTTGGGAGGCAGAAGTAGGACTGCCAAGACTCTGAGGCTAGCCTGGGGCTACAGTGATTCTAGGAAGAGGAGACCTGAAAATAAATTCTAGAAAACCTAAGGAAATCACTCGGGTGCCTAAGCTGCATCAGAACGCTCTACAGTCCTCTGACCAAGGGCCTGTGTTACCTCCAGTGCCCACACAAAGTAAACAAGAGGTGGCAGCAGGACCCAGGCCATGGTGATCCGGGGTGGGAAGGCTCTCACTGAGGAGCGCACAACACATGGATTCTGCCAACCCTAGGGAGCCCAAGGCAGCCCCCCCTCCCTGCATCCGCCTGACCACACGGACAGCCTGAGGGAAGGCCACAGCGGGATGGTCTGCAATGGGGGAGGAGATGGCATCTAAGGAGGCAGCGACACAGACCACAGAGAACACCAGGGCAGAGCTGAGCTCTCCTCACAGACAGCAGAGAGAAGGCAAACTGTGCCCTGTCAGTCTTTAAGCAGCCATCCTCTCTTTGTCCCTTTGTACTAATACAGCATTCAGAACACTGCTAACCAGCAATGTCAGGTTAGCGCAAGTTTGATCTGGACACCCACAGAGGCTCAGGGAACCCTAACAACCCAGAAATCTGCTAAGAAGATAACTGGTTTCCACAGTGCTCCCATAATGCTATGGTGACACTTCTAAAGGTAGTTTCTATCTACAACTGTGCCAATTTCCCACCGCAGTGGCCTCATTTAGTCCCACAGGTCTGCTTTAGAAAACACTGCTGCGGAGGCCAACTCTGAAGAGCCATCCGTCTGCAGGGCGCGCCCTATTCACTGCTGGGCTCAAGAAGACACCTCCCTCCATGGCCACTGGCTCTCAATGCAGGAGATGACAGCCAGGAGGAAAAGAGGCCAGATGTGCCTTCCTGTCCCGCTGTGAGCCAGGATGGAAGTTTCCATTCGCAAATTAGATTGTAATAGGACAGGTGGCAGATGGCTTTGATAACTTTGTAAAAGAGAATAAAGTACTAGAAATTTATCTGAATTAAGCATATGGCTTTGGAAAAATAGCATGGAAGGGGCATACTGATGAGGACCTCAAGCTTCCCTTCCTGTGTTGATCACAACTTAGAGCACAGACGTCAGCAAGTCACATGTCAGGGGATAAAAATACCCAGAGTACACACAAGACCAAACCCTGCACCAGGATCCAAATACACTGCCCCTGCCTTTGGCACAGCACCAGAGAGAAAATTCCCAAATCCATCAAGAGAACATTATTGCCTGTGACCTCTAGACATTCTGCCTCCAGTAACCAAATCCAATTTCTTCCTGGGTTGAAAAAACCTAAAGCTCCTGACATCAAGTGCAGCTTCCAATGACTGCTGAGGAAACTCCCATCCCTCTGGACGTCCTTCCCAGAGAAATTTGGTCATTCTAAACAGTATGGGTTTGATGCTATACAGCAGTTCAACCTACCAGAAAGGACCTGGTTTATAAAACATAATAAAGCAAGCTGGAGAGATGGCTTAGCAGTTAAAGGTACTTGTTTGCAAAGCTTAATGGACCAGGCTCAATTCCCCAGTATCCACCTAAAGCCAGATGCACAAAGTGTTGTATGCATCTCAAGTTCATGTGCAGCAGCAACAGGCCCTGGGATGCCCATTCTCTTTCTCTCAAATAAATAAAATATTAAAAAACAGGGCTGGAGAGATGGCTCAGAAGTTAAGGCACTAGCCTGCAAAGCCTAACAATCCAGGTTTGATTCCCCAGTACCCATGTAAAGCCAGATGCACCGAGTGGCAAATACGTCTGGAGTTCATTTGCAGTAGCCAGAGGCCCTGGTGCACCCATTCTTTCTGTTTATCTCTCTCAGCTCGGAAATAAATAACAATATTTCAAAACAAAACAAAAACATCCATAAAAAGTCATAATCAACACATCCAAGCCCCAGGTCTGCTGCTAGCTGATCAAATGAATGAAAGCAAATTACTATGATGTCTGTCTGAGCCTCTGTCCTGTTAGCTACATAGAGATAATGTTTGGCTTTAGCTGAAGATTACAGAGCATACAAGAAAAAAACCCAAATTAAATGTGAGTACTCCCTCAAACACTTATCCCAGTAAGATCTTCTAAAACAAACAATAACAACAAGAACAATGTCCCTCTGTATTAATATCCCTATTCAGTATTCCAGTAGAGGGAAGTCAAGCTCAAATACATTTCTGCTTCTGGTGCTTTGCTTTGAAGACAGGGTCTTACTATGTATGTGAAGCTGGTCTTGAACTAATCCTCCTGCCTGAGTCCCTGAAGTGCTGTGATTACAGGTGTACACTCAAATAACTTTTTGATAAAATGTAATGATCCGCAGTCTGGAATTAGTCACATACAAACATCAATCGATCAGATTTAATCATACTCATGCTCATTAAGACAAGGGAAAGCATTCCAGTTCCTCGGTGCATGGGGTATTTCAGTTCTCCCACATTTACTTACCGTCAACTTCTCAAGGAATGTTCGAAGGTCACAGTGAAAAATAAAGAACTCTTTCTTTTCTATCTCCTAAGCATGTAAACTCCTATCTAAAGAAATTAAAGTGTCTCAGCAATTATCTTCTGGGAAATATTTTCTTAGCTCTATGGCTATGATAGCTCCAGCTTCATGGAGCCCGTGAATAAATAAATGCTCATTGAGGATTCCATAAGCAAAGACAAGTGGCATGCTTGGCAGAAGATGGTGTTCCTCCACCTACTTGCTTTTCTTTTGAACAAAGCCCCTTTAATTGGCCTTGGCTGTTTGTGCATCACATACTGCGGAGCGTATTCCACTTGCACCAAAGGTTAAGGGAGGTGGAAGACAGGCAATGCATTGCTGCTGATATAATGAGGTGCCACTCTGTTCATTAGTTGGAGATGTTCTTACAAACAAATGTTCCCCCTTCAGCTCCAGTGAACAAATATAAAAATCAATGTACCAGGCAGTGCTTGAAACAGGAAAAGGAAGCAAGCCCTCGCTTGGCTGTACTGTACCTCTAGCATAGATCTGGTGCTCTAGGTTAGTCAGACTGGCTGTGCTCCTAGTTCTAAGGTAGACAAGGGGGAGGCCTGGTAGACAGGAGAGACAAAGTTAGAGGGCAAGAATAAATGTGGCAAGTCAGCTCCACCTTCAACAACAAGCACAAACAGAACAGTATGGCAACAGCATGCACCGAGCAGTTACAGGCTCATCCTCCTGCGTTCTTAGGAGCCAAGAATGTGCCTGGCGAAGCGCGCTGCTGTGCACACAGCTCTCATCGCACGCTGACCCAAAGCAGCGCGCTTCTCTTTTTATAATTAGGGGAAGAAAAGCATAGCAAACGTTCTCTTCAGCAGAATGACGAGCCTTTTGAGGTTTCTTCATTTAAAGCAGATTATTTTCTTAATTGGCACAGAGAAAAGTTACAAGAACCAATCCGCATGGATTTGGAGGGAGGATACTCCATTCTAGTTGGAAAAACGCAGTAGCAACAGAATGCTGGTTGCTGGGGGCCTCAAACGCTCAGGAGAAGTCAGTGTGGGCTCCGGTCTTCAACAGTCTCTACTAGGGCTGATCTCACCATACTGAATTCTAAATCACATGTAGACATTACAAGAACGTTTATATTTGGTTCACAAAATGACCTTGAAATACAAAACTGTATGTTCAGGGAAGTGCCACAGCATCCAAGGCTACCTTTGGGACCAACCCTTAGGAACAAGGGCAATTATGTCAAAATGAGGCCAACACACTCTCCCCCCTGCTAAAGAATCAGCAAAACAATGCAAAACCAACAGTTCCTTAGGCTGAATTTTATAGAAGGGCTGTTCAAGGGGCTCGTTTGAAGGTTGGTCTGAATGAAAAGCACAACTCTGGGGGAGGAGGATGTGACCAAATTCTCAAATAAACCTGAAAGGTGTGACCAACTCATTCAACAAGATTGAAACCCAGACCTATTAAAATATGCATATTGCCCAGGTATTTCCATATGAAGAGGCATTTGGAAATTTGGTCTGGTTCTGTTTTGTATGGGTCAAAAGGCATATCCCACCTGCGTCAGCTTAATTGAAAATGAAATCTGTCTCCACAACAGGGGGAAGAAAAAAAAACATCAAAATAGAAAAGGGACTTGCTGGGAAGAAGATGGGAATTAGTGGAAGGGAAATAGGCAGAAGGATGAGAAAATAATGGCAGAAGATTATGATCAAAAAACATTATACTTAGACATATAAAACTGTCAATTTTTTTTAAAAAAGAAGCATTATTTTAAAAAACTATAAAATAAAACTTAACAGCAGCATTAGCAGATAACTGACTACAGAGAACAGAGAAAATTTACCAACAAGAGAGACAGGGAAACTATGTGCTACTACTGAATCTTGAGCCTTCCTAGCTATGCTGACTCTCCATTTAATACCTCCCCCCACCCCCAGGATGCAGCATGTTTTCAGAACCGCCACACTCTCTTGGACATATTACATATTACAAAGATTATTCAGTCCTGTGGGTAGACTATGGCTTTCTGGACATGAACTGGGAAGGTTAGGGAGGCAGACTGGAAGCACTGGCTCCTAAACGACGACCTTGGGACTTGAAGCAATAGCCTGAGAACACAGATACAAGTCACTCCCTGCGTCTCCTTCTAGAAGAACAAGGCAGACAGAGTCAGCTCACACACTCTGAGAGGCGAGCCAGCATAGATACTCCACACACTATGGAAACCCACTTCCCATGACATGTCTGCAGACCAGAGGGAACACTGAGGTATTCATGAGCTCTGTGAAGTCCAGCCAAGACTCCCCAAAGAAACCACGCTGAAAGAGTTGGGGCTGAGTTGAATTTGGATGACAATGGCTTGTAGAACAATGAAGCCCTTGCAGTTGTCTATCACCATCTCCCCAGCTCTGAGGAGAGCACAGCTCCATGGTGAAGCATTAAACAGACAAAGAAAACATCATCTGTGGAGAACAAACTGACTCTCCTTCCTCCAGAGGCTGGGTATTCAATTCTTTTATACTCTAAGAACAATATAGGCTCCCCCTTTAAAAACGTTTTTCCACATGGGATCCTGCCCTCCCTCTTTTCAAGAACACAGATAAGTCCACAAACTCGCTAACTTTAAATGTTAAAAGAGTGCTTTGCTGAGCAGCTGGTCCTGGTGCAATCTCAGGTGTGCCGGCTCATTTGCAACGTCACCGGAATTTAGACTCCCCTCTCCCAGTCGATGATGGAATTAGAGCCCATATCAAAAGTTCAGTAGTTTGAGCCAGAAAACTATCTTTTAACAAGGACTAAAATAGAATTAACACAGGACAGTCAGATCTTCCTATAAATTTCTCCATGAAAAATGACGGTTCGATTTAAATTTCTTAGGGAGGCATTGGTCTGTAGGTCAACACTGATAGAGACATTTGCAAATTAAAATCTTACTCTGTCCAAAGCATGGAGGATCTACTGAGGAGCCCATCCAGTCTTCCGTCTTGGCTGCAGCGACTTCCTTGTCTTCTTTACAGTAATCTGCCATCCACGACTCTTTGGTGCTTACATACTGGTCTAGAATTCCACAGAGCCATCGAGAGGAGAATTAGAAATGATTAAAAGTTCACATCACATCATTCACTTCAGCAACACAAGCCTTTCTTGTGCGCTTTGGTACGTGCGGGGCCCACGCTGGAAGCTCAGGGGGGCTAGGCCCTCGAGGTCTGCCACACCGCATGGAAGACATTAATGGGAGCAGAGTACTGCCACCACAGAGCTGATCCACGCTGCACAAGGGAATAAAACAGAAATAAACAAGATGCTATGGGGCCCAGGAGATGGGAACACTTACTCTGTTTTGGCAAGAGAAGGAATATACCCCAAAGTCCAAGGAAGTCTCGGAGTAGTGGAGCCCTTAGTGTTTGGAGAATAAATAACCACTACTAATGAAACTGAGATTGGAGAGGCATTTTGAGGGAAAGGAATAATATATGCAAAGACTCTAAGGTATGAAAAAGTACATGGCATATTCAAAAATGCTGTGTGTTGGGACATGGCGGAGAGAGCTGGGGAAGAGAAAGGCGTAATTGCAAGTAACATGGCATGCCACAACGAGGGAGAAGGTCTGGAGACACACTAGTTAGGAAGCTATGGTTGACTCAGGAGGTCGAGACCCAGCAGCAATGCTCCCGGGGAGGTTTATGTTTTGAAGGGAGATTCTCATGGGAATGGCAGCATGCAGCAGTAAAGACCTTCTGTGCCAAATGAGAGAGAAGCTAGTCTTTAAAACAAGAATCAATGATTTCTGGTTTTCAGGTCCAATACTTGCCTGTACAAGTGAGATGTATCCACGCACTAAGAGGTCCTAGCAATGTTTCTGGGTTTTAGAACACCATTAGAAACAGAGAATTGAAGATTTCACCAAACAAGAGAGTCTTTTTTAAATATATTTTTTGTTTTCATTTTTATTTATTTGAAAGTGACAGAGAAAGAGGCAGAGAGAGAGAGAGAGAGAGAGAGAGAGAGAGAGAGAGAGAATGGGCAATCCTGGGCCTCCAGCTACTGCAAATGAATCCAGACACATGCGCCCCCTTGTGCATCTGGCTAACGTGGGTCCTGGGGAATCGAGCCTTGAACCAGGGTCCTTAGACTTCACAGGCAAGTGGTTAACCGCTAAGCCATCTCTCCAGCCCAACAAGAGAGTCTTTAAAAGACATTTTAAAAAGGCATTCCTGCTCATCAGAAATACAAACAAGACTACTCTCATTTATAGGCTACTCAGAAGGATACAAAAAACTAACACAAATTAAGTAGATGATGGGAAAAACAATAGTAAAAATGACACAGTTTAGAATGATAAGGTTAATTTACTGTTGTATATGTGATTTTCTTTCCTTCCTTCATTTTAAAAATATTTTTTATTTACTCATTTATAAGCAGAGAGAAAGACAGACAGACAGACAGAAAGGATGGGTGCAGCAGGGCAACTACCACTGTAAACTCCAAACACATGTGAAACTTTGTGCATCTGGCTTTATGTGGGTACTGGGGAATCAAAGCTGGGTTGCTAGGCTTTGCAGGCAAGCACTCTAACTGCTGAACCATCACTCCAGCTCCTTCCTTTTTTCTTAAATATATTTTATTATTTATTTATTTATTTATTTATTTATTTATTTATTTATTTGACAGAGAAAGAGGGAGGGAGATGGAGAGACAGAGAGAGAGAATGGGTGCGCCAGGGCCTCCAGCCACTGCAAACGAACTCCAGACGCGTGTGCCCCCTTGTGCATCTGGCTAACGTGGGTCCTTTGGCTTTGCAGGCAAACGCCTTGAGTACTAAGCCATCCCTCCAGCCCTCCTTCCTTTTTTCTTGCCTCCTCCTTTTTTTCTTTCTTCCTTTCTCTCTCTCTTTTGTTCGTTTTTAAGGTAAGGTTTCACTCTAGCTCAGGGTGACCTGTAATTCAATACATATTCTAGGGTGGTCTCAAACTCATAGCGATCCTCCTACCTCTGCCTCCCAAATGCTGTAATTAAAGGTATGTGCCACCGCACCCAGCTCCCTCTTTTGTTTTATAAAATTTTGTTGTTTTTGTTTTTTGAGGTAGGATGTCACTCTGGTCCAGGGTGACCTGGAACTAACTATGTAGTCTCAGAGTAGCCTTGAACTCACAGTAATCCTCTGCCTCCTGAGTGCTGGAATTAAAGGCATGTGCCACCATGCCCAGCTTTGTTTTTTGATTTTGAGACAAGGTTTCACTATGTAGCCCAGGCTGACCTTGAACTCATGATATTCCTACTTCAGTCTCTGGAATGCTGACATTACAAGCCTATACCATGCTCAGTAACCACAGGTAATACAAATATCCAAACAAATTAATGAGTGAAATCTGATCACTTAAAATAGCAGTTTCAAATTATTCTGATCAAAAAAATTACGGCTGCATCTCACTCAGCATTGGATGGCTATCGAGAAGCCTTGATTGGCACACTGGAGAAAATTTGCAATTTACAATATCTATGTTACAACCCAAAGATAATCACAGTATCACCAAAATATGGTCATAAAACCAATAAACCAAATAGTGAATGTGAGATTTCACAGAAAGCATACAAAGTGCCCAGCAGTGCAGAGGTTTAATATTTATTTTCTTATTTGATAGATACAGTATGGGTACACGAGGACCTCACCCCCACAAATGAATTCTAGATGCACGTGCCACTTTGTGCCCCTGGCTTTATGTGCACAGGTCCTGGATAACTGAACCCAGCTGAACATGCTTTGCAAGCAAGGGCCTTTAACTGCTGAGCCATCTCTCTAGCTCTCCTCTAGTTTCAGGTGACAGAAATACAAGATTGAGTGGTTCTCTTTCACCCCATCAAATTCAGAGATGCACTTCTCAGTGTCACCACTAAGGAAACTGTTAGGATGTACCACTGGCTTGGCAACCCTCTAATTAAGTCATTTTCAGAGTTGGGTCAGCAGAATGGAAAACAACACAGGCAACTTGCTCTGCTGTTAAGATAGAGGTTTCAAAGTCATTCCTCAATCACTCTGCAATGTCCACGGTGGGGCATGCCTCTGATCCTAGCACTGTGGAAGCTGAGGAAGAAAAACCGGGAGTTTGAGCCCAGCTTGGGATACACAGTAAGACCTTGACTGAAAAAAAAAAAAAAAAAGCTTTAAAAGAAAAATCACTCTATGACCAGCCTGCGAGACATGAGTCTATCCTCACTGGCAGAACATTTAGTGAACACAGGTGACAAGCACTGGGAGGAGAAAGTTCACGGGGCTCTTCTGCCTTCCCCACGGAGCCTCAGCTCTGACCTAGTCACACAGGGCACCAACTCTGGAAGCCAAGTTAGGCTTGGCCAAGAAAGCAGCCATAACAAGTAAGTGATATCAGACACTGGGCAAAGCATTGCCCACCTAAGATTAATTGTCTACAGATAGGGTCTTCTGCGCAGAAAGGTGCCACCTACAACCAACGGGCAACTTTCCACTCACCGATCAGTACAGAAGTGATGTTGATGTCCAAGCGGGGTTTGGCCTTGGCCTCCAACTTCAGGCGAGGAGGATGGAGACGACTCGCTGCCTGTTGTTGCCAGGATACAGAGCAGGGCCATGGCTCAATAAATGGCTCCCAGCCTGAAAGAACACAGGAAGTAGGACATCTGTTCAACAGATATCAAGGCTTCATAGAGGAACACTGTTCACAAATGCTTAGGAAGGATAGACTATAGCTTAACAGACCCAATTCACTTTCATAATAAAAGTCCCACCTCTCACTAAGGTCACTCTACAGATGTCTGCTGTCCATGGAACACATGGGGAAAAGCATAAGCGGTCCCACTACAGTCTTGCCAAGGTGACAGGAATGGGGCGGGAGGATAGTGCCCTATGTGGTTGAGTAACAGGTGCATTTGGAGGCTTATTAGCCTTACAGGTACAAAAGGAATTTAGAATACATTCAGATGCAGTTTAAAGACAATACCACCACATATACTCAGACACCCATTTAAGAAATGGAAATGGCAAAGACCTTTGAATCTGGAGTGCCACTCACTCCCCATTTTCCTCCAGACACACTCCAGACACACGTGTCCCTTGCGCAGCTGACTTACGTGGGTCCTGGGGAATTGAACCTTCGCAGGCAAACATCTTAGCCACTAAGCCAGCCCCTCTTTTACTGACTTGATGATAATAATCTTCTCTCTCTCTCCCCTTCTCTTTGGCTTTTTCAAGATAGGATCTTGTTCTGGTCCAGGCTGACATAGAATTTACTATGTATTCTCAGGCTGGCCTCAAACACAAAGAAATCCTCATACCTCTGCCTCACAGAAATCCTTCTACCTCTGCCTCCCTATGCTGGGATTAAAGGCATGTGCCACCATGCCTGGATTGATAATAATCTTAGTGGCTTGCTTGCTTTATTTTTGGTAGGGTCTCACTCTAGCCCAGTCTGACCTGGAACTCACTCTGTAGCCCAGATTGGCCTTGAACTCACAGCAATCCTCTGACCTGAATCTCCCACCTCAGCCTGCCAGAGTGCTGGGATGCTGGATTATTTAACTATCTCCTAGTCTTTCTTTATAGTTTTACCACACACATGCATGCATTCCTTAAGAATATTTTGGTTTTCCTTGTAAATGAATAACTGATATATATATATATATATATATATATATATATATATATATATATATATATATATATATAAACAAAATCTTTGTGTGTGTTCTTATTCAACTTTTTTGGCCCTAAACAGCAATCCACTAATGCATATATGTTTTATTTACCCAGTCTACTTCTGAGAGACGTTCATTTAACCATAGATTCACTGCTACTAGGAAGATACTGGTTCAGTCTGTCCACATTCCCTTGTCCACCTAGTAAGGAAGTGCTTCGTGTCCAAAACTAGACAGCAGTGTCTAGACCAGCTGCTAAGTTTGCTTATGTTCACTTCTAAGGGATACTGAATGGTTTTCCAAAGCAAGGATACCAACTTACAACAAAAACCCAATAGCAGAAACCATGGCTAGTACTTGCTCCAATACTCAGCAGTGTTATACTTACCTGTTGCCTATCTAATGGGTATAAAACATGGTATCTCAAGCCAAGTGGTGGTGTAAGCCTGTGATCCCAGCACTCAAGAGGCATGAGTTCAAAGCCAGCCTAGGATACAGACAGCTTGTCTCAAAACAAAACAACAAAAAGATTATCTCTTTGTGATTTTAAATACTCAACTTTTAAAGGCCAGCTAACTAACTTTTGACAGACTTTAAAAAATATATTTTTTAAGATTTTATTTTTACTTATTTATTAGAGACAGAAAGAAAGAGTGAGAGAGAATGGGTGCACCAGGGCCTCCTGCCACTGCAAATGAACTCCAGAGGCATGCGCCCCCTTATGCATCTGGCTAATGTGGGGCCATGAGCCTTAACCACTAAGCAATCTCTCCAGCCCAAAAATATTTTGTTTTTATTCATTTATTTGAAAGCGGGGGAGGGGGGACAGAAATAGAGGAGAGGGGGAAGATTGGCATGCCAAGGCCTCCAGCCACTGGAAATGAACTCCAGAATCATGGACCATGTGCACCTGGCTGACATGGGTCCTGGGTAACTGAACCTGTGTTCTTTTTCTTTGCAGGCAATCGCCTTAACCACTAAGCCCTTTCTCCAGCCCATGATAGACTCTTAAATACCCTCATGTAGTCAGCCATGATGCACATCTAATTCAATACATCCCAGTAACCAAGAGCAGGTTCATTAGTCTCCATGCCATTTGACACGTAGTGCCCAGAGCACATTCACACAACTTTGAAAGTAAGTAGCAGGCTGGGTGTGGTGGCACACACCTTTAATCCTAGCACTTAGGAGGGTGAGATAAGAGGATCTCTGAGTTCAAGGCCAGCCTGAGACTACACAGTGAATTCCAGGTCACTAGAGCAAGACTCTACCTCAAAAAAACAAACAAGCAAGCAAAAAAAAAAAGTAGCATTTGAAATGGGCAAATAAGTATTTCTCAGCAAAATAGCTAAAATAGCTGCCATGTGCTCTGCAGGAGTTTCTCTTCATTAAGGAGATTCAGGCCATTGTGCTAAAGCTAAACATTTTGGATGAGGAAAGAAGACTGTTACCTTTCTGTGAACGTTAATGACACTGAACTTAAATGTGACAAGACTCTAGAACAATCAACAGCAGCAATGGAGGCCTACTCCTCCGTGGCAATGGAAGGTGGAGACCCCGGGTGGGCTTCAACCTGCACTGGGCATCACCACTTTCCTTACTTGTAAGGTCCACACCTGCGAGGAGTTCTGATAGGGCTCAGAAGTTGCCAGCTCAAACCCTTAGGCCTGAACATACAATGGCTTCTAAAATTCAACCTGCTTAAGCCTGCTATGGTTTAAATGTGGTTTGTCCCCCA
Organism: Jaculus jaculus; assembly: GCF_020740685.1. Taxonomy (NCBI): domain Eukaryota; kingdom Metazoa; phylum Chordata; class Mammalia; order Rodentia; family Dipodidae; genus Jaculus; species Jaculus jaculus. The sequence continues at coordinate 46,871,158 of NC_059106.1, read as the reverse complement.
AAAGTTCATGTCCCAGATGCTGGGTTACCAAATATGGCAATGGAAGTGGTGGGACCTTTGAGAGGAGACACCTAAAGCAAGGTCTTTGGGTCCTTCACTGCATGTCCCCCAAAAGAACTGCAGTTACGTAAGTTGGAGCCTTGACCCTGAACTGCTCTCTGGCTTCCTGTCAGGCAATGTGATAGCTCCCTCCCTCCCACATGTACTCCTCCCTGATGCTATTTGCCAATGAGTCCTCTGCAGAGGCTGAACCAATGGAATTTTGGTCTTTCAGCCTCAAAAACTATGAATGAATAAAATTCTTCTCTTCAGAAAGTAGCCAGCTTTGGGTATTTTGTTGATAATAATGAACAACAGACTAATATAAGGCCCATCTAGGGTCTTTGCAATGGGAGGAGGAAAACATGAAAATGCCTCTCAGGTTTATCCCGAGCTTACATTTAGAGTAACATTCAGCTCTGCTCAACAGGGCTTTGCTTTAGGGAATAGGTAGGACAGGATCACCACTGACTGTGCCCTTCTTATGAAACAAACAGGTCCTGTGGGGACTGAGCAGGCTAGAGGCTGAAAATGCTGATGGAGCCAGGTGTGGTAGTGCAAGCCTTTCATCCCAGCACTCAGGAGACAGAGGTAGGAGGATCACCATGAGTTCAAGGCTACCCTGAGACTACAGAGTTAATTCCAGGTCAGCCTGAGCTAAAGTGAGACCCTACCTTGAAAAAACAAAAAAAGAAAAAAGAAAATGCTGATGAACATTAAACTATCAAAAAAAAAAAAACAGGGCTAGAGAGATGACTTAGCGGTTAAGCGCTTGCCTATGAAGCCTAAGGACCCCGGTTCGAGGCTCAGTTCCCCAGGTCCCACGTTAGCCAGATGCACAAGGGGGTGCACGCGTCTGGAGTTCGTTTGCAGAGGCTGGAAGCCCTGGCGTGCCCATTCTCTCTCTCTCCCTCTATCTGTCTTTCTCTCTGTGTCTGTCGCTCTCAAATAAATAAATTTAAAAAAATTTTTTAAAAACATAATGATTATCAGGGCCAAACACATGACCCTTCAACACTGAGCAATACCATGTTTTAGGAGGAACTATGCTATATGATCAGACCTAACTATGAAAATTTTAAAGAATTAGTCACAACACATCAGATATATTTATTTTTAGAAAAACAGAAAATCTTGCTTCTGTGATTACGAGTCAGTTGCTTTTAGATTTTCCCTGTCTCACCCCACCTAACCCTCTTCTTCGTGTCAAACTTTTGCAGTAGTGGGCCTAGGCGAACATTTAAACGTGTGTATGTATGTTGTTGGTAGAGGTATTTGTGTGTGTGTGGTATACATGCATGCAATGTATTTATGTTTGTATGTGTGTGGGCTCAAGTATATAGGGAAGTGCATATCACATGTGTGTGACGGTCAGAATTTGACCTCGGGTGTCTTACTAGATCACTTTCCACCTTACTCTTTGAAACAGGATCCCTCGCTAACTTAGAGCTTACCAATTCAGGCTAGCTAGCTACCCAGTGAGCCCAAGATGTTTGGTCTATATCTTCCCCGTCCTAGGATCACAGGCATCTGCCACCATACCCGACATGTTTAACAGATGCTGTGAATCCAAACACAGGTCCTCAACCCTGCACAGCACTTTACCCCTGAGCTATCTCCACAGCCCAAAACATATTTAGAAATCCCACAATAACACAAATGTATACTGACCAGAGAGAGCACGGTTATAATAATCTCCAGAAAGGGTGAAGTGGGCGTAGCCTTCAGGGTTGGTTCTTATGTGCTGAAGAAAATTCAGACCTGCAACAAAGAAACCTTGCTGCAGTGGCAGGGCAAGAGCAGCCCAGTGCAGCCTTTGTAGATGAAAATGCGTTAGACTGACGCTAGCCGCAGCTAGAACTGATGTTCTTATAGAAGAGAGCGCACACAAAACTGTGGTGATACTCTGTCCCTCACGTAGGCTTTTAACATCCATCAAGATCTTCTGAAGCTACTATATTGAAGCTTTATTCATCTTGATGACTGAGCATTTTAGCACTCCCTAAAGCCAGCTAATTATTCTCTATAGAAAAGATATTTATTTGGGGTTGGAAGGATGGCTTAGCAGGTAAGGTACTTGCCCACAAAACCAAAGAACCCAAATTCATTTCCCCAGGACCCACGAAAGCCATATGTACTAGGTGGTGCATGCATCTAGGGTGCACTTGCAGTGGCTGAAAGCCAAGGTGTGCATGCATGCTCTCTCTCTCAAATAAATAAAAAAATACATAATAAAAAAAGGTATTTATTCAGAGTCAAAACTCCAAAGCGTTTAATCATGCATCCTGGCAGACCTGACAGAACAGGGAGTGACAAGGACAACCTCTAGGATGGGCTAAAGGCTGACCGAGAGCCCCAGAAACAAACTTTTCTTAAACATGAGGCTAGTACGATGAAAACCATGGATACAGCTAGTGGGTTTCTATATACTCTCCTTGGAGGCCTCGTCCTGGCTGCCTGCAAGAAGATACAGAATACAGTCCTCCTGCCCTGGTCCGTCCGACCAAAGACAGCTTGCAGGTGAAGAACAGGTCACCTCACACATGGTCCTTGGCAGAAAGACCTAGATGAGACTTCTACTAAGAGCATGGCTTTGTTTTGCTTTCAAGAGGGAGACAAGGCAAAAGCAATCTTTCCTCTGCTTATTTTGTCAGTGTGCAGAATAACACATTCTGACTCTGGTCAGAGACGGGGAAGGTAAGCAGAATGCGGGGGTGGGGGGTGGAGACTGGGCTCCAGTTATTACAACAACGGTAATCTTATCAATGACAGCTATTCCAAGGCTGTAGGCTGAAGGCCATGTAGGCAAATAAATACCAATTTCTGGAAAATATACATAATGGAAAGCATGTGTGAAACTGCTATCTAAATTCCACCCTTACTACCAAGTAGAGGGAAGCAAGAACAACATTAAACATGTACAACGTAATGCCACGGTCACTGAATTAAGCGTCCGCGGCGCCCGCAAGCGCGGCACTCACGGGAGAAGGTGAGCTCGGCGAGGGGCACGTCGCAGTCCATGCAGTCATCGATGAAGCAGACGCACACGCTCTCCGCCTTGACCTCCACGCCGGAGATGCGTGGCGATGGCACCGCCCCCGGGCTGTCCCGGCTGCCCGAGGCCAGCGACAGAGACTTCAGGGGCTCCGCATTCTTGAACAGCCAGCTTGCTGCCTTTTTCAACTGGCCTTCAAAAACATTAGAAGGTTAGAGGTTCCACCAGTGTCCACAACTACCCTGGCACCTCACAGAGGAACAGGAGAAAGAGCTTCCTAGAGATCGATGGGGCAGCCAAGAAAACCCTGATCAGAAGTGTTTTCACATGAGAAGAAAAAGCGGGAGGGAGACACAGCGGGAATTCTGTTACTAAGCGAACGGTGTAAGACCCTGTTCACTGCACACCTTCGGCTCAAGTGTGACTCCCAAGACCTCCAGGAGGCCAGCCCTCCTTCCTGTGCCATCAGTGGACAGGGGGGAGAGGGAGCCCACTCTAAGGGCCACGTGGTATGCAATCCTCTCTGCATGGCTTCACATGGGCTAAGGTCTCAAATGTCTTAGTTGGTACATAATCTGACTTTCCAGTGCAGATTTCTAATGTACTTTTTGCCACCCCCACAAAAAAAAAAGAAAAGGTTCAAAGAAGAAAGAAAAGGGAAGGGGGAAGTCACTACACACTTGGAAATTACCAGAGCATAGAACAGACCCTTACTTAAGGGCCTGAGAACTGGAGCAACCGTGGCTCTAGATCCTAGTCCTGCACTTACTAGGTGGGCAAGAGACTTGATTTCTGTGCCCTGGAGCACTCAGGGGAATAACAGGGAGAGGAAATCAGTGAGGCCCAGAATACTAATAATGCACTAATGGCTCTAAAAGCACTCTGTAATCTTTATTACTAACGAGACTAAGTAGCTTTAGTTAGTATAGAAGATTTGAGAAAGAAATTTAAAAGGCTCTTATAACTTGAAAAAAATGGTTTTTGGGGAGGTAGCAAGATGGCTCAGTGTAAAGTGCTCACCACACAATAACTTCAGTTCATATCCCTAGCATGCACATAAAATGCCATGTGTGGTAGCATGCACCTATAATGCCAGTGCTGGGGAAACAGAAACAGGAGGATCTCAGAGATTTGCTGGGTAGCTAATGTAACCAAACTGGTCAGTCCTACGTTCAGTGAAAGAACCTGGCTCAAAAAATAAGGTGGCTGGGCATAGTGGCACACACCATAAACCCTGCAGAGGTAGGAGGATCACGGTTAAGTTTGAGACTACATAGTGAATTCCAGGTCTGCCTGGGCTAGAGCAAGACGCTACCTCAAAAAGCAAACAGGACTGAAGAGATGGCTTAGCGGTTAAGATGCATACCCAAGATGCCTAAGGACTCTGGTTCAATTCTCCAGGTCCTACGTAAGCCAGATGCACATGGTGGCACACGTGTCTGGAGTTCATCTGCAGTGGCTAGAGGTCCTGGCATGGCCCATTCTCACTGTCACTCTCTCTCCCTCTCTCTATCTATAATAAATAAATAAATAAAATAAGCTGGGCATGGTGGTGCACACCTTTAATCCCAGCACTTGGGAAGCAGAGGTAGAAGGATCACTGTGAGTTCGAGGCCACCTTGAGACTACATAGTGAATTTTAGGTCAGTCTGAGCTAGAATAAGACTCTGCCTCAAAATAAATAAGTAAATGAATAATTTGTTTAGAAGGTGCAAAAGTGACAGAGTGATTAAGGAAGGGTAACTGACATCAACCTCCAACCTCCACATACATGTGCACACACATACATGCATATATACACACACAAGCATGCATATATGCACAACACACATCCTGTACCTACACACACAAAAAAGAATAATATTTAAAAAGTGGGATTGGGGAGATGGCTCAACAGATAAAGCTCTTGCTGCACAAGCACCTAGGTGCCTGAGTTCAGACCCCTCGATCCCAGGTAAAAATCCAGAAGCTGTGGCAGACATCTGTCACCCCACTGTGCCTATGGTGAGTTGGAAAACAGACACAGAACTTCCTGGAAGCTCACAAACCAGCTAGCTTGACAAACGGAACAGTGAACAGCAAACAAGATGGAAGGGGGCAACCAACCCCAAAAGTTATCCTCTGAACTCCATGTACCTGCCATGGCATGTGTACACACACACACACACACACACACACACACACACACACCATGTTTCAATGGTTAAATAAAGAGTCAAAAGCATAGGAAAAATAAATATTATAAGGCATAAAGTTAATTAAACCAAAACTCAAGGATAACTAATACAAAACTGAGGAACACAAAATAACTTGCCCGTCTCCACTTTTTTCAGGATAAAAAAGGTTAACAGTTGATGTAAATCACTGGTGCTAAAACAAGCATGTTCATACATGACTGACTGGAGTATAACCTGGGAATGAGCTTCCTAGAAAAGGATTTGTCAACTGCAGCAAAGCACCTGTGGGACAGATTTCTACACCAATGTTCTACAGAGGTGCTTTCAAGTCTCTGTGCACTGCATCTCTGCCCACAAGAGGCAAGTGAGTGAACTAGCCCAGGCGTCCATCAACAGACCAACAGATACAGAAAAGGATGGAACACACACACACACGATGATGATGATATGAAAGTAGAAGCAAAATTCTGGGGCCTGGAAGGAGACTAACGAGAGAGGTAAGAGAGATGTGATGAATATAGAGAAAAGAAATGACATACATAAATGAAAATTCTGTGAAGTCCATCACTATGTACAATGAACATATGCCAATAAATAAGTAAATAAAACTAAATTCCAGTATAATATACATATCTATATACATTTACCATTTGGTCTGGTATTTATAGTGCTAAGTCTCTCTATCAAGAAAATACTTGAAGATGTAGACAAAAAGTCACACACACACAAAAAAAAAAATGTTTGGGACTGCAGAGGTGGCTTAGAGATTAAAGGTGCTTGCCAGCAAAACCAAAGAACCTAGGTTCAATTCCCCAATACCCACTGAAGCCAGATGTTCAAGGTGGTACATGCATCTGGAGATCGTTTGCAGTGGCTAGGGGCTCTGGTGCACCCATTCTCTCTCTGTGTGTGTCATTCTCCCTCTCTCTCAAAATATTTTTTAAAATGTTTCTTGCACAAATATATATATAATACTGAAAGAATAAAAACGTGAAGAATGTTACTTAAAATATATTCCTAGAGCCAATGTCAAAAAAAATTAGTGTTTACAATTAATTTCAATGACATGGAAAAATATATCATAATAAAATTATAATTCCATTAACTATCATTTAAAAGACAATAAGGTCATTTGTAATATAGAATTCCAAGACCCCTCAGGAATGCTGAACCCTATAATTTAATACCAAACCCTACAAGTGAAATGTCTTTTCCATTTCAACTATGCACTATGGCTGTAGCTGTCTCGGGGGAGCAAAAGAGGGAAAGGAGGAGATGGGAAGGAATCACTTGGCCAACATAAGCTATAGATAGTGGATCCACATTCAGATTACCTTGACACACCAGGAGAGCCTTGCGGCAGTCGTCCATGCTGAAGCCCAGCTCCTGCAGCCTAGCCAGTTGTAACTCTAGGAAACAATTTCATGCAAATTACCTCACAGTTCTCTGTGTGTGTGTGTGTGTGTGTGTGTGTGTGTGTGTGTGTGTGTGTGCATGTGTGTGTGTGAAAGAGAGAGAGAAACACACATTCCCCTTCTTGAGATAAAACAGGCTCTTAATACAAGCCTCTGTCAAGTGTATGATGAACTTACAAGGCACTTCCTCATGCTTGTCTTTAAAAACATAATAGTAACATTCAGTATTAACTACATAAATTCAGAGGACAATTCTCAAATTTTAAAATGAAGCTTGAGTATTAGCAATACAACCATGAAAGGAATTGTGTTACTCATCTGTAGGCTAGAGCAGTTGATGTCTGCTTTTAAACTTAAATAAAAGAGTTTGGGCTGAGGAGACAATCTTTTTTTGCTTGCGAAGTCTGCCAGCCCAGGTTCAATTCCCCAGTACCCACATAAAGCCAGATACACAATGTGGCACATGCATCTGGAGTTCGTTTGCAGCAACAAGAGGCTCGGGCATGCCCAAACACACTCTCCCTCTCCTTCCCCCCCCATAAATAAATAAGTTTTAATAAATTAGGGTCATGCTTATGATTTATAATTATACCTAATGACAGATAATTAGACTATGAGCAATTGGTGCATTAGAAACAAAAAAGTTAAAAAGAAGGAATGTTCTTAAGAAGGAGGATAGGATTTCCCGTTAGACACCTACCCAAGACAGGATCTAAGGTGCGTCTCGCACCTTCTCTGACTTCCTCTTCAATGCGAGAAGACCCTGGGGGGTAGCTGCTGAGGGAGTCGACCTGTGAGGCTACTGAGTCCGGCACCGCGGCACTCGCTTGCTCTGGGATGGATTTTGCAATGGCAAGAAACAGCTGCACATCATTATAGGAGAGCCTGATGTCCAGGGCTTGCAGTTGAATCTAGCAAAATGTAAAAGGCAGCAGGTTTTTAAAGGTGCATTTGGTTTGGCGTTTACACTTCGTACACACATAATTCCTACTTCCAGTTCTAAAAGTCCAAGAGATACTATAATGAGCTTTTCATTCACTAGAGTGCAAAGATCTTGAAATGAAATAACCATGAAGTTGTATGTCTCAGCTATCAGATAAAATAGCAAAAAAACTATATGAATTTTACAAAAAAAGACCAGCTAAGCCAGCTGTGGTGGCATATGCCTTTAATCCCAGCATTTGAGAGGCAGAGGTAGGAGGATCACCAAGAGTTCGAGGCCAGCCTGAGACTACAGAGTGAGTACCAAGTCAGCCTGGGTTAGAGTGAGACCCTACCTTGAAAAAAACAAAAACAAAACTAGCTAAGGTAATTATTGCCACAATTAATGTCACAGTGGGGGATTTCCATACAAGTATATTAATCAGTGAAGCACAGGACCAGAGAATGAATAGCAGAAAAGAACCAACTATTTATCATTAACATTTTGCTAATCCATTTGGCATGGATCTATTAAATTTTATAAATCTCTCAAAATAATTATCTGAGAGTAGGCAAGGATGCCCACAGGAAAGGGAGGGCACGTCAGGGTTACGCGGCTGCTTCATCGGTACCTCTAGGACGGGTGGAAAATCTTCACTGTTGAATGCATCCATCAGCCCGGAACTGTTCTGGTAGGAAGAATTCCCCACCAGCTCCACTTGGATTTGAACGGGGTCAACAATTGAAAGAGCTGTGTCCTGCTCGTTCCCTAGTCGGCACGAGAACACCTAACAAGGAAAGGCAACACGGGAGATGACTGTCTGACTTGGGCTCTGCATCAGCCAGGGGCTATCTCAGAAGCCATCTGCTCTGTGTTTTCACAAGTCCTGTGCTAAGTGCTAAAAGAAATACTGTGAAGACCAAGGCTGACGCTCACCTACTGCCAAGAGCATGCACAGCAGCTCACCTTCAAGAAAGCAGTTAGCAATTCATTCCCAACCCTTACAGACGCTGACCCTTTACCCAACAACCTTCTTTCCAGGAACTAGGCTAAGAAGATGCTGCAAATATAAGAAATTTCATTCGACCTCTTTTGCATGCATACGTGAACACGCATGTTCATTTAGGTCTGTGGATGTGCATGTATGAGGATGCATACAGGCCAGAGGTCTACGTACAGGGTCTCCCTCAGCCACTCCACCTCATTCTTTTTGTTTGTTCTTTTCCAGGTAGGGTCTCATTTTAGCCCAGGTTGCCCTGGAACTCACTTTGTAGCCCCGGGCTGGCCTCTAATTCCTAGTGTACTCCTTACCTCAACCTCTCCTGAGTGCTGGAATTAAAGGTGTGCACCATCACATGAGCTTCGGCCTTATTCTTTGAGAAAGGGTTTCTCAGTAAACCTAGAGCTCACTGACTGGACTGGACTAGCTAGCCACGGATTTTCTGTCTTAGCCTCTCCAGCACTGGGATTGCAGGTGTACACCAACAGCCAGCATTTCCCATGGGTACTGGGAATCTGAACTTGGGTCCTTGTGCAACAAGTGCTAGCCCCCAATTTTAAAAGTTGAAAAAAAAAATCAAGCTGGATGTGGTGGCGCACGTCTTTAATCCCAGCACTCGGAGGGCAAAGGTAGGAGGATTGCCATGAGTTTGAGGCCACCCTGAGACTATACAGTGAATACCAGGTCAGCCTGGCTAGAGTGAGACTCTACCTCAGAAAAAGAAAAACCAGAGCTTCTGCAGTTACCTTTACCCCCAGCACTCAGGAGGCTGTGGCAGAAGATCATAAGTTTCAGGCCACCCAGCCTGTCCTTCATGAGTTGTCTCAGAATAAATAAATTAAATAAATTAAAAAATAAATAGCATATAGAATATAAGAAGTCACTAAGGAAACTAAAGCAAGATGTTGTGGATTCAAAGACAGCTTAAGCTGTCTCAAAAAAAAAACCAATTAATTAATAATACTGTGTGACTTTTTTAACGGAGAAAAACCAAAGGAAACCACATCAAAATATGAGCAAGGCTACACCTTTCATTCCAGCTGTAGGAGGATCACCACGAGGCCAGTCTGAAGCTACAGAGTGAGTTTCAGGTCAGCCTGAACTATACTGGATTATAGTGGAACCCTACCTTGAAAACAAACAAACAAAAAGCTATGAATAGGAATTATAAATGTGGGGGAACAGGTGATTTTCCCTGTGGTGAGAAGTTGCTAATTTAAAGCACAGTCATTACTACAGTTAGGTGACAGGTACATTAGTCTAAGTATTCTAAAATGCTAAAACAAACAAACATTTTTGAGGGAACACAGAAGAGAGTAAAGCAGACTTTCCATCGCATTGCATGTCCAAGAGGAGCTTGGGGAAGAAGCGAGCCCTCACCGCCTCTGCGCCCATGGGCACGTCTCAGCATAGCAGAAAACACACTACACCAAGGTCTCTGCCATACACAAAAGCAACTGATTCTGCCTTGTAAGTCCTCTTCATGGTAGATCGTGGATGCTCTGGAATGGGGCTCTGACTTGCACTGCCAGGAAAGCCAGCATCTCAGATAATGTGCCGTGTAGCTTTTCTAAGACTCTAAAGCAGAGAAGTTTCTCTTTCCTTTTTCCTCCAGAGGCTTCTGCTACACAAAACCCAGCTGCAGCTGACAGTTCATTAATCAATCAGGAAGATCTTCTACTCAAAACTGGTACTGTGGTAGCTTGGAAAGCAGGCGGATCTCAGTCTCATTATCAACTGACATCACCCAAGCACACAGCTCCTTGCTCTCAAACCAAGCTTACTGTGTATCATAAAAACAAGTGGTCAAGGAAAAGGGATTTCCATGTTTTACTCGGCTACATGTGAACCCCAAAGAAGTACTATATATTGCTTGCAGTGAAGGTGAAATGACAAGAAGATCTATTGAGACAGGAAAAGAATTCTGACCAAACATATCAGCATTAGAGCGAAAGAAATGTTAACAGAAATCAGTGAATTAAGAACACCCAACGGATTGAGGAGATGGCTCAGTAAAGATGCTAGTTTGCAAAGTCTGCTGGTACAGGACTCAATTCCCTAACCATCCACATCAAGCCACACAGGCATTCATTTACAGCAGCTAAAAACCCTGGTGTACACACACACAAATAATTTTAAAAAGAACATCTGGGCTGGAGAAATGGCTTAGTGGTTAAACACTTGCCTGTGAAGCCTAAGGACCCCGGTTCGAGGCTCGATTCCCCAAGCCCCAAGTAAGCCAGATGCACAAGGGCACACGCATCTGAAGTTTGTTTGCAGGGGCTGGAGGCCCTGGTGTACCCATTCTCTCCCTCTCCCTCTCCCTCTCTCTCTTTCCCCCCCACCCCTTTCTCTGTCACTCTAAAATAAGTAAAAAAAAAAAAAAAAAAGGACATCTGACAGAGACCACAACCCACCATGTTTCTCCTGCATGACATTTTCAGGTTACAAAGGCTACTCAGATGGAAACTACCTGCTTTGTGAAATCACATCACTGTCAGACACATGATCCTTTAGATCACACATGACTCTAGAGTACTCTTGCATAGATCAGATATTCCTGGACAAAAATCATTGCCACCTTTTCTATATAGGCCTCCATGACCCGTAGGCCCTGGCTTTTGGCTTTTTGCAGAATCACGCTCAGTATTGGGGGTTGGGTGGGGATGGACACTCAGGGCACTACTCCATCTGCACAAATCTGCGGGTGGTTTTCCTAAGACTTTGGCGCAGAAAAGCTTCATGTTCCCTTTTCCTTCAGGAGCTTCTGCCACACAAAACCCAATTGCACCCACAGGGTCACTAGTCAGCAATCAACTGCATCTTATTCATAAGGCCTCCTTGAAAGACCACTGGGGGTGGGAGAGGAATTGATAAAGTAAGTATAACTTAATCTTGAAAATGGCAAAGGTGGGCTGGAGAGATGGCTTAGCAGTTAAGGCGATTGCCTGCAGAGCCAAAGGAACCTGGTTCGATTCCCCAGGACCCACATTAGCCAGATGCACAAGAGGGCACACACATCTGGAGTTCATTTGCAGTGGGTGGAGGCCCTGGTGCACCCATTCTCTCTCTCCTTCTCTCTGCCTCTTTCTCACTCTCTCAAATAAATAAATAAATATAAAGTTAAAAAGAAAATGGCAAAGGTCCTTGGCGGTGTATGTTTTTTGGTGGCAGTACGAAATGACCCACATGGAATGAGTTAAGCAGGCTCCAAATGAAAACTGCAGAACCATGAAGGTACCAACAGGAATGGGAACTGGAAGTCTCCTAGAACTTCCTGAGGAAAGCAGGAAGCACAGCGAGAAGTCCCTCTGCACATCAACAGCCTCACACAGCAGAGGACCCCAGCAGAGGTGAGAAGAGCATGACAAAGGCCCTCCAACGGAATAAATGATTTCGCTAAAAAAGAAGCCAAGGCTGGGTGTAGTGGTACAGGCCTATAATTCCAGCTACCCAGGAAGCTGAAGCAAAAGGTTAGAAAGTTCAAGGCCAGTCTGGGCACAGGATGCAGCTCAGTTGGCCTAGCACACATAAGCTCCTAAATGCAATCCCTAACACCATATACACAAAAGATGAGATAGATGATTGACAGATGACAGATAGAGATACAGATGGGCACACTGACAGATAAATACATACAGCTATAGACAGACAGACAGACAGACAGACACACATACACACACGTACACACACAGGTTCTCCAGTCCCTTCCCAGCCCTACTGACTCAGAAGACCAGAGGTGGGCCCAGAAATCAGCTTGACATTAAAAAGGGTGGGAGGCAGGGGCTCAGAGATTAAAGGCACTGACGGTCCACATTTAAATCCCCAGTACCCACATAAACCCAGACATACAAAGTGGCACATATATCTGGAGTTCATTTGTAGTGGCAAGAGACCCTGGTGTGCCCATTCTCATTTTCTCTGCTTCAAATTAATTATTAATTTTTTAAGGGTGGGAGGGATATAGCTCAGAGGAGAGAAGGCTCTAGGTTCCATCCCTAGCACTAGAGAAAAAAAAAAATCATTCAGGAGGCAAATTGTTTCCAGATGCTTCTCCCTGGAGCCCACCATGCAGTGTTATGAACAACACATAGCTTACCTCGATGCCAAACAAACTTCCTGAAAAGGGACGATCAACAAAGCGGGGTTTATAGGTGAGCACGGTGGTGCCTTTCAGAATAATGGCGTTGGTGTCAAAGCAGGACACATCTTCCACCACCACAAACTCTGTGCCTGGAAAGGACAGCAGCAGTCAGGGAAGAGCTGGGAAGCTGGCAAACAGCAGGTGTCACAAGGAGAGCGGCTCAGATCCAGCAGGTGCGAACATTGCCCAGCCAAACCTGTTCTCCAGAATGTCTGTCCTGCCTCATTGCCACCTCAGGACAGCTGAGCCAACAGAGCAGCTCACAGACAGAAAAGACCTTCTCTCTTTGGCATACGCTTTCAGGACAGAGAGAGACACTGCATGCCAATCTCACTGGGAGGCCTGACAGACCACTTAGAAGAGCATCCCTTCTCCAAGGAGTGACCTGACTTAATCTCAGGAAGCAGATTTGATAAGACATTGCTCAGGAAGGCAGCACAGGGCATTACAAGTTCGAGCTGCCTACAGAAAACTGCTGAGGAGATAGCTCCGTCAGTAAAGTACTTGCCTTGCAAGCTTGAGGACCCAAGTTCAACCCCACATAAAAATGTTGGGCACGCAGCTGGAGAGATGGCTCAGTGGTTAAGGCATTTGCCTGCAAAGTCAAAGGACCGTGCTCAATTCCCCAGGACCCACGTAAGCCAGATGCACATATATCTGTCTGGACTTTGTTTGCAGTGGCTGAGGCCCTCCTGGTGTGCCCATTCTCTCTCTCAAATAAATAAATGAAAGGAAATTTTTTAAAAAATGCAGAATCTATGCCAAGACTGCTGATCCTGCAGGAGCAGGCAGATTTCTACTCATGTGTATCTGGCAAGATTTACACCAGAATCCAGGTATGAAATCTCGCACCTGCAATCCCATAGCACTCAGGAGGCTGAGGCAGGAGGATTACTGCAAGCTCAATGACACTTGGGCTACACAGTTGAATTCCAAGCCAGCCTAGGCTATGGAGTGAGAACTTGTCTTAACATAAATAAACAAATAAACAAAATTTTAAAAAATAGAAAAGAAAAACACAAATGAACCAAACATTTAAAATGTATGACAGGGCTGGAATGATGGCTTAGTGGTTAAGGGCCTTGCCTACAAAGTCTAAGGACCCAGGTTTGACTCCTAAGAATCCAGGTAAGTCTCAACTCTTGGTCCATATAATATGCAAATGTGGAAATTATTCCTGTCTAAAAATGAGAGGCTTGGAGTGCTTCTGTGAGACAGGTCTGAGCTAGCATCCAAACTAAGAACCAGTAAAACATTCCTATAGATAATCACCTGTTACATTGACCTTGACCTCCAGGTGCCTCTCATTGGACACAGGAAGGGAAGACCGTTTGGTGACCACTCCACTCTTAACAGTTTTGGGAACCACTGCAGATTCGCTGCTGGAGTTGCGGCGGCGAGGAGGAAGGACACTGTGTTTCTTAACATCACTGGGAGTGTGCAGAAAGTCATGGACCAATAGCAGCCAGTCAAATATAAGAAACACCCGGAGACTGTTGAGAACTACTGTGAAACAGGAGGAATCCTTTGTAGATCTATGTGCAAGAAGTCAGAAATGTAAAATCAGAAAGTGAAATATGGTATTTCAGCAACCTATGATTTATTTTTTGAGGTGGGGTCTCATGCTAGCCCAGGCTGACCTGGAATTCACTATGTAGTCTCAGGGTAGCCTCAACTCACAGCCATCCTCTGACCTCTGTCTCCCAAGTGCTGGGATTAAAGGCATGCGCCAACACGCCCAGACATTTTTTCTTCCAAGATAGGGTCATCCTATATTATCCAGGATTACCTCAAACTACTAAGCTGAAGAAAATTTCCATCTTAAACCTCCCAAGCAGCTGGCTTAGTGACACAGCACCATGCCTGGCTTTGTTTGGGTGTCTTAGGTAGACAACTTTGAACATGAGTAAGCTCTGAACACAGGTTTAAGAACACATGCAGTATAGCAGCATGTGCTTTCTGAAAACGAATGAAACAAATTTTACACACATATATGTGTATGTTTATGTTTGTATGTATGGATGTGTTTATATATTATATAATATTTATTATGGATATACATATTTAACTTTCTTTTTAGTATTTATTTATTTGACACAGAGAAAAAAGGATATGCCAGGTCCTCTAGCTTCTGCAAATGAACTCCAGGTGCATGTGCCACCTTGCACATCTGGCTTATGTGGGTACTGGGGAATTGAGCCTGGGTCCTTACGTTTTGCAGGCAAGAGCCTTAACTGCTAAACTATCTCACCAGCCTTTTTTTAACTTTCTTATGGCCAATTTTCATACATGTAGCATGTTATATTTAT
Source organism: Jaculus jaculus (assembly GCF_020740685.1). NCBI lineage: Eukaryota > Metazoa > Chordata > Mammalia > Rodentia > Dipodidae > Jaculus > Jaculus jaculus. Next base: position 46,856,157 of record NC_059106.1, on the reverse strand, counting down.
TTATTTGAGAGAAAGAAGCAGATAGAGAATGAGTGAGTATGGGCAAGCCAGGACCTTCCGCAAATGAACTCCAAATACATGTACCACTTTGTGCATCTGGATTTACGTGGGCACTGGGAAATCAATCCCAGTCTATTGGGCTTTGCAAGTAAGAGCCTTTAACCACTGAGCCATCTTTCCAGCCCTCATGTATCATTTCTTAAAAGTAAGAAATATGTTATATGAAAGCAGAGTAGCATAGCCCAGTAATCTCAACTAACATAATTCCCAATAGCCATTTATCAGTATTTGGTGACTTTTTTTAAACTACTTATTTATTTGACAGAGAGAGAGAGAGAAAGAATGGGTGAACCAGGGCCTCCAACCACTGCAAACAAACTCCAGATGTGTGTGCCCTTTGTGTAGCTGGCTAACGTGGGTCCTGGGGAATCAAACCTGGGTCCTTTGGCTTCGCAGGCAAACGCCTTAACTGCTAAGCCATCCCTCCAGCCCAGTATCTGGTGACATTTTTGATTGTCATCACTGAGACTGCTGTCAGCACCTGGCAGGCAGAGGCTGGGGCTGCTAGCCATCTTACAATGCACAGTTGGCCCACAACACAGAATCGTCTGACAAGAAATGTCAACACAGGGAAAACAACTCCACTCTAAGTATTCAAAATGCTTCACAATCTGAAACTGCGAGCATTTAGGATTTTGAATCTTTCAATAAAAGGATTCTTGGCTTGTGGTCTATGCAAAAAGGATAAAATCTGAAAAAATTCTAAACTCTGAAACACTGGTAATCCCAAGCTTTTTGGACAAGGGATAGTCAAGCTACAGCGCAGAGACCAGGAAACACTGGCATGCTGAGAAGACCTCAGGCTTTCACCCAGACTTCAGTCTGTGACTTGCAGGCTGTGCTATCCTGGGTAAGTCATCTACTTTCTCTCGGCCTGTTTGCTCACATCCAGAATGAGGAACGCCAGGGCTGGGGAGATGGTTCAGCCCTTAAAGGCACTTGCTTCCAAAATTTCCATCCTCCAGAATCCTTATAAAGCTGGATGCAATGTAGCTCTCTTGTCTGGAATCCCAAAGCACACATGGCAATGGGAGGCAGAGCCAGATGAATGCCTAAGGTTGCAAACCTGCTAGGCTAGACTTCCACGTGGCAAAAACAACACAAAAGACTCACACAAAATGGATGTAGAGAACGACCACCTGAGACTATCCTCTAACCTCCACACAATCATTCACCCGCACGCATGCACACACAGTGAGGACTTAGTGTTGTAAGAAAGCACCAGATACACAGCCCGGGGTCGGACAAATGTTAGTTTCCTTCTCAATGGGCACTTTTCAAATCAGTGAGGTTATTTTCCCTTCAATGCCCAGGACAACTTCACAAACACCAAGTTTACGTACCAGTACTAGACAGTTTCTTTAACTGCAACTAACCCCAGAGCCCAGATTTTCTCCTCAGAAGAAAAACAAGCAAGATGACATCTGGCGTGAGTCTATACCTTAGCACCCTAGAGGTGGAAATATTTACATCACAAGAAAGGAAGGAGCCAGAGAGATGGCTTAGCAGTTAACTGTGCTTCCAGCAAGCATGAAGGCCTGAGAATACCAGAGTCCTGATCTCCACATCACATGGACACAGTGGGCATGGCCAGAAGCACCTACAGCTGCTCCCAGTTCCAAAAGGGAACAGGGACCCAAGAACCTTCAGAGCCCGCAAGCTCCAGAATCAGTAGAGAAATTCTGGCTTAAAGCAAGGCCTGGTGGAAGAACAATGAAGCAAGAAACCTAGAGTTCTGCTCTGGCCACCACAGGCAAGTGCCTCCCCCGCAGGTGAGTGAATGGGGCACCACACACCATACACACACCACACCATACCATACACACACACACACACACACACACACACAAGCAAAAAACACCTAGGAAGGACTCTCGGGCTGGTCTCAAGCCATAGTATCCTCAGGGGTTAACCGAGCCCTATAAGAACACTAGCAGACAGAGAAGGTGAGGCTAGAAAAGAGAAGGTTCTGTAAGAGAGAATCTGGGCTCATGCCTACTTCCCTGCCGACCTGGGGAAGACTGGCTCTCTAGACTCTTTCTCCTAAACCTGGCTCCCTGCCTCAGTCAAAGGGCATTGTGATACTTGTCTCCTTCCTACAGACGTAGCTTCTGTCACAGAAACACTCTACTCTTTTGTAATAAAGAAAAAAATGTTGCCCTCAGTAAAATTTTTCCACCCCATTCTGAGTGGATTGTCAGGACTCAGCACTAACTGGAAAGTCACAGTGTGTCAGACCCCTTTTCTGGAAAATATTTCAAGCCTTTAAACACTGTGAAGTGATTTATATTTGACACACAAAATCCCAACAGAAGAGTAATTCTTCTTGAGACATGGAAAGCGTTCAGAAGTTCCAATCAAGAGAACAGTTTATCCCTCCTGCTAACAATGGTACTTCTGTTAGCAAAAGCCAAGGTAAGACTTTATTATCCGACTCCAAGAAATTATATGCCCATAGTATGTGAACAGAGTAACACTTCATAGCCCCTTGGATATTAAAAACTGATGGAGGAAAGAAGGAGCTAATCATGTACACAGTCAAGATCAGGAACCAAGCAAACCCCAAACACTGTCTCTGCAGATGGACCCAGTACATGCAAACCTCCTCCCACAAAGGGGCTGCCCAATACACCCCAAGTCAGCCAATGCCCAGAGGTTGATGGACTCAGCAGTTAGAAGGGCTTAGCTTAGATGTGGGGTGAGGACCCAGATGTGAGTTGTGAGCATTAGATTTCTGAGCTGTGTGACTTTGCAAGAGTCACTTAACTCTTCCCCGGGCATCTGTTTCTGTATTTGTAAAGCAGGCAGAGCTGTAAGGATTCAATTGACGGCAGGTGAAGTGCCTTGGCTGCAGGCAGGGACCAGGAAGAGGCTACCAGCATCCCTTGCTAAATGTCTCCTCTGCTAGACCTCCTAAACACAGACGGACACACCGTGTCCTCCTGCTCCCTCAAAACCCCAAACTCTGAAGAATTCTGAGTGGCACACTGAGATGCCAGGCATACAGACAAGAATAATGGCGGTCCTAAAGTCTCACAAAAGTGCAGCACAGACAGTACGAGCTATGTCAAGGAATAAGGTTTTTTTATTTATTTTATTTAAAAGAGCAAATTAGCCAGGCATGGTGGCGCACACCTTTAATCCCAGAATTTGGGAGGCAGAAATAGGTGGATAGCCTTGAGCTCAAGGCCACCCTGAGACTACAGAGTAAATTCCAGGTCAGCCTGGGCTAGAGTGAGACCCTACCTCGTAAACTACACCCCCCACCCCAGCAACAAAAAAAGGGAGAGAGAGAGAGAGAATTAAGGAGCTCGATAGATAGCTCAGCAAACCCTGAACCACCAGGGTTCAATTCCCTAGTACCTACGTAAATCCTGAAGCACAAAGTGGCACATGCATCTGGAGTTTGTTTGAAGTTGCCAGAGGCCCTGGTGTACCTATTTTTTTTCTCATTTTGCAAATACACAATTGGCAAAAAAAAAAAAAAAAAGTGGCCTGGAGGAATGCTTGTCAATTAAGGGCTAGCATGCAAAGCTAAAGGACCCAGGTTTGAATCCCCAGAACCCACTTAAGCCAGATAGGTGGCGCATGATTCTGGAGTTCGACTGCCGTGGCTAAAGGCCCTGGTTTTTTTTTAAAGGCAGTTGAAATTGTACACTAAAGAGGGAACCAGCTCAACACAGAGAAGCTTCTCTTTTCAGATGGTGGCTGACCAGTGGGGGTGACTCAAAACTCATCCAAGTACTGAGAAGTTACAGTGGAGTGTTCGGTACTATGTGAGAAATCTTTATCACACCTTCCGAGCCTCAGCGACCACTGCAGAAGAGGAGGTGGAAAGAATGTAAGAGCCAAAGGAGGAGGAGGGCTTTGCAATACTGTCTTCCAGATACAAAGTGGCTACGTGGCATTCATGACCTCACAGTGGCTGACACCACCTACACAAGACCTGCATAATAGGAGGGGGCAAATGATGACATCAAAATAAAAAAGGGACAAGTTGGAAAGAAAAAGTGATTCAGTGGAGGGGGGACAGAGAAGAGGAAAAGGGAGAGTGGTGGGAGGGATTATGATCATGGTATCTTGTGTTTATGTGCTGAGGTTGTCAATAAAATTTGAAAGGAGAAGAGATGTGACGGAGGGAAGGGGAATGGGAGAGGGGAAAAGAAGGTAATAGGAGGTGATTATGATCAGAATAAATAATGTGCATGTATGAAAACTGTCAATGAAAAGGCTTTTAAAAGCCAGGCATGGCAGCACATGCCTTTAATCCCACACTCTGGAGACAGAGGTAGGGGGATCACCATGAGTTTGAGACCACCCTGATCCTACATAGTGAGTTCCAGGTCAGCCTGGAGACCCTACCTTGAAAAAAAAAAAAAAAAAAGCTGGGCATGGTAGTACACATCTTTGATCCCAGCACTTAGGAGGCAGAGGTGGGAGGATCACTCTGGGTTCAAGGCTAGCCTGGGACTACACAGTGAGTTCCAAGTCAGCCTGGGCTACAGTGGGACTCTACCTAAAAGTAAAGGTAACTCAGTGTCAAAGAATCTAAACAACTTGTCCTAGGATACACAATGAGAAAGAAGTAAAGCAGTTGGGGCTGAGGGCTGTCTGATTCCTGAGGGCATGGTTTTTCCATACACAAATACTGTCCCCAGAATACCAGAGTCAGCAAGACCTGAATAAATGACTATTCTGGTCAAAAACCACCTCTCCTTACACATAGGCCAAAAGTTTCTTGGTTTTGGTTTTTTTCCTTAAACTAACATAATTTCTTCCTTCCCCAAGTCATTTTACAAATTGAAGCTTACACAGAGGTTAATTTTAAGGATTTGGTTCAATGCTGAACTACCTTTTTTTAAAGGCAACAGAGACATCTTTTGGTTAATAAATGAAACTGCAGGGCTGCAGGACTCGTTCACACACAGCACGCTCATCTTTTCCACGCTGCCTTGCTCCTGTGACGCTCTACAGCTATCCTGAGCCTGGCCCACTAAAATGTCTAGGATGTGAGTTAAAGGAAAACCTGCGCTACACAGGGAGACCTGTGTCAAACTAAAGGGGAGGGGTTAAGAAGGGTGGAGTCAGGGTATGCCTTCACTACCTGAAATGGAGCTCAATCTGAATGGAGCCCTGGGTGGTGCTGCTGGTTTTGGCAGGCTGGAAGATACAGTTGAAGACATTGGTCATGCCTGGGCTGGCCTTCTGCCCAGCATAGCGGGTGTCAAATGCCATCATAGAATGGGAAACCAAGTTAATGGACTTGGTTTGGTTAGAGAAACTCTCATAGAGCAGTTTGCATTTCTTAAAGTCAAATCTAAAAGAGAGAAAGCAAACAAGATGTTAAACATACTCTTAGCTTACAAAATTATATATAAGTTCAGGATGACAAGAGTAAATTCATCTATATACCTCAGGCATATGAAAGAGAAGAGAATGCACTCTAAGATATTACACTTGTTTTATTCGCAGGACATTCAAATGAATTTAGTGACATTGCGCCTTGTATATTTCCCAAAGCAAAGAGAGGTGATCTTATTCACATGAGCTCATGGGGAATACTGACATCACCAGTTATTATACTCTTGTCCCTTCTCCTTCCCATGTCCCATGAGTCTAAGTGGCTGTACATCCGCAATGGTCCCTGATGATGGCAGAAGTCGGTTTGACGTTTGTCTGTCAACTTCTGGCTTTCTGGAGGGTTTTCTCGCCAGTCTGCCTCTGTTTCTGAGGTTCCCTAGAACAACTAAATCACTTGATACTCTTCACTGTTTTTATTTTGTACTGTGTATGTGGGTGTGGAGGGTAGGTGTTCGTGCCACAGCATGTTTGAGGAGGTCAGGGTGCTGATCCTCTCATTCCACCTTGTTCAGGCAGGGTCTCTTGTTTTGCCACTGGGAAGTCCAGACTACCTAGCCTGCAAGCTTCAGGATTCTCCTGGCTCTGCCTCCCAGCGAAGTAGGTATACTAGGGATGACAGATGTGTGGGTCACTGTTGCATGTGGCTTTACCTGGGTGCTAGGGATCCGAACTCAGGTCAGACGTCTTACAGAGTGAGCACCTTTAATCATGGAGCCATCTCCCCAACTCACACTTTATACTCTTCACACTGAGAAACTATTCCATGGACTTATGCAGGAGAAACAGTGTTTGGAATTTTGCTTTACTAACAAGAGAAACCTATAGAGAGCATTATAAAATACTCCTTTCCATCGTAATGACACGTACAGAATTCTCCATATTGAGACAGCCTAAGGGCACAGCCGGGCATCAAAGACAGCTGCTGGCTTATAGGTACCGCAGCCTGGCATTCCAGGAGGTGTGTCAGAGCATTTCTACCTGAGAATACCCCAGGGCTCTTGTTTTTCCACCTGACATGCTGAAACGCTCACCCAGCTGGACATAGCTGGCACCCCTAAAGTCCCAGCTACTCAGATGTTTGGGGGGCCAAGGCTGGAATCCTACTGCAGCCCAGGAATTCAAGGGGAGCCTGGGTAATACATCAAGAGTCCATCTCAAAACCAAAAGAACAAAACAAGACAAATGCTGCTACCCTGAGTAACGAAAAGATCAGGGCAGCCTGGCTCCTGCATTGGTCACTTGAGGGAAAAACGCACCTCCAGTTTTAAACCACCAGTGTGTGGGGCTGGCTGTAATTAAAACACAATCTAACCAGACTGGATGGGCAGGGCAACAAAGTTCAACTTTTAAAAATGTACTCTGTGGGCCGGAAGTGCGCCTCACAGGTACTATGCCTGTTTAGCACAGAGATATGCAGTACCACCAACAACCCCCCCCCCCCCCCACAAACCACAGCACCTGCAAACTTCCTCTGCTGGGGACACCGCTCTGCGCTCTCCGCCTTTTGTTAATGTGCGGTGGGTACACTGCTGTACCACTACTACGGGCAGTAAGATCACAGAATTAACTGAGGCCATACCTGGCTAGAGAACCAGTGCCTTCTCTTCCCTTTGGGTCTCTGAGCTCCAGGCTGACATTGACCATGTCAATGAGAAAGCACATGCAGGTGTACACTGCTCCACTCAGCACAGTCTGTAGGAGGAAAGTGCTCGTCAACATTCAGATGTTAACCTGAAGGTGAGTTCAGAGGTCAAGAAATGTACTTGGCCTGCTGTTCTGCCTTCCTTCCCCAAGTGCCTGGGAGGGTTACGCACACAGGGGACCGTCAGCTGTGGCTAGGGGACGTGTAGAAAAACATGAAGGCTCACTCACATGAATTCTCGGATCTTGCAAGTCGTAAGGCCGCATGAACTCCTCTATGGGCTCCCCCAAGTTGTTCTCCAGTAAGCCTCGGATTAGCTTGTATTTATACAAATCCAGAGAGCAGTGGACTGAGGAGAGGTTGCCATGGATAGATATATCTGGAACCGTGTGGCTTATTTCCCTAGGGAAAGGAAAACAGGTCACCTTCAGACACAAAAAAATCATTAGCAGCATCAACACAGCTAACACCCAAACATAAGAACTACAACACCCCCTACATTAGCAACCAGTTAAATCCTAACTTCAGTCGGGTGTGGTGGCGCACGCTTTAATCCCAGCACTCGGGAGGCAGAGGTAGGAGGATTGCTGTGAGTTCAAGGCCACCCTGAGACGCCATAGTGAATTCCAGGTCAGTCTGAGCCAGAGTAAGACACTACCTCGTAAAACCAAAAAAAAAAAAAAGCTTCGTCTAGTAAAAAGAATAAATAAATAAAAATAAAAAGTCTCATTTACCTCGGAATGAACTGAGTTGGTATCACTGCCAAGCTTCATCCACAAAAGGACTCTGCTCCCAAATGCACAAAAATCTTCAAATTTAATGAGTCACATGGGCTTGGGATGTAGCTCAGAGGCAGAGCACTTGCCTAGTATACATGGGGTCCTGGTTCTAAACCTAGAATTGCCCACCACAAAAGGGGTGAGACCAGGTGTAACACCACACACTGTATTCCCCACACTCGGGAGGCGGAGGTAGGAGGATCAGTTCAACATCATCTTCTGCTAAGAGTGAATTCGAGGCCAACTCAGCCTACATGAGACCCTATTTCAAAAAACCAATAAGCCTCCTTCCCCCCTCCCAAATATATATGCTAACTAGCCTATTTTTTTGAACAAGCTACTTTATTAACCACATAAAAGTAAATAAATTGTTTTGAAGATATCTCACACTGTAGTCTAGGCTCTCCTGGAACTTACAAGCAATCCTCCTGCCTCAGCTTCCTGAGTGTTGAGACTACAGGTGGAAGTCATCACAACCTAACTAGCCTACTAAGAAGGAAAGCCTCATGAGACTCAGAAATAGCTTAAAGCGTGTAACTGGGAAAGCAAAGAACTCTTCAGCTTTTGTAGTTAAACTGAAAGAGGAAACAGTGTCCCAAACGGGACATTCATCAGGGTAATATGTGAAGTGGTTCTCCATCTGAGCTGGGATGGGCAGAGGTAAGCCAAAGATACCCAGGACCAGGGCCACATGCAAATACTGAAGAGCTCACTCTACACTGCCATGGGTGCAGCATACACCATGGATCCTAGAGGGTATATACTAGGCTCTGAGTATAAAGTCAAGAGTTGGGATTTAGGGCAGAAGAAGAGGGACACATATAAAACAATATTTAAAAATTGCTTTGAGGCTAGGGAAGTTGGTTCAGTGGTAGAGTGCTTGCCTAGCATGTTTGAAAGACCCAGGTTACTTTGTTTACAGAGAAAAGCCTTCAGACAATAAAGTTGAAACAGACCAACAAGGGGAAGCCAGGAAGCATCGCCAAGCGCGCTCACTCACGGGATGAGAGCGGACAGCTCACTTGTTCGCCTTCTCTGGGCTAACAAGCCGCTTACTGCACATAGCTTGGAAGGGAGAGGTGAAGTTTAGATGAGCAAAACACTTTTCTAAGTAGTGGTGGGGGAATCATTGCTTAAAAAGAAAGCCAAGAGTTCAATTTCTAAATAATGAAGCTTCTCTTACTGACGGCTAAGTCAGTAAAGCCAAACCTAGCCCGGGCCAACCATAACTGAACACCAGCCAGGGAGCCTTTGCATAACAGGTCCGAGAGAAACACACGGCCCCAGCGAGGATGGCTGAAAAGCGGCATGCAGCCAGGGAGGCTCAAGCATGACATGCAGCGATCACCCAAGCCCAGATCTGGGAAGAGGGGCCAAAGGTAGATGGAGATCACACACCCACAGGTAATGAGGCTGCTCTGCAAAGGGCCACCATGGCAAGTTTCTCTCACAAGTATCCTGCCACACCTCATAGTTCCCAAGAATTAAGATGCAAAGTATTGTTGCTTTCCCCCAAACCAGCCCTCCATGCTGAGAGCTATCCCACACTAGTTCTAGTCCATGTGCCTGGGCTGGGCCAGCTGGAGCACTCCCCAGCCCACACCAGAGCTGTGTCCCTGAGAGACGCTGCTGCTCTCTGGCAGAGCATCAGAATTTGTTTTCAACAAATTTCACAGGCAACTGAGCCAGTGCCCCGAACTCCATACATAAGCATTCTGCGCAGGTCGAGGTAAATTAGGGCTGGTCCCTGAGTCCTTACGTCAGTCTGCTTCTTGGAGTGGAGGCCAAAACTGTTCCTCAATGGGCGTGCAAATTAAACAGAATCCCAGGGTGAGCAGCAATAGCAAGTCCAGACTCTCCATGTCCATCTCTTTAATGCCGTGACTGGCCCCACTACGTCTCTAATCACCGCCTAAATCCATGCGAAATTTGTGTCCCTGCCTGCCTTCCTCTTTGTTCCCAAGTCATAACAGTTGATATTACTGACTCAAATGCTATTATTAGAACCATCTACTTAGCTTCCTATTTCTCCCAATGAAACATAAGCTCCTTGAGGGCAGAAATTTTCTCTTTCATCACAGAAGCCCTCATGGCTAACATGTACTTGGGTGGGACGCAACACTCTCTACATAGGTAGAGAAATAAGTGAGTGCTTCCTGATTTACCTCAACAATACCAATGTCCATGCTACCAAGACTCTACTTACATCGTTTTTCGGATAAAATACTTACTTGTCCAGATTTCTTTCCACCTGCAATTTCAGCCTACAAGGCTCAGTTAACAGACTTCCTCCTGTCTGTCGCACAAAGTAGGATGGAAAGATCAGGTCCCCACTACTGTGCTCTGAGGCTTGAGAACAGTCCCGTGGGTGTCTCTCTGCAGCAAAGATGTCCATATCCTGCAGATCCACGACAATGCAATCCAGCAGGCACACATGTTCTTCTGCAAGGACCCAAGGAAAAGAAAGGTAAGAAAAAGGGGGGGGGGGGACCTCTTCCATGTAGACCAGCTGGCAGAAAGCTACGCTGCATGCAGTTCAATGGGAGAGAGAAATCACCAGTGAAGAAACTCAACAGTGGACACTGCAAGCCATAAATTTGGCCAATCAGGCCAAATGAGCCAATGGGTACAATAGTGGCATGTCTGTTATGGGGGAACCAAACGCTCTTTGATTGGACTGGAGGCCCACTCCATGGAAGGGAATACATCCCTGATACTGAAAACCTACAACAGGGGTAGTCATGAGTCCTAGGGGTGTAACATCTGCTGCTGTCTGGCTAAATATATATACTATGTTTATCAAACTGCCCAGTAAGCACTTCTATTAATGTTCATACCTATATATTAATGCTGCTCTCACTTTTGGTTAGAGAACCTTCTCTTTTCAGATGGCAGTGACCTTGGGATGACTCAGAAGGCACCATGGTGCTAAGAAGAGGTGATAGAGAAGTACTCAGCACTGAAATATCTCTATCACACCTTCCAAGGCTTGAGGTCCATTGCAGAAGAGGTGGCAGAAAGAATTTAAGAGCCAAAGGAAGGGTAGGGCTCCTTACAACGTGCTCCTCCAGAAACAAAATGGCCTGGATATCCATGACCTCACAGTGCCTGACACTACCTACACAAGACCATCATAACAGGAGGAAACCATAGTGACATCAAAATAAAAGAGAGACTGATTGAGAGGGGGAGGGGATATGATGGAGAGTGGAGTTTCAAAGGGGAAAGTGAGGGGAGGAAGAGAATTACCATGGGATATTGTCTACAATCATGGAAGTTGTCAATAAAAAAAAAAAAATTAAGTATGTCCTTAAAAAAAAGGGGGGGAGAACAAGGGCTAGGTCTAAGCAAAACTGAGCAGTCAATTTTCACTTCATTCTGTCTTTGAAAATACTTAGAACAGCTGCTTCCCCTTGCTCTCCACTATGCAAAACCTTTTGCTTTCTGACAATCTCCACTATGGCCACAAGATCCCCTCCTATGCAAAGCTCTGTCCACACAGCCTGCTGCTCCTGCCCACCCTCACAGCAGGCCACCCAGTTACATGCTCTCAGTATCTCACTCCTATCCTGGGACAGTGAGGCCTAGGAGAAGGACTACAGGTGACTTCACATCAATCCTTCCCTAGAGATGACATTACTCAAAGTGTGAAAACTTTCCCTAGCAGCAGAATTCTTTTTCCCAACAAACACTATGTTTAACCATTTCCACCACCACCAATAAATCCAAACCTCCTTCCTTCTAGCCAAGACCACCACAGACTCTTCCCCAGTACACCTACATAATTCTACTGTGGCCCAAACCACTCTTCCCACAAAATGCCTGAGTGGGCCTTAAAAAAATAAGCCAGCTATAATATTCTCTTCCTTTATAAACTTTACTGGCTACATTTAATGTAAAATTCTATAAAACTCCCCCAATTGCCTGCAAGGCCCTACATAAGCCTATAGCCTACTCTTCCAACTTCATCTCAAGCCATTCTTCCATTTGTTCTGAGACCCCTATGTCCCACAGATGAACAGTCTTAGTAGTGCGAAACCCTGTGAAGGCCCTTGACTCAAACTACATCAGGTCCCTTATGCTCTTCTGTCTTTTCCCTAATGCTTATTATAACCTATCAATGTTTATATTTATGGAAGGGACCATGTCTGATGACATGCCATTATAGTGGGGAATAAAACATGGTTAATACCTGGCATTAGGCATGAACTTAATGAATATTGTTCTTTTGATTGACTGATTAATTTGCAAGCAGAGAGGGAAAGAGAATGGGAACATCAGGGCCTCTTGCCATTGCTAATGAACTCCAGACCCATGAGCCACTTTTATGCATCTGGCTTTACATGGGTACTGGGCATTGAACCCAAGCCAAAAAGCTTTGCAAGCAAGCACCTTTAACCATTGAGCCATCTCACTAGCACAAATACTCTTCTTGACTGACAAATTTTAAATCAGATCAAAGTAGAGCAGACCTGGGAGAAGGGGTTATAGAATGGAAATGAAATGGCCTCAAAGATTCCCTAGAGAGCAGTCATAGAATTTAGGAATATACAGAAGTAGAATGAAAAATCACTGCCTTCATCCAAGGCCCAGTTACACTGCTATTTCAGTAAAAAACAGAAAAACAATAGGAGAAATAATGTTAGAAAAACATCTTCCAATAAAACATCCCAAATTCCTACTTACAGGCACCCACCACTGTGTCAAGCTAGCTATATTTCTAACCATCACTGTCTTTTTTTTTTTAATTTATTTATTTGAGAGCGACAGACACAGGGAGAAAGACAGATAGAGGGAGAGAGAGAGAACGGGCACGCCAGGGCTTCCAGCCTCTGCAAACAAACTCCAGACGCGTGCGCCCCCTTGTGCATCTGGCAAACGTGGGACCTGGGGAACGGAGCCTCGAACCGGGGTCCTTAGGCTTCACAGGCAAGCGCTTAACCGCTAAGCCATCTCTCCAGCCCATCTAACCATCACTGTCTTAACAACAGACACTTAGGGAGTGGTCTATGTCACTCCTCCAAGTGCCCGAGCGCAAAGGCAGTATCACACAGGTCAGCAATCTGGCTGTGCAGTCCCATTTCCAAAACTCCCCGTGCGGCCCTATTCTTACTATCCACACGACCTTGTCAGGCCAAGTAGAGCTCTTAGGCCCCGTCTCCTCCTCTGTAACGTAGAGACACAAAGTCCCCAGCAAGGCTGTGGTGCAGATAAAACTATGTGAGGGCTGGAAAAACGGCTTAGCAGTTAAGGCACTTGCCTGCGAAGACAAAGGACCCAGGTTCGACCCCCCAGGACCCATGTAAACCAAATGCACAAGGGGGCGCATGCATCTGGAGTTTGTTTGCATTGGCTGGAGGCTCCGGCATGCCCATTCTCTCTCTCTACTTATTTCTGTATATCTCTCTCTCTCTCTCAAATAAATAAATAAAAATAAAATATTTTTTAAGGTCCAAATAGGAAAGAAATGAAGGAAAGGAAAAGGAGAAAAGGGAGGGAGGGAAGGAGGAAAGGCACCAGTAAGTGGATGGTTGTACTCTTTTAACACTTTTTGATTATAGCATTTCTGGAGTTACCTCATTCACACTGATTTTTATTTAATTTTATTTATTTATTTGACAGAGAAAGAGAGTGAGTGAATGTGCATGCCAGGGCCTCCAGCCACTACAAACGAATTCCAGACACGTGTGCCCCCTTGTGCATCTGGCTAACGTGGGTCCTGGGGAATCAAACCTGGGTCCTTTGCCCTTGCAGGCAAACACCTTAACTACTAAGCCATCCCTCTAGCCCCACACTGATTTCTGTAAAGGATTCTTACTTGAGAACTGAACAGAGAGGAACAATGCTGAGTAGTAGCTTACAAAGACACAAGACTCCACCTAGTTAGGCTGTCACCATCTGATGGAAGCTGTCTCCACCTATGAGAAAACGACCTCCAGACAATCTATACTCTTTATGTATGCTGTGTCTTGCTAATTTCACCAACTTTAGAAGTCACTCAGTGCTAAATCTATACCTAAGACTCGAACTCTTTCAAAAGCAACAGCAATATTCGGTCATCACTACGGACATGCCATCTCCTTGTTAGCCTACACTACAGCCAAGGCATTCCCAGCAGCCTTTTGGAAGAGTCCCGGGACTGACCCCATCTCCATCGTGCAACTCTCTTCTCCTCTTTTACCTGGACTCCTGGAGCTGTGGCTGACAGGCGGCGGGACTTCCTGCCCTCTCTGCTTGATGGAGGCACTGGGCACAAACTCACTCTTCAGGCTGCCAAGGCCCATTCCAGAAGGAGGCATGAACAGTCCCTGTGCCGGGGGCACTTTGAGGTCCTCTGTGCTTGTCATTCTACCCACACTGCATCTGGGTATACCTGTTGGAGAAGCTGAAGGCACAGATTCCTGGAAAGAACAAAATAAAACTAGAACACAGAAACAGGAGGGGCACAATATCCTGTCCCAGTCCCCAGGCCCTTCAAAGACTCTAATATATACACTGCCTCATGGTTGCAGATCCTATACATGAGCAAGTGACAAGGTCATAGCATTTACTACCACAGATAAGTATCTGCAGAAACATTACAGAAAACTCAGTACCTGTTGAAAACTATGGCAGTATTGTAGGAAAATACCATCTTCTGGCTCAAGAGCAAATGCTAAATGTTGTTAATTGCTCCAGGTAGTTCAATTGTTTTTTTTTTAAATTTTTTTGTTTATTTTTATTTATTTATTTGAGAGCAACAGAGAGAGAGAAAGAGGCAGAGAGAGAGAGAGAATGGGCACGCCAGGGCCTCCAGCCACTGTAAACGAACTCCAGATGCGCATGCCACCTTATGCATCTGGCTTACGTGGGTCCTGGGGAATCAAGCCTTGATCTGGGGTCCTTAGGCTTCACAGACAAGCACTTAACTGCTAAGCCATCTCTCCAGCCCCCAGGTAATTCAATTTAAGTCAAATTCAACCAAAGCAAATCACTCAGCCTTACAATAAAGGATTACTCTCTGGGAGATGACTTATTACAAGAAAATTTATCTAATGGCACTATGATTCCCATGGAGTTAGGCCTCAGTGACATGTCTGCACAGTCTAGATGTCTCTCTACATGGATCTACATTGCTCATCTCCTAAGTAACTATGGAAATGAAACAAACAGAAGACAAAGTCATTCCCATTCTGTTCCTGCTCAAGGAAACACAAATTAAGAAGAGCTCATACAGTAAAATAGTTTCGATCATTCTACTGAGAGGGAAGACTGTGTTCTTTTCCTGTATAAAAGTGTTTTTAGTTAACTGCTAATAGGAAAAAAAAAATCAACTTCATCAGAATGAGCCAATAACTGGTGTTAAACTTCCACAGAGGGCTGGAGAGATGACTCGGTGGTTAACAGCACTTGCCTGTAATCCCTGACAGCCTGGGTTCAGTTTCCCAATAACCACATAAAGCAAGATGTAAAGTGGCACATGTGTCTGGAGTTCATTTACAGTGGCAGGAGGACCTGGAGAAACTCTCCCAAATAAATAAATAAATAAAAAGATTTACTGAGCAACTCAGGAGACAGAAGTAGGATTCCAATGAGCTCAAGGCCAGCGAGGAGCTACAGTGTGAGTTCCAGGTCAGCCTGAGCTAGAGTGAGACCTACCTTGATGGGAGGCGGAACTGCCACAGATGACTTAACCACAGGTATCACAGCTCTAAGGGGCTTTCACATCATGGGCTAGTCCCTTTCTAGCCTTTGTCACATATACACTGGGAAGATGAGAAGAATGGTTCTCCTCATGCTGCCCAAGTGGCTGACTCTCAGCTTTGGACAACGAGATGAAATACTTCTCTCCTTGTTCTCTATTTGTTACTTTGATCAATAATTACAAGCAACAGGAAAAGAGCCCACTGTTACTTCCTGCAGTTTTTTTGTTGTTTTTTGTTTTTTGAGGTACAGTCTCGCTCTAGCCCAGGCTGACCTGGAATTCACTATGTAGTCCCAGACTGGCCTCAAACTCACAGCAATCCTCCTACCTCTGCCTCGTGAGTGCTGGGATTAAAGGTGTGCACCACCACACCCGGCCCTGCAATTTGTTCAAATAGATTACTAGCTAAATGCTACCATTTGAGTATTTCAACATTAAAACTTCCCCCCTTGCTCCGTTTATTAAAACCTCGAGTGTTTGTTGCTCTTTCACTTGATTTATCTCTACAACCACTCTGCAGTTGTTTTAAATAAATCAATGGCTTGAAGAGATTAGCCCAGAGCTTTTGAAAGAACAACATAGTAATTATGGTTTTAGCAGAATTCAAACCTGTGCTCATTAGGATAAGGGTTTTGGGAAATCAATTCCACACACGGGAGCAATGGACCTGGAGGTCAGTAAGCTCTCTGCAAGGCTGCTGTCAGGAACAGCTGCTGGTCCATAGCCACTAGAACACACACCAGATACACCGCACACATGCAATGACATCCAAGGGCAAGCGTAAGCACAGAGGTTAAGAAAGGATCATTCAGAGCATGGAGGTCTCGACTGGTCAACTCAACTATGTGTGTGCACAAAGGTAAACACCAAACAGAGGCCTGTCAGGTTACAGATACTGAAACATGGGGCACTCCAAACAGCCCTTATGGAATTCTCCAGAACCATCACCAGCTTGTAACATGCCAAGTATTCTACAACTTAAGGACATGAAAGGAGATCACTAAGGAAGTATCACCCAGGGCTAAAAGCAGATGTTCTTAGTGGCCTTAGGGAGGGCTTCTATAACAGGGGGGAAGTAATTCACAAAAACCCAAACCCAGCGAAAAGGAAGCAAGCTTTCCTCAGTAACGAAGGGGGGTGGGGGGGTTGACTTTGTTTGGGTTTTCATTTTCTTATTTTCAAATAGATCAATATAAATTGGCTGTTGAATCCCATAAGGTTTATTTCAGAATAACCAGAGGCAAAACAGAAAAAGAAAATCCCACATTATACCTTGAAGAAAAGCCAATTCCTGTATGCACTGCCACTTAAAATCAAATCCTCAAAAACAAATATGGGAAGTTTTTCATTAAAATTCTACAAACTAGGTGATAGCTTGTTTCAATTAAACAGAAATCATTTTACAAAAACTATCTCAATACCTGGCCATTCTTCCAAAGCAAATTTCAGTGTATGCTTATAAGCCCACAGAAAATCAGCCCATGGGGCTGCAGTGATAGCTTAGCAGTTAAGGCACTTGCCTATGAAGCCTAAGGACCCAGATTCAATTACCCAGTACCCACGTAAGCCAGATGCACAAGGTGGTACATGCGTCTGGAGTTCATTTGCAGTGGTTATAGGCCCTGGTGCACCCATTCTCTCTCTCTGCCTACCTGTTTCTTTCTCTTTCTCAACTAAATAAATAAAATATTTTTAAAAGTTGGGCATGGTTGCACACACCTTTAATCCCTGTACTCAGGAGGCAGCGGTAGGAGGATCACAAGTTCAAAGTCACCCTAAACAACATAGTGAATTCCAAGTCAGCCTGAGCTAGAGTGAAACCCTATCTCAAAAAACAAAATAAAAAAAAAGTAAAGTTAAAAAGAAAACTGGCCCCTTACTCTTTTCTTATTTTTTCTTCATTTGTTCATGTACATGTGCATAGCATGTGCAAATACAGGCACATTCAGGATCTCTTGGTGAAAAGGAATGCCAAATGAATGTACCACTTTTTGTGCATTTGTCTTTACGTGGTGGCTGCGGAATTGAAGCAACGTAGGCAGGTTTTGTAAGCAAGTGCCTTAACCACTGAACCATCTCCCTAGACCCAGTCCATTACCTTTTTAGGAAGGGTAGAGAAACAAAAACAGTATTTCTGAACTTGACTGTCCTTTCTGACTATAGGTAACCACTTCCTAAGACATTCAGTCTGATCTTAAATCTACTGTAAGGAACTCACTCTGTGACTCCAAGCCTGGAACTTTCTGTCACACTCCCTAGACCTCCAAGGAGAGGAGGAAGGTTAGAAATGAAATGTCATCACCAAAGACCAACAATGTCATCACTGATGCTGACATGATGGACCCTCCACTGAAGCCTCTAAATGTCAGGTTCCAAGAGCCCAGGCTGGTAGAGCACACATCCACGTCCACGTCCACGTGGGAAGACGGAGGGCGGGCTTCAACCCGTTCCTGCCCAGCTTATTCATCTGGCTCTTCAGCTATACTCTTGATTCTGTCCTTTATAGTAAACCAGTAAACGTGCCTCCCATGGCTCTAGGAGCTGTTGTAGCAACGTCCAGAGCCTGAGGAAGGGGTTGTGGGAACCCCTCATCCAAGGCTGGTGTGCAGCAGACCTGGGCAAGCCCACTTTGGATGGTGTCACAACTAAGTGGTACATGTGCCTGGAGTTATTTGCAATGGTGAGAACCCTGGCTTGCCCATATTCTCTCTTTCTGCTCCACATAAGAAAGTTTTGGATTTTTTTTTTTTTTTTTTTTAAGATAGGGCCTTACTCTAGTTTCTAGTCCAGCCTGACTTGGAATTCACTGGGTCATCTCAGGGTGGCCTCGAACTCACGGTGATCCTCCTACCTCTGCCTCCTGAGTGCTGGGATTAAAGGCATGTGACACCATGCCCAGCAAAAGTATTTTTTTAAAAAAAGAATCTATGGGCTGGAGAGATGGCTTAGCGGTTAAGCGCTTGCCTGTGAAGCCTAAGGACCCCGGTTCGAGGCTCAGTTCCCCAGATCCCACGTTAGCCAGATGCACAAGGGGGCACATGCATCTGGAGTTCGTTTGCAGAGGCTGGAAGCCCTGGCACGCCCATTCTCTCTCTCTCTCCCTCTGCCATTCTCTCTGTGTCTGTCACTCTCAAATAAATAATTTAAAAAAAAAGAATCTAACATGCACTGAAACATAGTAACTGAGTTCAACAGGTTAGTTACTTACTGCTATTTTTGTTCATACTGTGATCTTATGATCACATTTTCTATACATCATTTCAAAGCCTCTTTCCTTCTCTACATTATTAGTTGCTCGGCTAAAAACTGGCCCAACAGGCTGGGAATTTCAGAAAGTGCTTTTCTGGCACACTAAAATGGGTTTGTACTGAATAGCAGATAGAATGAATGGCTACTCTGGAGACCACCAAGGAATTCAGGGAGCACACACTAAGAATGGTATCTCTGGTTCCAGAAATGTCAGAGCCTCAGGTGCAGACACGGGTGAAGCAATCCACTGAACGGTCTCCAGGGCCCTCCCAGCTTGTGACTGCCTTGGTGCTTTTCTCAGAGTCCTAGTTTGCCCAGATGTAAAATGAAAACGATAGCTACTCTTACCCTGAACACCTGCAAGCATCACTGTAAAAAACAAGGGTTCAAGTAACTGAATACTGCAAAGCAAGACACTATGGTTTTATCATTAGGATACTGTTTAAATGTCTCCAGGTAAAGCTTGGGCCAAGTCATGACCTCCGAAAATAGCTATACAGCATAAAGATAATCTGATGGAGAAACGAATGTTTTTTAAACTCAAAGTATGCTAGAAAGCGCGAAGTCTTGTTCCACTGGTTTGTTTACTAAAACAAGTTATTACAGTCTGAGGGTTACAACTTATGCTTTAATGGAAAGGAGTATCTGAAGTTATAATAAAATATGAAAAAATGTCTCTGGGCTGGAGAGATGGCCCAGCAGTTAAGGCACTTGCCTGTGAACCCAGGGACCCAAATTCAACTCCCCAGTATCCACATAAGCCAGAGGTACCAGGCGATGCATCCGTCTGGTGTTCATCTGCAATGGCTGGAGGCCCTGAACACCCGCCTCTACCATTCTCTCTCTCCCTCTCCCTCTCTCTCTCAAATAAATGAAATACTTTTTCTTTATCCAAGCTTTTATTCATCAAGCCACACTGCCTATACCAGCTAAGGATATGCCATGGGGGGTTGGAACTGCCCCATTCCCGTCCGTGCTCAAGTACCAGCTAACTGAAAGGGAACAGATGTTGACCGCTCACCTTATCTTGTAAGGAAAAGGTCCCAGGAAAACCAGCAAATAGAAACTTGTTCTTGACTTTCAACTTTCCCAAATTTGCTACTATCAGGTTATTTGATCTGGAACTTTCTGGGATGAGAAGAACAGGAGCACCAGCCTCGATATCCAGAAGAACCCGTGAACAGCGCTGAGCTTGATCTCGCACCTGAGGGAAGAAAGAGAATTACCCAGAGGCTCACTGATGCCGTCATTTTAGAATCAGGCATCTGTGTTTATAATCAGGTTCCCATAGTGTTCATGGCTTTATAAAATTGAAGACCACACAGAGCTGATTCTTTGTAAAGTAGAAAGCGTAGCAAGACAATAATGGAAAATCCCCAAACACATGGAAATGAAACTACACACTCCTAAATAACCTATGGGTCAAAGAAGACCTCACCAAGGAAATAGGAAAATATTTTCACAAAGATGATAAAACATATTAAAATCTGTGGGACACATGTAAAAACAAGGCTCAAAGGAAAATGCATAGCATTGAGTGCTTAGTTTAGAAAAGAATAAAGATTCCAAAATTCCATAACTGAAGCTTATTTGATAACAAGTTGGTTATATGGAAAGGTAGAAAAGTGAAAGGGGAAAGGGGATAGGACAGGAAAGGAAAAAGAATATAGAAGTGAGAGGAGGGGAGAAGAGAAAAATAGCTGGTTGTGGTGGCCCACACTAGTAATCCCAGCACTTAGAGGCTGAGATAGAAGGACCACCATGAGTTTTAGCCCATCCTGAATTAGAGTGAGATCCAGGTCAGCCTGGGCTAGAGAGTGAGACCCTACCTAAAATCATAATTTTATATATATATATATATATATATATTTTTTTTTTTTTTCTCATGAAAAACCACAGCTGCAGAGATGGCTCAGCAGTTAAAGGTGCATGAGATGGCACATGCATCTGGAGTTCGTTTGCAGTGGTTACAGGGCCTGGTGCGCCCATTCTCTCTCGATCTGCCTCTTCCCCCTCCCTCCCTCTCTACCTCTCAAATAAATAAATTAAATTTTTTTTTTTAAATCATGCTTGTGTCAATAATAAAAATGGAAGGAAAAATGATCAGTATTATTGAGATTGGGGATTTACTAAAGTACTTACAGACACTGAAAACAAAGGGATTTTTTTTTCCCAATTTTTATTTGTTTGAGAGATAAAGGGGCAAATAGAGAGAAATAGAGAGAGAAAGGATGGGTGCACCAGGGCCTATAGCCACTACAAACACACTCCAGACACATGCACCACCCTGTGCATCTGGTTTACATGGTCTTGAGGAACTGAACATGGGTCCTTTGGCTTCACAGGCAAGCGCCTTAACCACTAAGCCATCTATCTCTCCAGCCCCTAACAGATAATATTAAGCAGCACTTAAGCTGAGGATCACAAGACTGAGTCACCCTAAGCTGTACATGGTGATCTGGGAGCCAGGCTAAAGACTACACAGTGAGACAGTGAAGTGGGATAGAGTTAAGGTGACTGGACCCCTGAAGTTTTGTAAAAAGGGCAGGAAAAGCTGGGCGTGGTGGCGCACGCCTTTAAGCCCAGCACTCGGGAGGCAAAGGTAGGAGGATCAGCGTGAGTTCGAGGCCACCCTGAGACTCCATAGTGAATTCCAGGTCAGCCTGGGCTAGAGTGAGACCCTACCTCAAAAACCAAAAAAAAAAAAAAAAAAGGGCAGGAAAGTTTGCACTTGCCAGAAATCTAAGATGAGCTGACTTCTTATCTTTCCCTAGTTCAGTAGAACTGTTTTCCATAGTCAGGACCGCTCCTAGGTTGGTCATGTTCAGCCACTAGAGCTCATCTCTCCCTGAGACAGCCCCTAGCCCTAACCAACCAGTTGGCCCTCTGGTTCACCTGGGCCAAAAGACAGCCCACCACCCTAAGGTTAGAAGTACCTTTGCAAGGGGAGGGCAGGCTCTTTCCCTCTCTGTTCACTTGAGAACTTCTAACTGTGGGTGAGTTTTTCCCTTGCCTGGGCCTGGACTCGGGCCCCCTAGCCCTTACTCTACCCTCCACCTGGGTTCTTTATCTCCTCCCTCTTTTACCTCCTTCCCACATGGCCGCAGCTCCTTTAACTTTCTTTTTTTGTTTGTTTGTTTTGTTCTTCTTGTTTGTTTGTTTTCCGGGATAGGGTCTCCCTGTAGCCCAGGCTGACCAGGAATTCACTATGTAGTCCCAGGGTGGCCTAGAGCTTGCAGCGATCTTCCTACCTCTGCCTCCTGAGTGCTGGCTTTCCATGCTTTTTACCCAGATTACAAGAGGCGTATCTAGTCACATGGACTCCTGAGCTACACGTGGCCCACATGGGCTTTGGGGGTCCACATGGTATACTTCTCTTCTCCCCACTTTACTTCCCCTTACCTCTCAGCCTTCCCTTTTCCCTTGTAAAGTCTGAATAAAATCTGGTATTTTAAAAATCATTCTCTTGAATCTGGAACTGCCAATTCTATGGTTAGTTTGCAGATATGAACTCAGGGCATGGGTTTCCAGGAAGCACCCAGAACCCCAACTTCCCCATTAAAGCACAATCTGAAGAAAGCCCAGCACAAGGACAGGACCGAATGGAAGAAGAGGAACAAGGGCCAGGGTGTTACCCCCGGCACCGCACCCTAATACTTTCCAAGAGAAGTCTCACCAAGGCCTCAATGGGCCCAGAAGTCTGACATATTCCTCAGAAATTCCCTTTATCGTTTTTACAGAAAGCTAAACTTCAAAGAAACATAAATGTGTGATATCAGAAATAGGGAATGGAGCTCCCTTGCCAAAGTGGGGTTGCCGTGGTAACCTGTCACACAGAAGAAGCATCCATAAGCATTCATACTTTTGATTTTTTTTCAGTAAAATTTTCCAGATTTCTCTCTGGAGGCTTAAAAAGTTCTACGTGTCAGTCAACTGCAAAGGCAACTTAGAGACATGATACTACTTACCGTCTGGCCCTGGATTGCAGCTCGCTGGCGCCCTAGGACATCCTGCAGCTGGGTAAAGTGTTGAATGAAGGCCACCACCTCCGCCTGGAAGCGCTGTGTGTGTACGTACTGCACGGAGGCCATCTGCAGGCTCACACGAATGTCATGCTCTCTCCGGAGGAGGGGGTCTGGCTGCCCATATCTAGAAATTAGGACAAAACTATGCTCAGACAGTAGCAAGACCCAAGTGAGACTGGAAGAAAAGGTGGGCTCAGTTAGGAGCTTCCTCAGAAAACAGACTTAACTACCAAAATGCTAAGCTCCGAAACTCAACGCCTTGATAAGTGCCAGCACTATGGTGAGGACTTTATGTAAGAGCCTGGTGTGATGCCCAGGGCTAAACACAGTGGACACCTCTAGGCACAAGAATCTCTTAACTCTAGAACTCACTACGAGGACACCTGAGCTCTGGCCTTTCATCCACAGCGCCTCCTGTGTTGAAGGGTGAGTATCCAAGCTGTGCTGGCAAAAATAACAATACAGGCTCAGAAAGCAATTAAACAAGAAAGCCATGTGCTGGGTGTGGTGGCGCACGCCTTTAATTCCAGCACTCAGGAGGCAAAAGGAGGAGGATTGCTGTGAGTTTGAGGCCACCCTGAGACTACATAGTGAATTCCAGGTCAGCCTGAGGTACAGTAAGACCATACCTCAAAAAAAGAAAGAAAGAAAGAAAGAAGGAAGGAAGGAAGGAAGGAAGGAAGGAAGGAAGGAAGGAAGGAAGGAAGGAAGGAAAGAGAGAGAGAGAAAGAAAGAAGAAAGAAGGAAAGAGGGAGGGAGGGAGGGAGGGAGGGAGGGAGGGGGAAAGAAAGAAGAAGCTAGGGCATCAGAGCTATGCTGAGGAAAACTGTCTTCTAAAAATAGAAGTCATCTTTCTACATCAATGAAATGTGCACCTAAAGAGGTTTGGTCTATAAATTTAAAGATAATCTAGAAGACTTACAACTATTTAGAGCATAAGAGAGCATGACGCCATAATGAGAAGGTTTGTGTAGGATACTCATTGGAGAAAGGAATTCACAATTGGTAAGGAATGCACATTTGTGCCAAGCAGAGAATAAAATTTCACATTAACTATCTCATTTGCTACGAACCATGCAGAGAGGTATGGAATAGGAATAAATCAATCTAAATTCTAAAAACTAGGTTCTCAGCAGTGTATGGTAATGCTCTACTGGATCAAGTCCTCAGACAGTCTTGGGGTGGGGAGAGATGCTAAGAATTGATGCCAAGACCTTGTGCGTGTACTCTGCCACTGAGTTCCATGCCAGCCCACAAACATTTTTTGAGAACAGTTTTTCTTGATCCTAACATAACATTAGCACATTAAAAGAGATGAGGGGACTCCATAGCACCATACACCAATTAAATGAGAATAATTCATATTCTCTAACCCTTCTCAAGGAAGGTGAGAAGCACCATCCCATCATCTGAGAAAACCACTCATTAATAAGCAGATCGATTTAGAAGGTATATTTAGCCCTAATGAAAGGACTCAATATAAATCATGTCTATAAGTAAAAACATATATACTAATTTATTACTTAATATGAGCAACTTTCTCAGACTGGTCTCATTCTAGAACTCTTAGCACTACATGCAAGATAGAAATGAGCTAACTCAAGACCTTCATTATTAATATAGAAAAAGTGATAGCAGAGACCGAGTGACTTCAAATCACATCCTATTTAATGAAACAATGTAAACCAGGATTCCACAAACCAGATCTTTTCAATATAACTAAAGATAGAATTTTCTTCATATTTAGTCAATAAGAAATTTATATTTATTTATTTATTTCTTGAGAGAATGAGAGAAAGAAGCAAATAGAGTAAAAGAGAGAATAGACTCACCACAGTCTCTAGCCATTGCAAATAAACTCTAGACACATGCACCACCTTGTGCATTTGCTTGTGTGGGTACTGGGGAATTGAACTTGGGTCCTTAGGCTTTGCAAGCAACTATCTTAACAGCTAAGCCATCTCTCCAGGCCACTTATTTATTTATTTATTTGAGAGACAGTGAGGGAAAGAAAGAAGCAGATAGCATGAGAGAGCCACTAAAAATTTTAGACAGCAAGTGATTATAACAAACTATCAAAAGAGAAAGGTGGATGTTTTACTTAAAAGTCTGGAAGATGAGTGCCTCTTCTCCACTCGTAGTGAACCGTTCTCTGTAGAAGTCTCCATGGGACGTGAGGTCGCTCAGAGACAGACTTCCAATGCTTCCCTGCAAGGCCAGGTCTCCTTCTAGGGAAGTTAACATTACAACATGGTATTACATAGCTTGTTTGGCCACAGACCTTTAAAACATGCGGATAAAAGCTGATATGTAGGTGCCTCAGGCTTTCCCTTTTTTTTCAATTGTCTTTTTCAATGTGCTGTTAAGGGTGGGCTCTGAGCTACAGCCTTAGCCCTTATCTAGTGTGTGTGTGTGTGTGTGTGTGTGTGTGTGTGTGTGTGTATAAAATTTTGATTTTGGTTTTTTGAGGTAGGGTCTCACTAGCCCAGGCTGACCTGGAATTCACTATGTAGTCTCAGGGTGGCCTCAAATTCACGGCGATCCTCCTACCTCTGCCTTCTGAGTGCTGGGATTAAAGGCGTGCACCATCACAACCAGCTTAATATATTTTATTTATTTATTTAAGAGAGAGAAAGAGGTAGAGAGAAAGAGAGAATGGGTGCACCAGGGCCTCCAGCCACTGCAAACTCCAGATGCATGTGCCTCCTTGTGCATCTGGTTTACATGGGTCCTAGGGAATTGAACAGGGGTCCTTTGGCTTTGCAGGTGAGCACCTTAACCGCTAAGCCATCTTCTCCAGCCCAGGCTTTCCCTTTCTAATGAAGCAAAATATCAGAAGCAAATTTTCATATTCCAATACACCCAGAGCAATATTTCAGAGTCTCAATGTTATAGGCCATGGTAGCAACGGCTTTAATCCCAGCACATGGAAAGGCAGACGTAGGAGGATCACCATGAGTTCAAGGCCACCCTGGGACTATATATAGAATTCCAGGTCAGTCTGCACTAGAGTGAGACCCTATCTCAGGAAAAAAGAGTCTCAATGCCCAAGCCCAGAAAAAGCTGCCTCACATAGTAACACTTACAAGGAGAAAGAGATTAAGGTAAGTACACACACAATTTAAAGGAACAAACATTTACAAAGACAGAAATATGACCAGTGAAACATCTAAGGTCTATTAGTTGACGAAAAAAAGTATGAGAGGTCTGGAGAGATGGCTTAGTGCGTTAAGGCACTTGCCTACAAAGCCTAAGGACCTCAGTTCAATTCCCCAGAACCCATGTAAAACTAAAAAAAAAAAAAAAAAAAGTATGAGAAAATATCAGCTATTCAAGCAATACTGAGTGAGTTTTAGAGCAATCTAGTAAAAGAAAAAACGCAGCTGATGCATGAAGACAGATACCTGACACAGATTAGAAACAAGTCTGGTGGCAGGAGCACAGCCCAGGGTGACAGGTAGGAGAGAAATGTCACAACCTGGGCAACAGGATGTAAGCCTAAAACTGACCATTCTTAACACTGTAGGCACTGTACCCAAGCCTCTGTCAACCTTTGTGTGTATATGTGTGTACGTAGGTCTAGGCGCACGTGTGTGGACCAGAGGACAAACTCAAGAGTGCTTCCTCAGGTACTAGCCATCTTTTTCTTTTTCTGAGACAGGGTCTCTCATAGACCTGAAACTTACCAATTCGGCTACACTGGCCACAGATACTCATTCATGTCTCCCTCTCCCAATACTAAGATTACAAGCATGCATCACCATGTCTGTTTCTTTTTACACGGACTTAGGACACCGAACTCAGGTCTTCATGCTTGCAAGATAAGCATTTTACGGACAGCCACATCCCCAGACCTTCTCCTAATCTTAGAACCACTCTCTCCTTGGATGCTTTTCAAAAATAACTGACAGGGGGTTGCTGGAGAAATGGCTTAGCAGTTAAGGCATTTGCCAGCAAAGCCAAAGATCTAAGTTCGATTCTCCAGGACCCACATAAGCCAGATGCACAAGGGGATGCATGTATCTGGAGTTCATTTGCAGTGGCTGGAGGCCCTGGTGTGCCCATTCTCTCCCTCTGCCTCGTCTCTCAAAATAAATAAATTTTTTAAAAAAATCACTGACAGCAGACATGACACCTTCATTTTAGTTCATTCCTTACCAAAAAGGGCATTCTTGTTTCTACTATAGCATCAGCACCTTAACTTTGCAATCTTTGCTCCAGTACTAGGCATGCTTTAAGTAAAGCACAATGGTTTTGTTGTTTAGAGAAAATGATACAGAGAGAGACAGAGAAAGAGCAAGAAAGAATTGGCCTGCCAAGGCTTCAGCCACTAAAATCAAACTCCAGATGCTTTGCACCACTTAGTGGGCATGTGCAACCTTGTACTTGCCTCACCTTTGTGCATCTGGCTAACGTGGGATCTGGAGAGTAGAACATGGGTCCTTAGGCTTCACAAGCTAGTGCCTTAGCTGCTAAGCCATCTCTCCGGAGCCCACAGTGTTTAAATTCACAACTTATAATCCCTATCACTAGAGCTTGTAGATGAGCTTGTAGGTAAGGATTTCAACCTGTAAAGCCCAGCAGAGAGAATGCCCGCATTCTTTCTATAGATACCTTCTGCAGAAAGCCATGCCTTCTCCTGGTAGTTAGGCAGAGAATGAACTTATCCCTGCTTTCTACCAGAGGGTATGTGACCTGCCTGATTGCCATGACTAATTTTTTGTTTTTGTTTTTGTTTTTGTTTTTCAAGGTAGGGTCTTACTCTAGCTCAGGTTGACTTGGAATTCACTCTGCATTCTCAGGGTGGCCTCAAACTCATGACAATCCTCCTACCTCTGCCCCCCAAGTGCTGTCCATGACTAATTATTAATATCCCCTTTCACTTCCAAACATGTCCCAATTTTGACAACAAAGTTACATGGTCACTCTTGAGTGTGTTCAGAACATACATGGCCAGGCATGGTGGCTCACGCCTTTAATCCCAGCACTCAGAAGGCAAAGGTAGTAGGATCACTGTGAATTCAAAGCCAGCCTGGAACTACAGAGTGAGTTCCAGGTCAGCCTGGGATTGAGGGAGAAACTACCTTGAAAAGCAAAACACTACAGCTGCCATGGTCCCTAGCCAACCTACAGAATCCGATTCTTGGATACAGGCAGGAGAAGGTCAGGAAAGGAAGTTGTACCAGACATCTACCTTTTTTAATAAGCCATCAAGACAATTCTGATCCAAAAGTATTTGGGAGCCACCACCCTAAATTACAGCCAGACCAATAGCCACAATCAAGCCACAGGATCTACGCGCTATTTGGCTTGTAAAGACAATTAGATGTGTGCTGAAACGTTCAAATACGTACCAGATTTTACAGGTTTGCCTTTTCCCACTTACCGATCATTTCCATGTGTGCTGCTAATTTGGACACGTTTGCTTTAGCCAGCTCACTGGTGGTCTTATTCAGCACAAGAGACAGTGAATGGACCTAGGACACAAGAAAAGCAAGACAATTACTTGGGAGGAGAGGTGGCTTCAGAGGAGACAGAAGGACAGAGTCAAGGAAGATG
The DNA here is from genome assembly GCF_020740685.1 of Jaculus jaculus. NCBI lineage: Eukaryota > Metazoa > Chordata > Mammalia > Rodentia > Dipodidae > Jaculus > Jaculus jaculus. The sequence continues at coordinate 46,827,798 of NC_059106.1, read as the reverse complement.
CAGAGGCCTGGAGGGGGAAGGTACAGAAAGCTTCAGGGCGCCGTCTCCGCTCATGCTTCATCAGTCCATCCAAACCAGGGTCTGCAGAGAAGCTGAGGAGGAAGGAACTCTACTCGGCCATGTGAACATTAGGCTCTGTGGCAATGGTGCACGACATGAGCTCCTACTTTTTATTCGCTGTGAATCCTGTGTAATTCTGTAACAACACAGACTTGGGAACAAATCTGCATCTATTAAGATTTGTCTTGCAGATGATTGGGCTTCTGCGTGAGAAGGAAAATACTTAGTAGCAGAGGCCAGTAAGTTAAAAAGGAGACATAAAGGGAAGAGAAAGGAAGGGAGGAGGGTACTGAATAGGTTGATATTGTATACATGTAAGTACAATGATTGTGATGGGGAGGTAATATCATGGAAAATGGAATTTCAAAGTGTGGGGGGGAGGGAGGGAATTACCATGGGATATTTTTTTATAATCATGGAAAATGCTAATAAAAATTAAAAAATCAATAAATAAATAAAAGAGAGACTGACATGGGGAGGGGATATGATGGAGAATGGAATTTCAAAGGGGAAAGTTGGAGGGGAGGGTAATACTATGGGATACTTTTTATAATCATGGAAAATGTTAATAAAAATTGAGAAAAAAATAAATATAATAACAATGCTTATTAAAAAAAAAAGATTTGTCTTGGAAAAACGATGAAGATGATTTAGAATCCTGCCTAATGCCTTTGGACAAATGTTTCACAGAGGCCTCTGCTGACCTGTCGGGACTTATGCGGACATGCTAACTCTTCTGTCTAGGGTAGTTACTAACAGAAGAACAGCAAGTCCCCTGTTCCCAGGAAGTGCACGCTCTCTAACAAACTACACTAGTTAAGTACAGCTACTAAAAGGGCTAGGGTTTTCTGCATCAGTCTCACAAGCTCTTCTGTGCTGGGGACGAGGCACGATGGAAGACAGGAAGATGGACGGTACCCACGCTTGCAGGTGGCAGAGGTCAGTCCTTGCGTGTCTCTTTGTCCTCAACACCTACAGATTAGGTGCTCAGGAAATGCTGAGAGGATGAATAACTGAGGAAAATGACACAAAGAGAATGTAAGAAAATAACATAGAGAAGGAAGAAAAAAGGATTTATAGAGGGAGGCAGAGAAAAACGGAAAGGATGGTCATAGTTGGAGCAATGACCCTGGGCAGGGACTCTCCAGTTCCCTCACTATAGATTTCTGACAGGGATCACAGAAGGATCTCAAGGCATCAAGATCACCAAAAATGAGATACAAAAGCTCCAGTCATCTCATCACCAAAAAAATATCATATAACTTGGGTATAAGAACGCTTTGTGCTGGGCACGGTGGTGCAGGCTTTTAATCCCAGCACTTGGGAGGCAGAGGTAGGAGGATTGCCATGAGTTCAAGGCCACTTTGAAACTGCAGTTAATTCCAGGTCAGCCTGGGCCAGAGTGAGACACTATCTCCAAAAAAAAAAAAAAAAAAAAAAAAAGAATGCTTTGTGGGCTGGAGAGATGTCTTAGCAGTTAAGGCACTTTCCTACAAAGCCAAAGGACCTCAGTTCGATTCCCCAGGACACAAGTAAGCCAGATGCACAAGGGGGCACATGCATCTGGAGTTCATTTGCAGTGGCTGGAACCCATGGCGTGCCCATTCTCTCTCTCCCCCCCCCCCAGTAAATAAATAATAATAATAAAATAAAATAAATATATTTTTTAAAAAGAATGCTTTATGTAGTGGAATCCAGCTGTCACCACCTGAACCTACTTGCAGACACAAAATCCAGGTGTCATTAACAGGACCCGCTGACCTAGGGCACCTGTCTCATTGCAAAGGAAGCACCCAGCACCTTGTTGCTCTGTCCTCCCAAGAAGCTGCACCTGAACCAGATTCTCTGGCTAAAACAGAGGACAAAAAAGCCAATGGAAAGGCAGGAAACAGAAGAACCTAGAATGCGGAACGGTCTACAAGACTCTACGAAGTCAAACGTGGGGAGGAGGACAAAGCAAGGCTGGCTTGCATGAAAAAGACTTACGGAAAATGACTAATTCAAAAACCCATTTATCATTTTATTAAGAAAAATGACTAATTCAAAAACTCACCTATCATTTTATTGACATCTCATTTTGTAAATGAGGAAACTCAGCAAAGTCTAGCATTGCATTGAACTACAGAGACCAAAGGAGAAGACTAAAGTTCTTCAAATCGTTCACTCCTCCACAGCCCACAGAAAGGGGCTTTTGTGCAACATCCTGAGAAGATTGAAGGTGGCCTGTTAGGCATTAGATGGCACCCAGGCATTTCTGTCAATGTAGTTAGATGTGAAAATATATTGTGGTAACATAAGGGCTGGGGTGATGGCTTAGCAATTAAAGGCACTTGCTTGCAAAGCCTGCCGCCCCAGGTTCGATTCCCCAGCATCCACATTAAAAAAAGATGCACAAAGTAGCACATTTGTCAAATTCATCTGCAGTGGCAGGAGGTCCTGAAGCACCCATACTCTCTCTCTCCCACTCTTTCTGTCTCGCTCTACTCACAAATAAAATAAATTGTTGTAACATAAGAAAATATCCATTCTTTTTCCCAGAGATGAATAATGAAGTATAAGGAGGTAAAATGACAAGAATTTGCCTTGAAATAATTCAGCTTTAAAGAAGAAAATAAAGGAGACATGATGAGTGAGGGATATTGGGCTCATTATACTATTTTCTCTGTGATATACTTGAAATTGTTGGCAATAAAAATGTTTGTCAAGAATTATTCTTTCAAGTGACTGGAGTACTGAGTAACATCTCGATCACACCTTCCAAGGCTCAGGGTCTAATGCAGAAGAGGTGGCGGAAAGAATGTAAGAACCAAAGGAAGGGTAGGACTCCTTATAACATGCTCCCTCCAGACATAAAATGGCCTGGATATCCATGACCTCATAGTGCCTGACGCTACCTACACAAGACCATCATAATAGGAGGAAAAAAGATCATGACATCAAAATACAAGAGAGACTGATTGAGATGGGGAGGGGATATGCTGGAGAACGGAATTTCAAAGGGGAAAGTGGGGCGGGGGTGGAGGGTATTACCATGGGATATCTTTTATAATCATGGAAAATGTTAATAAAAATTGAGAAAAAAAAAACAAAAAAGAATTCTTCTTTCAAAAGCACCTTGGTGAGAGGCACTCATCTGAGCCTGTCCTGCACAGCCAGCCACACCCCCAGGAAGCACATGTCTGCATCTCCTCAGGGCAAGGCTCCTGAGGCACATCCCCACAGACACCTCGAGAACACAGTCAGTTAAGCCACAACATCCAAAATGACTAAAAGCTCTGCTATTTCTGTGCCAGGGTCTCGGAGCACTGCAAGGCCATGCACTCACATGTCCACTGAGCTAGAGGCAAGCCTGGCTCCCCCATCTCTCCCCAGAACTCTCCCTCTTCTAGAAGAATGAAGGTGCTGTGGGCTAGGGAAGCAGGGTAGCAACAACACGGGGTAAAGTGAGGTTATCCTCCTGACTGCCCCCAGCAGTGGGGGCAAGAACACGCAGGCACACACACACACACGCACATGTCAAGACCTGCAGTTGAAGACCTTCTTCCCTAGGCACACATGCAGCCAGCTGCTACTGCAGGGATGCCAGGGCTCTGGAACAAGCTAGTGCCAACAGGCTTGTGTGCCTGCAAATGGCAACTCAATATAACTGCCTGCTATCCTAATTAAGTTCAGCCTCAAATATAACTTTACAGCTTTTTAAAAAATACTTATGAGCCAGGCGTGGTGGCGCATGCCTTTAATCCCAGCACTCGGGAGGCAGAGGTAGGAGGATCGCCATGAGTTCGAGGCCACCCTGAGACTCCATAGTGAATTCCAGGTTAGCCTGGGCTACAGTGAGACCCTACCTTGAAAAAAAAAAAAAAAACCTATGAGCTGAGGAGATGGCTCAGTGGTAAAAAGCACTTGCTTACAAAGCCTGTCAACTTGGGTTCAATTTTCCAGGAACCACATAAAGCCAGATGCACAGAGTGGCACATGCACCTGGAATTTGTTTGCAGTGGCAAGAGACCCTGGCATGCCCAACACATTCTCTCTCTGCTTGTATATAAATAATAAAAAAAAATATTTATTTCTTTATTTATTTATGAGAGATAGAGACAATGGGCTCACCAAGGCCTCCAGCCACTGCAAATGATCTCCAGACACATTTTCCACTTGTGCCTCTGGCTTATGTGGGATCTAGGAAATTGAACCTTAGTCCTTAGACTTCACAGGCTAAGCCATCTCTCTAGCCCTAAATAAAAAATGTTTAACTGTTTATAATATGAGCACCAAGGACATACTACTAACATGGGAATCCCTAGAACAGTAAAGGTAGTAACAGCCTCCTCTCAACTAAGCTTATGCCACTGTGTGGAGAGCCTCACCTAGGCTCTCCTCGAATGCACATGACCCTGATGTAGGCACCACTGCACACCCCCAGGTTACTGGTAAACTAACAAAAGGGGGAGGAGAGGTTACTCTATTGGTCACAAGTCACAGCTGCTGGTTACAGTGAGAGCACCAGGATTCAAAGCAAAGCCAGGCAGTCAACCTCGCATACTTCATGTTTTCGTGACCACTATGCTGTTGCTCTCAATGAAAATAAATACTGCTGAAGGAGAATGAGGCGCTCACAAGAAAGCCACACTTTGAAGTCGTTATCATGTACTCAACACCTGGCTAGAATGGTGCATGCGCTTCCCCATCCTAGAAGATGGAAGACAAGGAAGTTGAGGCTAGAGAAGCAACAGTGTTCCAAAGAATCACATACGCAGAGGGAAAGACAAGGTATTTAGCCACTCATTGTCCCCGCCTCCATTTCTCAGAAGTTACCCTTTCCAACAGCCAGCTAGAGACTACACAGCTCCCCTGTAACAAGAGCTGCTTTCCAGGATGAATGGGAAACACCCATATTTAAAATAAAGACCCAGCCAGGTGTGGTGGCGCACGCCTTTAATCCCAGAACTTGGAAGGCAGAGGTAAGAGGACTGCCATGAGTTTGAGGCCACCCTGAGACTACATAGTAAATTTCAGGTCAGCCTGGGTAGAGCGAGACCCTAACTCAAAAAAAAAACAAAAAAAAAAAAAAAACCCACAAAGAATAAGTAAAAATAAAATAAAGACTCAAACTCATTTCAGAACCTAAAGCAACCCAGAGGCGCTGATACCTTGAGATCCAGCTTGGAGTTCACGGGCTCCTGGAGCTCAGACTCCCCAGCGGCACTGGCTTCAGACCTCACACTTTGCAGAAAGTCCTCCGGCGGCACCTTCATGGCATGGTTGTCTGCAGTGGAGCCAATTCCAAAGAAGTCCAGGATCACGACCCAGGTCTGCAGTGTGATCAGCACATCCAAGCAGTTAAAGTCGACATCAATGCTCCGGTTGATGCGACTGTAAGTGGAAGAGAATTCTGGATGCTTCTTATCCACCAAGAATATATTGATGTGCACCAAGGAATCATCAAATTTACTTTTTCCAGTAGGTACCTTGGGCTCATCTGCTGTCGGAGAAGGAGGTGGGGTCAAGGGGTAGACCTGCTCTTGGACTTCCTTTGGCTTGTTCCGAGATGTAGAGGTTGGTCTCTGATATAACTGAAAGACGTTCGGAGCTTCCTCCATGTGGGACGGGAGAGACCGAGGCATGTCGGGATACTCCACGTTGGACACAGAAGGGCAAGACTGGGAGAGATACTCTTTCTGCGTTAAGCTAGATGGCTTGGGAGCGCCTCGAGACACCATCAGGTTCTTGTACTTAGAGTCTGGATTTTTCTCTAGCAAGTCTTCCATCAGCAGAGAGCGCAGAGCAATCTGAATAGATAGGGTCTGTGGGTGGTCTTTATTGAATTCCACTTCAAAATCCTGGAACTTTAAGCTCACAAGACCCTGCGCCCCCAAAGTCAGGTCTCCACTCAGCTGAACTTGCAGCTCCGATATGCAGAAGTTGGCCTGGATCTGAGTGAAGGCTTTGACTTCCTTCACAGACAAGGACTTCTGAGAGGTGCTAGAAAAGCTGGAGTGGCTGAACAAGCCATTCTCCTTCCTCTCCACAGGAGGTTCTCCACAGGTGCTGAGGGCGGGTAGGGGAGAAGCTGGGCACGGGGAGGAGGGAGCACTGGCTGGGAACTTACTCAGATCTTCGCTGTACACAAGGTTGTCCAGTGTTTGCAAAACCTGCTCGTACACGTGCTTGGCTAGCACCACCTGCATCCAAAGGGAAAGTTCAGTTACCTCAGCACTGTTGCACCTGCTCTGCTCGAAATGTCCACATTTTCTGCACTTCCACGAGTTGAAGTTAGCTGACAGCACTGACTCTCATTTCCCTCCTGTCTTTATCTCTTTCTGCCCACTTCTATTCAAAAGGCCCTCTCAAGCACCTTCCAGAATACTATACACACAAAAAAAGAATGTTCAGTAAGTTCTGGTTGTATGCCAGAATCCGCAAAGTCAAAGTCACCTTTTTTTTTTTTTTTTTTTTTTTTTTTTTGGTTTTTCAAGGAAAGGTCTCACTTTGGTCCAGGCTAACCTGGAATTCACTCTGTAGTCTCAGGGTGGCCTTGAACTCACAGTGATCCTCCTACCTCTGCCTCCCGAGTGCTGGGATTAAAGGCGTGCACCACCATGCCCGGCCAAAGTCACCCTTTTTAGCCACACAAAATAACTACAGAAAGCAAAGAGAATACTTTCAAACATGGATGCACCACAGAATTAAAAAAAGCAAAAACCATGCTTACAAAACAATAGTCATAAAGTAGTGTGGAAAGCAATGCTTAGTACTTTTAAAAAACTGATGGTGCCCCATGATTTCTGTATTTACGCCTCTCTTATGGTGTGCTGGGGATCAAACTCAGGATCTTGTGAATGACTGCTGAGCTGTAACCCCACCCCCGGTGTTTCTCTTTTAATCATAGTTTCTTGATTACTTCCTTTTCCCTGCAGCAAGGTCTCATTATATTTAGCTCAGGCTGACCTGGAATTCAAATTTTAATTTCTTATTGAAAAATATTTTCAGAAGTTGGGCATAGTAGCACATGCATTTAATCGTACCACTCCAGAGGCTGAGGTAGAAGATTCTGGGTGAGGCTGAGACCAGTCTGGGGCTACACATTAGTTCCTGGTCAGCTTGGCTAGAGTGAGACCTAACCTCAGCGGGGAAGAAAAGAAAAAAAAAAAAAGATGGGGTAGAGATACCGCTCAGTGGTTACAGCATTTGCCTAGTATGCACAAGACCCTGAACTCCATCTCAAATTCTTCTCCCTCCCTGCAAAAAACATAGATTTTTAAAAATGTGGCAAAACCTTGAAAACTGCTGAATGAAAATTTGTCCGCTGTGCTTTTGTGTAAGCTTAAATTTTTAATAATAATACAGTTCTTAGAATTAACTTATTATCATTGAATATAAATGAGTAAATAAATTGTCTTAAAACCTTTTTAGAGTATATTCATTTTAAGATAAGTCATTGGTAGTCATAAGAATGAGACATCAGAGCCAGGCGTGGTAGCACACACCTTTAATCCCAGCACTGGGGAGGCAGAGGAAGGAGGATTGCCGAGAGTTCGAGGCCACCCTGAGACTACATAGTGAATTCCAGGTCAGCCTGAGCCAGAGTGAGACCCTACCTCAAAAAAAAAAAAACCAAAAAAAAAAGAATGAGACATCATACTCCAGCAGGATTCATATCATGTACTAGGATGAAGGGGGAATTATGCTATTGAGCCTACTGATAAGACCAGCTTGGGTTGAGAAGCACGCTGGGGGAGACTGGCTCACCCAGACACCCATACTGAGCAGCCACTGACGGCCACAGGTTCAAGTTCCTGGGTTAGTCCAAAGCAGCTGCTAGGCAGACTAGTGACCAACTACAGCCTGAGACAAGGCCCACTGCGCTGTGAGCCTGACAGTCCTGATTTCATAACCTAATGCTCTTTCCTCTAGTCCCTGTGGAATCAGGACGAATGACAGTTCTGAAGGAGAAAGGACAGGTGCTGACACAGTTAACTAACACACACACAATCTCTATCCTGGCCCAATTCATTTCAAACAGAACAAGACCAACTCTCCCTTGAAAGGACCTGTCAACAGCTGAGATTTCTGCACAGTCCGGGCCAAGCATGTCCAAAATGGAATGAGAACTGTATCTTCCTGGGAAAGACAGACTCTGACCTTCAATAAGCAAGTTTGTTGTGTCTTTTTTTTTTTGCCCCCATTGCTGAATGGCTAGGATATTAAAGACTACCTCCATCCTCTACCCAACTCACCCCTCGTCCACATGAGAAAGTCTAACAAGGCTGACTGCACAGTGACAAAATGACATGATAAAAGGATCCCATGTTGCTGGGATCCTATAGTGCAGCACAACTATACTCCCAGTATTTGGGAGGCTGAAGTAAGAAGACCATGAGTTCAAGGTCAGCCTGGACAATACAGCTAGACCAGAATTCCATGTTTATTAGAGAATGCTATAAACAACAGAAACCCACATTCATGATACTTCCTTGAAATCACATATTTACCTTCCAACACTTTATATATAATGGCTTGAGGATATTTATGTAATATAAATGTAAATTACAGCTAAACAACCTTTCCCCCTAATCTGCATTCCAAAATAGCCTTGAAATCTGAAACTTTTTAAAATATCACTTATTTGCAAGCAGAGAGAGAGAGAGAGAGAGAGAGAGAAAGAGAGAGAATTGGTGTGCCAGAGCTCCTGTCGCTGCAAGTAACTCCAGATTCATGTGCCACTGTGCATCTGACTTTAGTTAGGCACTGGGGAACAGAATCCAGGATATCAGGCTTTGCAAGCAAGCACCTTTAACTGCTAAGCCAGGGACCAGCCCCCAAACCTAAAATTTTGTATTATATCAGCTGTCAAAAAGTATCAGATTTTGGCCAGGCGTAGTGGCACACATATTTAGTCCCAGCACTTGGGAGGCAGGGATATGAGGATCACCATGAGCTCAAGGCCAGCCTGGGCTAGACTGGGACGCTACCTCGAAAAACCAAAAAAGAAAAATAGTCTCAGATTTCCAATTAGGAATTCTCAACCAATAAAGGCTTTGCAAATATTTGTTCTAAAAAGCCAAAAAACTCCAACATCTAAAACATGTCATGTCTCAAGCACCTTAGATAAAGGACGCCTGTATTTCACCTCAAGTGCTTAGATGTGAAATCAAAGATGGGTTCTTACCTGCACTGGATTGACGAATTTTCCTTCAATCTTCATGATGCTAGTGGTCCCCAGATCATCTGGACTGAGAGAGAAAGTCAATTCAGATTCTTTCTCTATGGGGATCTTTTCCAGTTTAAACTGGATGGTGGTGTTGTTCAAAATGTGAAAAGCTGGCAGGAGAGAGAGGACATGACAGGCTGTAAACACTAACATGTACTTTGTTGCTGATGATTAAATGCTATGTATACAAAATAAAACCCATGAGTTACTTTTAGACCAAGAGAGGAGGATAGCCTGTCAAATGAGGTTTATGACTAGGAACAAAACTCACAGCAAGAACTCCAAGACAAAATGATAGGAAAAGAAAATAAATAAATAAAAAGAAACAGGGGCTGTGAAGATAGCTCAACAGCTAAAGGCACTTGCTTGCAAAACCTGCCAGCCCAAGGTTAATTCCCAAGCTATCCTTGCATGCTGGAGCAGAGGGCAGCAAAAGCATCTGGTATGTGTTTGCAGTGGTAAGAGGCTATGGTGTGTGTCTATGTACGTGTCTATTCTCTGTCTCTCTCTATCTGACTCTTTCTCTATCACTCTCAAATAAATAAATACAAAAAAATTATGATGCTCAGCCAGGCATGGCGGTACATGACTTTAATCTAAACACTCGGGAGGCAGAGATAGGAGGATTGCTATGAGTTTGAGGGCAGCCTGCAACTACATAGTGAGTTCCAGGTCAGCCTGGCGTACAGTGAGACTCTACCTTGAAAAACAACATATGTATATATTACTGTGCATATATTATACATATACATTGTGCTCAACACTAACGCAGTGTGGAGACTACACTAAGTTTCTTGAACTTCCCATGCTGGTTTCCATAGCAAATTGCCCATCTTCACCTAGAATTCCAATACAGACATCGCCCTGTGAGTGATGTCAGACAGGCAGGGAGTGAGATATAAGGTGACCAAGGGAACTACAGCTGTATCTTGGTAGCTCTATCTCCTGACAGTTAGAATACCCCTTTGTGGTTAAACATCCTTGAAGGCGGTTAGGTTGTCAGAAACTAAGACACCAGGCACTTTTCTACACATGTGTACTAACCAAGGTCTGAATCCTCAAAAGACCGGATGTCATGATAACATCACTTACAATACGGTTTTGACACTTCACCTTTTTGTGGGCTTTTCTAGAGGATCATGAGAGCAAACATCCTAAAAGGGAGATCTGGGCCACCGTTATTTGGGAGAGGAGAAAAGGACCACCTTACCCACTGAATGTGACATCCACCTCATAAATATTCATAAAAACATCAAGAGGTTGGAGAGATGGCTTAGCAGTTAAGGCACTTGCCTGAGAAGCCCAAGGACCCAGGTTTGATTCCCCAGTACCCATGGAAGCCAGATACACAGTGTGTGGCGCATGCATGTGGAGTTCATTTGCAGTGGCTAGAGGCTCTGGCATGCCCATTCTCATTCTCTCTCTCTCTCCCTCATAAATAATCAATAAAGTAATTTTAAAATTTCTTTAAACCCAACATGCAGAATCCATCCAACCTTTGGGGCAGTCCACTGCAATCTCTTTGGAATGTGTACTTTGCATTGCTAAATAAACTTATGCTTAAACTGTGTGTGTCAACTGTATTTTTTAAGAAGACAAGTCTCTAGATCTGTCTCTAGAGTGCCAGTATTCTGGTTATGTTATTAGGCCTAAATCAGAATTAGACAATTCAAGGAGCTAAGGAAACAAATTTATCCCAAATAGAATTCAGTAAGCATATAAATGAACTGGTGATGCTGGATATAACTCAGCGGTAGAGCACTTGCCTAGCATGCATGAAGCCCCCACTCACAAAAAAAAAAAAAAAAAAAAAGAAATTTAAATGAAGCAGTGAATTATCATATGAGAATCACAGAGGGTATTTTCAAAAGCTTTCATTTCTTCACCACAACAAATCATAGAGCCTACCTGACTCTGGATGCCAAGTCTAATAGACTGAACTGACTGGATCCAGAATACAAACAAAAGAACTACATTCCAAGGATCCTGCACCGGCCCATATTAGAAGATGGCAGAACTGAAAGACCACACACACCACAGGCCATGTTGCATTTCCTAGTTACGTAACTCTTCTGAGCTATCTTGGGCTAAAATATTTAACTGGGAAAATCTTATAGCTTACAACAAGAAAGTTAGATCTCCTAGAGCAAAAGAGATGGCACTGGAAAAGCATGCCCCCACTGAAGCATGCCTGTGAATTTGCACTTGGCCAAGTTCAAGGGGGAATGCTTACAGGAAAATTCTTGATCCCTGAATGAATTTGTAAGCATGATGACAGTGTCCACACCCCTGTACAACATGTGCCTCCCACAGGAAATTCTTGTGCTGCCACATATGGGTTAAATGGAAATATGCCAGCCCACTACGAAACTAGTAAAATTCTACCATGATTCTAAAATGATGATGAGGGATAAATTCTAAAAGGCAAAGTTTTTGTTGGTTTTAGTGAAATAGTACAGAAGCTGAAGGTTTTGAACCTTTAAACAAATAAAACACATTTCTGTTTCTTACCTTGACCTCTATGCAAAGACTCAAAGAAATCGTGCCGGGTGAAATGAGCCTCCTCCTGACTGTTGGCACTGGCAGACCCAGAAGGTGGGCTGGCTTCAGGCCCAGCACCTTCTCTGCCTGCCAACTGGGTGCAATTCAAAGAATAGAGTTTAATGTCTTTGATTTCCACCTGCAGACGATCACTTCTGGATTCATCATCTCCGGCCACAAAATTCTGGATGAATATCTGTCCCAAGTGTCCCACCAACAGCTCAGGACTCCCCGGCCTGCGAGGGACAGACACAACTGGAGACTCAATGTTTATGTTCAAGATGAGCTTGACCGTGTCTGAATGAGGTGAAGGTAGACCAAACCCATAGATTTCATTTTCTTCTAGGACAAAGGGATCCCGGGTCTTCTTTGGGGTTTCGAAGAGCGAGACCATCTCGCTGTACTCAGCAGTCTTGGTGGCTAAGACAGTGGTGACTTTGGTGGCTGCACTTTTCAACATACTTCGAAAATTTTCTTCCAGTTCATCCATAGATAATGTCAACTCCTTCAAGAACTTTGCAGAGTGGTTATAATGCAGTGACGCCATCTTCAGGCTGAGAAAACACTCCTGTTTTGATTTCTCCACGAACGTGAAGCTCAGAGCTTCAGACAGGGCCACGTCCTCCATCCTGACAAACACGGATTCAAAGTAGCCAATGTCACTGACGATGTTCTCGTAGCCCACGGAGTTCCCAATGCTGACAACATACTGGTTCTTCACATTCTCTTGGGTCAAATCCATGAGTTGTAAGCAGCCCAGGGAGCCATTCATGTCAAATGTACTGCCCATGGACACATTCACTTTGGTGCCACCAACACTTGCAGTTGCGATTTTCCTGCCACACTTCTCCCCATTCGCCATCCCCACTGTCCGAAGTAGCAGGAGGTTGAGCCTATGGATTTCCACTGCAACCTCTGTGTTCTGCTCATATGTAGATTGGTAAGTCCCTTGTTCTCTGAAGCTGCGTTCAAAATCAGTCATTAGAGGCTGAGGACTCAAATCGTCTTTTTCTTTAGGGAAGGATTTCTGAAGAAAACCAATCAGCTCCACAATTGTCTCTGGATTTAGGATAATATCCAAATTATTCACCTGCAGTGAAATTACTTGGAGAGTGCTGTCTAAGTTCATGGATGGGCACTCTGAACTCACAAACTGATATTCCAATTTAATAAGGGACTCCTGCTCTTTGGTGAGAATTTTTTCAAAAGAAGGACTAGTGGCTGATCTGTCATTGAGGGTGGCTATGTCAGTTAAAAAGGCGGCATTAGGTCCCGAGACAGGCGATTGTGCCCTGCTATCCCGAAGGCTTCCTGTGGGGATATCAAAACTCAAGTTCTTATGAGAAGCCATCAAAAGGTCAAAATCAGCACCATAGGTCTGCATGGTGTCTACCAGGAGCAAACCATGAACGGTTAGGGAGACTTCAGCATCATAAGGCCTCTTCACAAAGTGAGCATTGGTACCAAACACCTTGAGCACAGAGATGTACCTGCCATTGCTCTCAACGCCAAGCTGCATGCAGTTCACTTTAAATTCCGCCAGGAGGAGCTGTGACTCCACCAACACCTCCCGGGTGTGCTGCTCCAGCATCACAATACTCTGGGTTAAGTTCACTACCGAGTCCTGCAGGCTTCCCCGCTGGGCTTCTTGGGGGAAGATCTTCTCTTTCATCTGGGTGTCAGCCGTCTTCATTTCTGGGGTGGTGAGGAGAGCAAAGCAGTTCTTCAGAGCAGATATCTTGTCCTCATTGATGTGGATCTTTAAGTCTGGTAGGTTGCCGGAGAGCACCGCCCCTGGGTACTTGGGGTCTGACGTGTAAATTAGCCGCCGTTCTAGCTGTAGGTGAACATTGAACTTCTCGACCACGTGGGTCGGCCCCACATCGATGTCCTGCACATGCTTCCAGTTGTCTTTCACTCGTCCCACCATGATCTGGAGGTCCATGAATGACAGGGAGTACCTCTCATACATCTTTGTACTCATCAGACGCGCCTGGAGCTGTTCTTCGCTGAATTCGACACCGGGAAAGGGAGGCGTCTTCTCCCCGCTGCTGCTGCTTTCCGGAGGTGGCGTGTTGGGAGGAGTGGCGAGGGGGGTCTTATACTCATCATCGCTGAACTGATTGTCTTCAGAGGTGGACCTCGCCCCACTTTTCCTCTTGGAGTCATCTGCAGGTACAAAAAGACCCAAAGTCAATGTCCACCACTTCCCTCCTCCCTTAGTTTGGACTGGGTGGAAGCAGCAAGCATGGTCTTCTGTAAGAGCTGCTGACTCACTCAGAATGAACATTCCTGGTACGTTAGAAACCAAGACACGAACAGTTAAAGTATACTTTTTTCTCTGAGAAAAGTTAGGGACATTCTGGTCCAAAGTACCTTTGGGATACAAAGACCACCACCTACCGACGGCACTCCTTCCAGCTTCTGAGCTGCCCTGGGCGGCAGCAGACAACACCCCTCCAAGGTCCCTCTCTGTAACTCGGGTGCTTCACCTCGTCTCTGGGTTCATTCTGTCCTCACCACCACCACTAAAATGTCCTGGGAGCAGAATGCATGCCACAATATCCCTAGGGCTTAAGTCCAGGCGTAGTGAGCAGAACCACCAATAAGGGATGTGTGTCACGGCTGGGCTCTCAGCCCCCGCGACAGCCCGGCACACGGGAGGTGAGCAACGCTGCACGGGCTCTGCTCCGCGGTCTTCCGTCCGAGCAGGTGTAGCCGCGCGATCCAGTTACTCACATACAAGTCCCTTCCAGCATGCCCTCGGCTATGACCTTCTTCTGCTCAAGTTCTCTGCCTCCTTTCAATTTTCTTAAAAATTTGTGTGTGTGTGTGTGTGTGTGTGTGTGTGTGTGTGTGTGTGTACGCGCATGGGCATGCTTATGCCAAGGCACACGTAGGAGTCAAAAGACAACATCAAGGGGCCTTGCTCTTCTCCCACTCCACTTGCTTGCAGCTGGATTCTCTTTCCAAAGCCCACTAACGCCAGTCCAGCTGACCCATGAGCTCTAGAATCTCCTAGCTAAGCCTCCCAATGTTGTAGACACTAAAATCACACAGGCACATGTGCCACCCTGCACTCAGCTTCACGTGGGTGCTTGGGAAGACTGAACTCAATGGGTGTGCTTTGCAAGCAGGCAGCTTTACCTGTTGGGCCATCTTCCCAGCCATACCCTCTTCTCTTTCAAGTCTTCTCAGTTATTTTTAAAAAAAAAAAAAAAAGGGTAGAAGAAATCCGCAAGTCTATGAACTAAAGAATACAGGAACAAAAAAAGGGTACATCCAAACAACAGACTATTCTTTAGCCATAAAAAGGAATGATTTAGAGCTGGGGAGATGGCTCCCAGTGAAAAGGGCTTGTTTGCAGAGCCTGTCTTTACAGGTTCAATATCCCAGTACCCATGTAAAGCCAGATGCACAAGCTGGACATGCATCTGGAGCTTGTTGTGGCAGGAGGCTGTAAGGGGCTCATTCCCATTTTCTCTGCTCTCACAAATAAATTTTTAAAATATTTTAAAAAAAGAAATGATTGTGGGGAGGTAATATGATGGAAAATGGAATTTCAAAGGAGAAAGTATGGAAGGAAGGGATTAACATGGGATTTCTTTTATAATCATAGAAAATACTAATAAAAATTAAAATAAAAAAATGATTGCATAAGCCTTGGAATAATATGCTAAATAAAAAGGCCAAAGCCGGGAGTGATGGCACACGCCTTTAATCCCAGCACTCGGGAGGCAGAGGTAAGAGGACCACCATGAGTTCGAGGCCACTCTGAGGTTACAGTGAATTCCAGGTCAGCCTTGGCTAGAGTGAGACTGTACCTCAAAACAAACAAACAAAATGGCCAAGACTACAGAGATGATTCAGCAGTTAAGGGGCTTGCCTACAAAGCCAAAGGGCCCAGGTTTGATTCCCCAGGACCCACATAAGTCAGATGCACATGGTGGCACATGCGTGTGGAATTCATTTGCAGTGGCTAAAGGCCCTGGCATGTCCCTTCTCTCTATGTGCCTCTTTTCCCCACCATAAAAAAATAAAGTAAATTAATTTAAAAAAAATTAAATAAAAGAGCCAAACATAAAGACTATATGGGACTTCCGGTGGCGTAGGTATCACGCCAAAGCAGCCTGGGGGGAAATAATACCAAAAAAAAACTCAGCAAAAAAACATAAAGACTATATGGTACATTTCCATAAATATGAAAAGTTTAGAATACACAAATCCAGAGACAGAAAAATATTAGTAGCTGTCAGAAGCTGGGGGCATAGGGTTAGAGAGTGGCTGCTAATGATCCAGCCTGGCTAAACTATGTGCTTGAAAGAAGAAAAATCTCTCAAGCCATTTCTTTCTTTTTTATTTTTATTTATTTGACAGAGAAAGAGGGGGAGAGAGAGAATGAGCACACCAGGGCCTCCAGCCACTGCACACGAACTTCAGACCCATGTTCCCCCTTGTGCATCTGGCTAACGTGGGTCCTTTGGCTTTGCAGGTAAATGCCTTAGCCACTAAACAATCCCTCTAGCCCCCAAGCTATTTCTTAAGAAGTAATAGATGAGCTGGAAAAGTGGCTTAGTGGTAAAAGACATGTGCTTGCCAAGCCTGGCATCCCAGGTTTACTTCTGCAGCCACATATACAAAGTGGCACATACATCTAGAATGTGTGTGCAGCAGCAAGAGGCCCTGGAGCACCCATGCACTCTTTCGCTCATACACACATTCCCACATCCCCCCCAAATAAAGAAAGAAAAATATTTGAAAAATAAAAAAGAAGAAGAGTAACAGGCCTGGAGAGATGGTTTAGCGGCTAAGGCACTTGCCTATCAAGCCTAAGGACCCAGGTTTGATACTCTAGTACCTATATAAGCCAGAAGCACATGGTAGCACATACATATGGAGATCGTTTGCACTGGTTGGAGGCCCTGCCATGCCCATATTATCTCCCTCTCTAATAAATAAATTAAAATAAAATATTTATAAAAAAACAAGTAACAAGCTGGGCGTGGTGGCTCACGCCTATAATCCCAGCACTCGGGAGGCAGAGGTAGGAGGATCACCGTGAGTTCGAGGCCATCCTGAGACTCCACAGCCTGGGATATAGTGAGACCCTACCTTAAAAAAACCAAAAAAAAAAAAACAAGTAACAAGCCAGGTATGGCAGTGCATGCCTTTAATCCCAGCACTCAGAGGCAAAGGTAGGAGGACTGCTGTGAGTTTGAGGCCACCCTGAGACTACATAGTGAATTCCAGGTCAGCCTGGACTAGAACAAAAAACATAGTAACAGCCAGATGTGGTGGTACATGCCTTTAATCCCAGCACTCGGGACCCTACCTCAAAAAAACTGAAAGAAGTAGTAGTAACAAATGAACTCTGGCATTTAAAGTCACTCCACTCAGCTCACAGACAGGACAGTCCATAAAGACAGGTCTCATACCTTGAGCATTCATAAGCAGCATTCTTCCCAGATCCACAACAACTAACACAGGATTCTTGAACTTAAAGTCATCGGGAAATATCACCTGAGGGGCAGAAATATCCAGTCGCACAGTCCACCGCTTACTTTCCTCCTGCAAAAATAAAATGAAACTTGGTTCTAAGTTCACCCGAGTGGCACATGCCTGTAATCCTACAACCTGGGAGGCTCAGGCAGGAGGGTCACCTGTCCCAGGCCAGCCTAGAACACAACTCAGTGACATCAGCGGGGACCGCTACACTCAACAGCTTTATGGTGCTCATGGGCACGTCCAGCACTGTGGTGGGGTGCCACGGTAGCCTGTGGCATTAAAGCACAGGTGCTAAGGCTTGAGGACTGGAGGCGCTGTCACAGGCCAATATCTGAAGTAGAGAACAAGTTAACAAACCACTGGTTAGAGAGGGTGCGTGCACTGGAATGAGCCATGGTTCAAGAAAGCTCATGTTTCTGCTTGGCCTGCAAGGTCACTCGGAAATCAGGCTGGAGCTGAACTGGAAACCTCCTCCCTGTTAACCAGCTGACAGAAAGCTGAAAAGAGTTATGCTGCAGGCAGCCCTTTGGGAAACAGAAGGTGTCAATGGTGTTAAAGAGCAGTGGACCCTGCAAACCTTAAGACTGGCCAGCCAAGCCAAAGGTGCCAACTAGTGGCATGTCTGTTGTGGGAGAAGCCAACTGCTCTCTAATTGAACTGGAGGGCCGCTCCACGGGACAGAATACATGCCTGATACTTAAAAACCTAGTCAAAAGCCTATGGCGGAGGAAGTCATGAGCCCTAGGGGAGTAAAGCCTGCTGTTGTCTAGCTAAATATATATATTGTGCCCACCAAACTGCCCTATAAGCACTTTTTTAATGTCTATGTTACTCTCACTTTTGTTTAGAAAAACTTTTTTTTTTTTTGGTTTTTCTAGGTAGGGTCTCACTCTGGCCCAGGCTGACCTGGGATTCACCATGCAGTCTCAGGGTGGCCTCGAACTCAAGGCAATCCTCCTACTTCTGCCTCCCGAGTGCTGGGATTAAAGGCATGCACCAGCATGCCTGGCTTAGAAAAACCTTTTAAAATGGCAGTGACCTCTGGGATAACTCAAAAGTCACCAGAGTGCTGAGAAGAAGTGACAGTGGAGTGCTCAGCACTGAGACATCTCTATCATACCTTCAGGATCCATTGTAGAAGAAAGAGGTGGTGGAAAGAATGTAAGAGCCTTAGCTGGGCGTGGTGGCGCACGCCTTTAATCCCAGCCCTCAGGAGGCAGAGGTAGGAGGATCGCCGTGAGTTCGAGGCCACCCTGAGACTCCATAGTGAATTCCAGGTCAGCCTGGGCCAGAGTGAGACCCTACCTTGAAAAACCAAATAAAATAAACAAGATAAAGATAAAAATAAACAAAAGAATTTAAGAGCCAAAGGAGGGGTAGGACTGTTTGCAATGCAATCTTTCAGATACAAAATGGCCTAGATATCCATGACCTCTCATTACCTGAGACTACCTACACAAGACCTTCATAATAGGGAAAAAAGATGATGATATCAAAATAAAAGAGAGTAATTGGAAGGGGGAGGACATTCAGTGGAGGGTAGATTTGAGAGGGGGAGAGTAAGAGTGAAGGGGAGAAATTTTCATGGTTTATTGTTTATACTTATGGCAGCTATCAATAAAAAGGTTTTTAAAAAATAAAAATGAAAGAATGTAAGAGCCAAAGGAAGGGTAGAACTGCTTATAATACAATATTCCAGACAAAAAATGGCTTTCATATCCATGACCTTGCTGTGCCTGACACTATCTACATAAGACCTTCATAAAAAAAGGAAAAGATGATGACATCAAAATAGAAGAGAGACTAACTAGAAGGAAGAGGGAATTTAATGGAGAGTGAATTTGAGAAGGGCAGGACGGGGGTGGGAATTATCAAGGTTTATTGTTTGTGCTTATGGAAGCTGTCAATAGTTTCTTCTAAATATTTTATTTTTATTTATTTAATTGACAGAGAAAGAAGGAGGGACAAAGGCAGAGAAAGAATAGGCACAGCAAGGCCTCAAGCCACTGGAAACGAACTCCAGATGTGTGCGCCCCCTTGTGCATCTGGTTAACATGGATCCTATGGAATCAAACCTAGGTCCCTCGGCTTTGCAGGCAAACACCTTAACCTCTAAGACATCTTTCCAGCCCTAGCAATAGTTTTTTAAAAAAAGAAAGCTCATGTTTCTAATATGAATTGTGTGTGTGTGTGTGTGTGTGTGTGTGTGTGTGTGTGTGTGTGTGTGTGTGTCATTATAGAAACTATGAGACTCAAATGGATGTCAAAATCCGAATATATTTACCTACACCAAGACACAGGCAACCCATAAACTTTGTTTTTTGTTTCATAGTTTTGTTTTTTGGAAGTAGGGTCTTACTCTAGCAAGGCTGGCCTCTTAACTCACTGATCTTTCTACCTCAGCCTCCCCAGTGCTGGGACTAAAGGTGTGCGCCATCACCATGAACTTTGATACCAAAATATGTAAAGGTTGAAATGTAAACTTTAATGTTCAAAATATAAATAACACCCCAAGTCTTAAACTTATAAATTGTTCTTCCTTGAAACTAAAATTAGCCTCAATTATACATATGTGGTAAAGGCAAATTTATACAAATGCTATCAAAAGGTTCTTTCTTGCCAGATGTGATGGCACATGGCTTTAATCCCAGCACACAGGAGGCAGAGGTAGGAGGATGGTCGTGAGTTCGAGGCCACCCTGAGACTACATAGTGAATTCCCAGTCAGCCTGGGCTAGAGTGAGACCCTACCTCCAAAAACCAAAAGGAATCTTTCTTATTCCCAAAGTAACAAGAAATTGTTATAATTTGTATTGAAACACACACACACATACAGGACACAGCCTGATTTTCATTCCTGTACCACAAACACCGAGGCATTTTTTTACTCTGAACCCTCCTGCCCCCCCCCCCCAATCATCTACAGCCTATCTGCACTTCAAACAGCCACTCTAACAGCTCCATCTACTGCTGGATCTCCGCAGTGCTCCATCACACCCACTGCCAACGATGATTAAGCTGTTTCTTGCTTTGCCCTGTCACAAAGTAACCTCAGTACTGTGGGAGAAAAGTTGGCATTCGAGTTATGTGGCTTTTGACAACAGTAAGTATGAAGAGAAGTTCTTGTGTGAAATGTATACAAAATATCAGGTTTGAAAATGGCATAAAGCAAGCTTTAAATGTGTTTAGCATAAGGAAAAATGCGATCTTGTTAGCATCAATCATATTTGATGTTAAAACTTGCCTGGAAAAGACATGAGGTTTTGAAGATTGTTATTATATGGGAGCTAAAGAGATGGCTTAGAGGTTGAGACCTTTGCCTACAAAGCCAAAGGACCCTGGTTCAATACCCCATGACCCACATAAGCCAGATGCACAAGGTGGCACATGTGTGTAGAGCTTCTTTGCAGTAGCTGAAGACCCTAGCATATACAATTTGGGGGAAAAAAAAAGATCTTGGGCTGGAGAGATAACTTAACAGTTAAGGCATTTGCCTGCAAAGCCCAAAAGACCTCAGTTCAATTCTCCAGGACCCATATAAGCCAGATGCACAAGGAGGTGCATGCGTCTGGAGTTCATTTGCAGTGTCTGGAGGCCGTAGTGCACCCATTCCCTCCCTCCCTCTCCTTCTTTCTCTCTCTTTCTCTGCCTGCCTCTTTCCCTCTTGATCTCTCAAATAAATAAATAAATAATTTTTAAAAAACCTTTAAAAAATAGATCTTGCTGGGCATGGTGGCACACGCCTTTAATCCCAGCACTCGGGAGGCAGATGTAGGAGTCAAGGAGAGTTCGAGGCCACCTGAAACTACATAGAGAATTCCAGGTCAGCCTGGACCAAAGGGAGACCCTACCTTGAAAAAATAAAAAAACCTTTACTTGATGCTAGCTGATAAAGTTTCCATCTTTTCAGTTCACTTCAATCAGCATAGCTGACATAAGCCTTTCGACTACAGGTGATGAAACGATCACGACAAATGCTTGCCCAGCCCCATCCGCAAACAGGATTCCATGAGGCCACTTACAATGAAGCCCCCCACTAACAAACGGTCTAGAGTCTGTCGGATTTCCGCCTTGGTCTGCATCTTCAGCTTGTTATACTGTCTTCGGGCTGCTTCAGCTACTCTCAGCTCGAGCTCAGACTGATAACCAAAACCTGCAACACGGAAAAAGCATAAGGGCAATCAGGATTTCCAAGTGGCCACGTACTGTGATGTCTGCTCTCATTCACAACGTCCACCACAGGTAAGTAAGACATTCAGTAACAAAAACAACTTCTGACCCTGAGCTGACGAGTACAACCCAGGGGTACAGGGATGAGGGTAAAGATGGGTGGTAGACACCACAAAGGCAAAAGAGGTATGTGAGGAAACAACACTTAAGAGACTAGCTGGCCTGGAATTCACTATGTAGACTCAGGGTGGCCTTGAACTCATGGTGATCCTCCTACCTCTGCCTCCCCAGTGCTAGGATTAAAGACATGCACCACCACGCCCAGCCTAGAATCAGTTTTGAAAGATTTCAAAGTGCTATATTTGAAAATCTTTACAAAGAAGGACATTACACTGGAAGAAAAAATGAAATCCTGAAGGAAATGCCTTCTTTTATCAGTGACAGAGCAAAACAGCTCCAACACTTCCAGCTACTATTTGCATGAAAGTCTCAAAAACTGGGCCAAAAACCTAAAGAGCTTCATTGCTCAAAAGGAAGGAGGGAGCTGGAGAAATGACTCAGTGTTTAAGGAACTTGCCCATAAAACCTAACAACCTGAGTTGGATTACCCAGTACCCACATAAAACCAGATGTACAAAGTGGCACATGTGTCTGGCACTGGCAGTGGCTAAAAGCCCTGGTGTGCCCATTCTCTCTCCTTCTCTCTCCCTCTCTCTTCCTTTCCCTCCCTCTGTGCCTGGCATGGTGGTGTACACCTTTAATCCTAGCACTGGGAAAGCTGAGGTAGGAGAATCACTGTGAGTTTAAGGCCAGCCTGAGACTACATAGTGAATTCCAGGTCAGGCTGGTCTAGAGTGAGCTCATACTTTGAAAAAAAGAAGGGAGGAAAGGAGAAAAAACATTATTATATATAATGTTATTATTTCATCAATCTCCTGGTCAATAGAAGTGCTTTTTCCTTACTTGGCTCAAATTTTTTTTGGGAATAAAAGGAGATATAAGTACATCAATGATGGTATTTAAAACTGTAGTATCAAATGCTGCACCATGCAATAAACCATTGATCCTGTACCTAGATGGAAATTCTTCAACATTCTTCCTCAGTGCACCAATCTGAAATATCCTAGACAACCAAAGAAAATGCCATCCTAAGTATTAAAAAAAAAAAAAAAAAAAAAGCTGGACGTGGTGGTGCATGCCTTTAATCCCAGCACGTGGGAGGCTGAGATAGGAGGATCGTTGTGAATTCAGGGCCACCCTGAGACTACATAGTGAATTCTAGGTCAGCCTGGGCTAGAGTGAGACCCTACCTTGAAAAATCAAAAGAAAAAAAAGACCAAAAAAAAAAAAAAAAACAAAACAACTGCATCCTAAAGGGATGTCAGCACAAAGAAAATACCAACGGACATTGATGTCTCTGGAAAAAAAGACACTATTCAAGGATGATGAGTCCATATCCAAGAGCAGTCCTGTCCACTTATGCTGCAGGCCTCTTTCACCACTGCCAGCTCACTTGTCCAGGGTACCAGAACTGATCAAAGAAGAAAAAAAAAAGGAAAAAAGCTGGGCGTGGTGGCACACGTCTTTAATCCCAGCACTCAGGAGTTAGAGGTAGGAGGATCGTTGTGAGCTAGAGGCCACCTTGAGACTCCATAGTGAATTTTAGGTCAGCCTGGGCTAGAACAAGACAATACCTTGAAACACCCCCCCAAAAAAAGGAAAAGCTTTCTTTTTTATTTTTATTTGCATACATGTGTATGGGGCGGCGGGGGGGGGGGGAGGGTGCCAGGACCTCTTATCACTTCAAACAAATGCCAGACACTTGTGCCACTTTTTGCTTACATGGATGGCTTGAAAATTAAACCTGGGCCAATAGGCTCTAAAAGCAAACACCTTTAACCACTGATCCATCTTTCTAGTACCACAAAGATGTTTTTCAAAAGTAACATAAGATCAAACAAAAAAGTTAACCTGAGGTATGAACCTTTCCCTTGTAGAAAAAGTCTGCTACTTTTTTAATAGCCTGGGGATTATAGATGATGTTCAGGGGCCTTGTGCTGACATTTAGCCGCCGCTCAAAATGGCTGTGCGCTGGATTTCTCTCATACAGCATCTCAAAAACTGGGTCATCTGGGTCTGCAGCTGAAAGAAAAAGAAGAAATAAAATAGAACACAGACAAAAAAAAATCAGTGACCTTACTCTTCACAGGTCTGTGAGGAGTTCTGGGAAAGACATTTTCTAAATCATTTTCCAATCAGTCTGCAATTATGCAAATCTTAAAAATAATGCCCAGTGAGGTCTGAGTCTCTAATTTTCAATACAAGAGTCGCAAAGGCTGGTTGTCATATTTGTTCACATTATGCAAAAGAGTCCCACTGAACGAGCTCTAGGCTACCTCCTGGCCAAACAGACCAACAGTACAAAAGAGAGAAATCACTCTGTCCTTTCCTGAACAAAGATAGTGGGGTCATGATAAAGGTATTTTTAAGGATTAGTTTAAGAATGTAAGACCAAGCCGGGCGTGGTGGTACACGCCTTTAATCCCAGCACTGGGG
Organism: Jaculus jaculus; assembly: GCF_020740685.1. Classification (NCBI taxonomy): domain Eukaryota; kingdom Metazoa; phylum Chordata; class Mammalia; order Rodentia; family Dipodidae; genus Jaculus; species Jaculus jaculus. The sequence continues at coordinate 46,803,756 of NC_059106.1, read as the reverse complement.
AGGCAGAGGTAGGAGGACTGCCATGAGTTCAAGGCCACCCTGAGATGACAGTTAATTCCAGGTCAGCCTGGACCAGAGTAGTGAGACTCTACCTCAAAAAAACAAAACAAAAAAAAATACTGTAAGACAAGTTTACCAGGGTATTGATCGCTTCTGTCTGCAGATGTGGTTTGGAGACCAAAAGACTGGGAGACTCTGCCAACTTCTTTTTGCTATTATTAAACACATACACACCAAAAAAAAAAAAAAAAAAAAAAAAAAATTGCATCAGTGGGAGGAACAGAGAGGACAATAAACTGTACAGACACACCCATTTTACCCTTCCCCCTCACTCCATCCTAGCACAAACAAACCCACATGCACTTCACACGGGGTGCTGAGCACTTAGAGCACTTGGGTCTTTGTCAAACCCCAGCTAAGACCCAGTATCCCCCCTGCATGTTAGCATGCTGCCGGGAACTCACACATCGAAGGAATTGCTGAATAGACACTAAACATCATTTTTCAAACTTAATGTCTAACGTCATGCCCTCTCCAAAACCAATCAAAAAAATTATGGACAGGGTAAGAAACAGACCCAGACCCAGTTTGTCTTAAGATGATCAGAGAGCAGAATCATCAGGTTAATATGACTTCTCATTTTCCCAAAACAGACACAATTCACTAACACCCACGTGTTGGCCATGCCACTGCAGTACATACTGGATTAGGGAAGACCAGGAGAGGAAACATGGTTCCTTCCGTAGCCAGGTCTCGGAGAAACAGTCCACCCAACCGGACTAAAAGCAATGAGGAATTCCTTCGAGGAAGAGATTCTGCTAGAAGTTTCACATCTACGAAAGATAAATGTAAGAAATGGTATTATGTAACAACAGCCTAGTATGTTTCTAAATGTGTTAGCTATAATATTTCATAGAGCACTATTAAGATACCATGAGCTGGGTGCGGTGGCACAGACCTTTAATCCCAGCACTCGGGAGGCAGAGGGAGAAGGATCATTGTGAGTTCAAGACCACCCTGAGACTACATAGTGAGCACCAGGTCAGCCTGGGCTAGAGCAAGACCCTACCTCAGCAAAAAGAACACACACACACACACACACACACACAAACTGCTGGGCATGGTAGAAAGCACATGAGCACACGCCTTTAATCTCAGCACTTGGGAAGCCCAAGTAGGAAGATCACTGTGAGTTCAAGGCAAGCCTAGAACTATAGAATGTGGGCTGAAGAGATGGCTTAGTATTTAAGGCACTAGCCTAAAAAGCTAAAGGACCAAGGTTTGATTCCCCAGGACCCACATAAGCCAGATATACTAGGCAGTACATGCTTCTGGAGTTCGTTGGCATTAGCCAAAGGCCCTGGCACACCCATTCTCTCCCTCCCTCTTTCTTTCTCTCTCAAATAAATAAATAAAAATAAAGTTTAAAAAAACTGAGCTGGGCATGGTGGCGCATGCCTTTAATCCCAGCACTCGGGAGGCAGAGGTAGGAGGATTGCTGTGAGTTCACGGCCCCCCTGAGACTACATAGTGAATTCCAGGTCAGCCTGGGCCAGAGTGAGACCCTACCTCGAAAAATAAAAAAAATAAAAAATAAAAAAAAAAAAACCACGAAGTTACCAATCAGCTGACTAATTTTGGCAGGGGATCACAGGACTTAGCCCCATGTTTCCCTATGAGTAAAGGAGCAGTCACAGTTTGGGTGACATTTCACTATAGCTACCACAAACAACGAAAGTAAAGTCAATGGAACATTGGCACCTACAGAGACAAAGAAGAACCGACGGCCCTACGGGGCTGTACCTGAGAACTCCAGCTGCATGAACGCACTCTCGTCTGCCTGAGGAGACCCCTGCTCCTTGTGTGACAGAGTCACTATGCCCCGCTGCAGCTGCACATTCAGCTTGGCAAAGACGTGGTCTCGCTTGGTGTAGGTGTTCATGCATGAGGCATCTGCAGTGGGATCAAAAAACTCCTCGGTGCCTACAAAGCAAGGAGAGCCAGCTTAAGAGAACACATGGGAAAGAGAATATTGCCAGCATCCCGATATCCATTTTCCAAAGTAGTGGGTGACTTTTACTTGCTAAATAGCAGTGGTTTCATGTAGCAAGACACATGTGGCTAATGCAATTAAAAAAACAGATTTCAGGGCTGGAGAGATGGCTTAGTGGTTAAGCGCTTGCCTGTGAAGCCTAAGGACCCCGGTTCGAGGCTCGGTTCCCCAGATCCCACGTTAGCCAGATGCACAAGGGGGCGCACGCGTCTGGAGTTCGTTTGCAGTGGCTGGAAGCCCTGGCTCGCCCATTCTCTCTCTCCCTCTATCTGTCTTTCTCTCTGTCTGTCACTCTCAAATAAATAAATAAAAAATGAACAAAAAATTAAAAAAAAAAAAAAAACAGATTTCAGCTGGGCGTGTTGGCGCACGACTTTAATCCCAGCACTTGGGAGGCAGAAATAGGAGGATCACTGTGAGTTCAAGGCCACCCTGAGACTACATAGTGAATTCCAGGTCAGCCTAGGCTAGAGGGAGACCCTACCTTGAAAAACCAAAAAAGGGGCTGGAGGGATGTCTTAGCAGTTAAGGCATTTGCCTGCAAAGACAAAGGACCCAGGTTCAATTCCCCAGGACCCACATTAGCCAGATGCACGAGGGGGCACACACATCTGGAGTTCGTCTGCAATGGCTGGAGGCCCTGGCATGCCCATCTTTCTCTCTCTCTCTTTCTCTCCTTCCTTCCCTCCCTTCTTTCCTCTTTCTCTGTCAAATAAATAAATAAAAATAAATTTAAAAAAAAGACACTTGGGAGGCAGAGGTAGGAGGATCGCTGTGAGTTCAAGGCCACCCTGAGACTACATAGTGAATTCCAGGTCAGCCTGGGCTAGAGTGAGACCCTACCTCAAAAAACCAAAACCAAAAACAAACAAAAAAAAAAAAAAAGCAAGAAAGAAACGAGATTTCTGTTATTTAATTTGCATTAGTTTGAACAGTCATTTGTTTTATGGACTCATACTGGACAGCATAGGTCCAAAGAGTACTAGGGGACTGGCATTCAAGCTTGGGAGTATAAAGTCTGTGGACATGTTCAATTTATTTTCCTGACCAATAGCTACCACTCAGATCTGTTCAAAAGCATACCAGTGATCAAAGTCATGGAGCAGCCAACAGTCTGTCCCAAAACTTTTCTTCTCTCAATCGCTAGAAACAAACTATTTTCTAAATGTTTAATTTGGTTATACCTGAAAACACCCAAGACTGTTGCATTAATAACAGACCAATTTTTAAGAACTAAAGGAAAAAGGTGGGGGAGAAACTAAGGGTAGCTGAAGGGGTGGGCTCAGGGCGGGTTCCGGCATACCCAGGATCTCTTCGGGGATCCACTGCTCATGCGGTTCAGCAGACAGTCCTTCGGCCACTTTCCCCTCAGGGCTTTGCTGCCCGTACCAGCCGCCCCACCCCGGAAACCAGGACTGCAGGTACCGCAGGACCCCGCTGCCTCCACCAGCCTCTGCATCTCCAGGTGAGGCTGCAGGAGAATCAAACTGAGGTTCTCGTAGACTCTGCAATCACAAAGAAGTGGGTTTGAGCACCTACGGAAGAAAGCAAGCTGTGACGTGCCACTGGATGTCATTTGTCCCAGACAGAAGCAAAGGCCTCCCAGAACCAAAGAGCTCAGTGTGTACCAGGACCGAACACATCACCTCACTCAGGGCGTCTTACCTCTGCCAGTTCTTCTTGCTTGTAAAATCGATCATAAACCAGTTCACGCAGAATCTTCAATTCCTCAAAGCTCTGTTCCTCCTCAATCCGACACATCTCCTCCTGTTTAGGGGGAATGTAACCCAGATGCTGCAGTTCTTGAGAAACAGGGCACCCTCAGCAAGGAAGCAACTGCCCAACACTTCCCAGCAGGCCAAGAAACAAGACAAATAAATACCTAACTCCAAGAGTGCTGTTTCTGCCTTAAGCAGGATTTCCCTACAACCCAACAGATTTCCCTTGGTTTCCAACAAGCCACTAGTAGGTTCACAGTTCACAATTCCTAGAACTAGTAGCATGTAGGGACTATGGTCACTGCAGTGACATGCCACCCTGTGCACTGATGCCCGTCCCAAAGTGCTTCACATGCAGTAACTCAAAACCACCAAAGCAGCCCAGGATTATCATTCTTCTCAGTTTCACAAGGGAAACAGAGGGCCAAGCTCACATAGGTGTGTACAGGCCCTGCCTCCTTCCAGTTTCTCATGGATATTAGCAACAATGTGCTCATTTTTAACTTGTTTCATACTAGTTACAAAAGAGCAACAGCTGGGCTGAAGAGATGGCTTAGTGGTTATGGCACTCGCCTGTGAAGCCTAAGAACCAGATTCAATTCCACAGGACCCACATAAGCCAGATGCACATGGTGACGCATGAGCCTGGAGGCCCTGGTCTGTCCATATTCTCATTCTCTCTCTCTCTAAGTAAAAATAAAAAGAGCAGCTATATCCCAATTTTACTTTATTTTTTGAGGCAAACCCAACAGACTGGTCTTATTATTATTTTGTGTTTAATGAGAGAGAGAACTGGCGCACCAAGGCCTCTAGGATGTGCGCCCTTGGGTACATGTGAGACATTGTATGCTTGTGTCACTGTGCATCCGGCTTACATGGGACCTGGAGAGCCAAACATGAATCCTTAGGCTTTGCAGGCAAGCACTTTAACTGCTAAACCATCTCTCCAGCCCTTTCTCTTATTATGCGGGGGTGGGGGGGATTGGCGCCCAGGGCCTCCAGCCACCATAATCAAACTCCAGATGCTGAAGCCACCTTGTGCTCATGTACAACCTACATGCTTGCATTCCCTTGTGCATCTGGCTTATGTGGGACCTGGAAAGTCAAACATGGGTCCTTAGGCTTTGCAGGCAAGCGCCTTAACGGCTAAGCCATCTCTCTAGCTCTATGTCCCATTTTTAACAAGAACCTGGGCGTGGTGGCGCATGCCTTTAATCCCAGCACTTAGGAGGCAGAGGTAGGAGGATAGCTATGAGCTCAAGGCCACCCCAAGACTACATAGTGAATTCCAGGTCAGCCTGGGCTAGAGGAAGACCCTACCTCTCAAAAAAAAAAAAAAAAAAAAAAAAAAAAAAGTAGGGTTAGGGAGATGGGTCAGTGGTTAAAGGTGTAATAAAGTGCTTGCTGGTAAAGCCTACTGGACCAGTTCCATTCCCCAGCACCCATATAGAGCCAGGTGCAAGAAATGGTGAATGCATCTGGCATCTGATCTTAGCAGCAAGAAACCCTGACATGAGCACATGCATATACACAACACACATACCCAGGGCAGGCAGCCTGGCTGGTGGTGGCCACCCACCCAGGGAAAGTGCTAATCCTCTCACTTGAAAGAGTCAGCTTAAGAGCTGCACTCATGTACCACCTTGGGCTTATGTGGGTACTGAGGAATCGGACCCAGGTCCTTAAGGCTTTGCAGGCAAGCATCTTCACTGTTAAGCCATCTCTCTAGCCCATCACCCCTTTCCTTAATGTTAGAGAATAAAACATTATATAGGATAGATAATTATACATTATTTTATTTTATTTATTGGTTTTCCAAGGTAGGGTCTCACTGTAGCCCACGCTGACCTAGATTTCACTATGTAGTCTCAGGGTGGCCTTGAACTCACAGCAAGCCCCTTACTTCTGCCTCCCTAGTGCTGGGATTAAAGGTATGTACAGGCTGGGGAGAAGGCGCAGTGGTTAAAGGCACTTGCGTGCAAAGCCCATTGCCCAAAGTTCACTTCTCCCCAGCATCTACAGAAAGCCAGACACAAAGTGGCGCAAGCATCTGTGATCCCAATGTGCCTACGACAACGGGAGGAAAAGCCCAGAGAATCCGAAGCCTGCAGGCCAGCCAGACCAGCATTCATTTACTACAGCAAGAAACCCTGTCTCAAAGAAGGTAGAAAAAGAACACAGAGGCCTCAAAGTTGTCCTGTGACCTCCACACATGCTGTGGCCCACACATAGACACAAATGAAATGGTCGGGTATGGCAGCATGTATCTTTAATCCCAGCACTTGGGAGGTGAGTTAGGAGAGCTGCGGTGAGTTTGAGGCCAGCCTGGGACTACAGAGTGAGTTCCAGGTCAGCCTGTATTACACTGAGACCCTACCTTCCAAAAAGCCAAAATAAAATAAAATAAAATAAAATAAAAAGTAAAAGGGTAGTGAAGAGAAATAACCTGAGCCAAAATATTGAGAACGGTCTAAAGTGCTACTGAGAAACCTGATGTTCATAAACAAATCAAGCAATAAAGCAATCCCATTCCTCTACAAGAAAACGGCAGACAGACCCAAGGCGGGTCAGCGTCAGCAGCAGCAGTTGCCTGCAGCCCAGTCCCAGTCTGCCAGCCAACAAGAAGCTGCCCAGCCTTCCCCTCAGCAAGATGGGCACAACCAGTATGGGAACTGCCCCTGCCACCGCTGCTACTGAGCGCCGACCAGCAGGCAGCCCAACACTCCTGGCAGGGCGGCTCTGGCGTCTTCAGCCAGCTAATTCAAGTGTGGACTTGCCTTCATCACCCATGGCACCTACTTCTGCTTCACCACCAAAAGATGGCAAGGCCAATCAAGTCCACTAAGACTACAGAAAATGGAGCCAGAGTCCGTTGGGATTAGTCACAGACGAACTGTACAAAGCAAGCATTAGGCTGACAGCAGGATTCAAAGAGACACTACATCCAAGTTATCCAAGTCTGTGGAGCCTCGCACAGAGGGCTGCAGGAGACAGGATTGGCACCGAGGCCCAGCAAGACCATGCCATGTCTGCTTCCTCCTACATAATGGCTGGGCAACAGCAGACAGAAGACGCTTCTTGCCAAAGCAAAGCAAATGGCCTTCCAAGAACTTCCCACTTACAGGATAAGAGGGCCAGCTCTATATCCTATAAAATGGTTCCACATGGCAGAACTTCTTCACAGATCCAGTGATTTCTCAGCTTCTGAATGAAAACCAGGTACACGGCAGTCCACTCACCTTGTCATCTGCAGACAGTAATCCTCCTTTTAATTTGTGGAAATACTTGTCAGTGTAGAATACAGCATCACGGGCACGGTGCAACAGGAAATCCCAGGTGCAACACTTCCTTTGCTCTCTGATCTCGTACAAGTTGGCATTCAAGGCAAAATACCACCACTCGCGGCAACTGCAACAGCCCACACAGCACAGCCCGTTATGCTCCCAGTAGAGGGCACCACAGTGCTGGTGGTCCAGCACAGCCCGTATCGCCGCTCCTGAGACAGTCTTGCCTTCTCAGTCATTAGTGTGTGTCTTAGACTGAGTTTAATCTAAACCCAACACGTGCAAAGATCAATTTGCTACAAAGAATACCAAATCATAGCTCCCTAACTTGCGTATCAGTAACAATACAGACTAGGATTAGCTTACACCACCCACATAGTCCCCTCTACCAGGGGAAGATCAGTGCTGACTAGAAGACAAGTCCACTTTAAGATAGTTACCAAGGACTTGACTACTGCAGAGTTTCAAGTGAACTTCTAAGAAAACACATGGAAACGCACAGGATCTTCAAGAAGCGTTACTACAGACTGGTCAAGTCTATCACTGTAACATGGAAAGAGGGTTTTATTTTTCTTCTTGAAGTTACACATGAATACTATGCAAAAAAAGTTGTACATAACTGCTGACCAAACAGCCTAGGAGGAGACAGAGAAAAGGAGGTTCAACAGGGTGCGGTGACGCCCACCTTTAATCCCAGCACTCGGGAGGCGAGGTAGGAGGACTGCCATGAGTTCAAGGACACCCTGAGATGACCAAGTGAATTTCAGGTCAGCCTGGTCTATTGTGAGATTCTACCTCAAAAAAGTAATAATAATAACCTCAAATAAAATGACAATAATATGAATAGTAGTGTTTCACGCAGAATATGCCCTTACTTCTTGGATACAGCCACTCTTGGCTTCCACTTCCGGAACTTCGCCTGCCTCTCCTTTCGTTCCAGCTCCTTGAGGAATCCCATGATCTGCCGGTACTGCAGCTGTGTTAGAGATGAGGCGACACCTGGTTAGAACGCACTGGTTCTTTGACGCAATGAAGCAATGCCTATTCATCTGCTGAAGCTGAATTCCAGCAACCCTGGTACCAGCATCAGGCATGGCTCTCTGAATACTGGCAGATGCTTATTCACATACTAGACCTCTTCTGTGCTTTGCTCAGCCTTTAAACATTCTGAATCAGGCCCAGGAGATGGCTCAGCAGGTAAGAGCACCTGCCATGAAAGAAGGAGGGCCTGAGAGGGGCTGATCTGCCCTGAGTTTGATTCCCCACCACACACATAAATAGCTGAGTGTGACAACATATCCAGACAATTACTAGGGCTCCCAAAAAAATGGCAGCTTGGTGCTGGGCACATGGTCAGCAGTTAATTAAAAGGGCTTGGCTTGCAAAGTCTGCCAGCCTGGGTCCGATTGTCCAGTACCCATGGAAAACCAGATGTACAAAGTGGCACGCAGTTCATTTACAATGGTAAGAGACCCTGGAACATCCATTCTCTTTCTCCTCCCACCCCATCTCTCTGCTTGCAAATTATTAAAAAAAAAAAAAAAAAAAAAAAAAGACATCTCTGGCCTGGAGTGATGGCTCACGCATTTAATCTCAGCACTCAGGTGGCAGAAGTAGGAAGATTGCCACAAGTTCAAGGTCAACCTAAAACTATAGAGTGAGTTCCAGGTCAGCCTGGGCAACAGTAAGATCTTACCTCAAAATAAATAAAAAATAAAGACAGACACCTCTGGAGTCAGGGACTCACTCTATCTCAAGGAAACACACACAAGCAATGGAGAACATTTGATATTCTCTGGCCTCCACATGCATGCAAGTGCACAGACGCACAGGCACACAATTCATGGACATGCAACCAGAAAACCCCACTGAATCAAAACTAAGTGGAGAAAACCCAACTTAAGTACATAAGAGTGCTATCACACCACATTTTTCCCACTGGGGAACTGTTAAGTATCAAAACTGTCTGCTGGAATTTTTCTTCACCCCAATTACAGGTTAGTCTGAACCTCTGGGAAGAACTGTACCTGAGACAGCTTCAAGGGAATGGTCTCCAGTTGAATATCACATTCAATCCGGGGGCTGTGCCGGGACCTCAGAGGCTCCTTCGAGCAGTTTCTCTTCAAGAGGGCAGATGCACACACAGGTTCCAGGACATAGTGGTGACTGCGACTCTCCATACTTCTGGCCATGGCTTCCTGTGTCACAAGAACATCAGCTCTGTTAGGAGCAGCCTTGCTTCTGGCCTGGTTTTATGAAGAACAGTCAGGCCAAGCCATAGACTGTCACAGCAGCAAATGTTAAACTAATCTGCCCATGTTATGTCAAAATCCTTAAAAATGTTTGTTCTACATGTCATAAGTAAGGCATTCTCATGAATTTACAAGACAAGGAAGATCTGGGCATGGTGGCACATGCCTTTAGTCCCAGTAATTAGGAGGCAGAGGTAGGAGGATTGCTATGAGTTCAAGGCCACCCTGAGACTACATAGTGAATTCCAGGTCAGCCTGAACTAGAACAAGACACTACCTTGAAAAAAAAATAGAACAAGGAGGTGAAATGTCTCTTCTCTGGCTTCTTGCCAGCCACCCACCTCCCCCTGGAGGCATCCAAGGGTGTGAACAGCCTTCTCTATCTCAGGCCAGAGGTAGCCTGGACATATTCCAGAAAGTCTTGGTGTCTTCTTTTCTAAGTTGTAGCTTTTTTGTTTTGGTTTGGTTTGGTTTTCTTTCATTTTGAGAAAGGGTCTCACTATGTAGCCCAGCTGGCCTGGACTCACAATCCTCCTGCCCAACCTGCTGAGCCGCTGGGATTACAGACACATGCCACCACAGGTGGCTTGCCTTGGTTTCTTAAACTTCAGCAACTTTAACTTAGGAAGCATCACATGTCCATCATCAAAATCTTATCTTTGTTTTTAATAGCTACACAGTGTTCAGGTACGTATTGCGCCAGTTTTATTTAGTCAAACTAGCAAACTAGAAGCATTCAGTATGCAACCTCCAAGCCAAAGATAAGCTTGGAGGGAGGAGAAATTGAGTCACTTCTCTGTATTTCACTTAAAACACCTACAACTTCTTTAGAAAAATATTTAAGTTTAGGGCTAGAGGGATGGCAGTCAAGGCACCTGCCTACAAAACCCAAGGACCAGCTGGGCGTGGCGACACACGCCTTAAACCCAACACTCGGGAGGCAGAAGTAGGAGGATCAACATGAGTTCAAGGCCACCCTTAGACTACATAGTGAATTCCGGGTCAGCCTGGGCTATGAGACCTTACCTCAAAAAAAAAAAAAAAGACCCAGGTACAATTCTCCAGGACCCATGTAAGCCAGACGCACAAGGTGGCAACCTTCACAAACAGTAACACTCTAGATCTGTTTGTTTGTTTTTTTCCCAAGTTAGGGTCTCCTACCTCGACCTCTCAAGTGCTGGGATCAAAGGTGTGCACCACCATAGCCAGCCTACATCTGATTGATGAGTTTTAACTTGTTCAATATCTTTTAAAGGAATAGTACCAAATGTAGTGTTTCAGCAGAAAACTCAAGCCAAAGAGCTCCTCTTGAAAATCAGATCGATTGTTCTAGTCATTTAAAATCATTTAAAAACCAATGACAACTACAGTATGTTCGTAACATGTGAACAGTAGAAAGAAGCCATGAACTCACTATACAAATGAATCCTAAAACCATAACTCTGAGTGAAAAAGAAGCAAAGAAACCTAATGGAGTACTCTGATATTTAAGACGTGCACAAACCACACTGTGTCTCCTTCAGTTATAGACACCGCAAGCATCTCAGGCAAATACCCTTGGAAACCGCAAGAGTGAAGGGATGGGATGAGGAGTCACAGGAGACAAGAGCCTGCGAGGCGGAGCTCCTGCGCGGCTGGCCTGCAGTCTTGCAACCACGACCCGTGCTGCAAACATACCTGTAACTCCACCTGAGGTAAATCGCCCAACAAAGTGCAATCGACATCCCAATAGATGCTAAACTCTGCCACATCTAATTGCTTTTTCCGCATTAGCTTCTGTACCTGAGGTGATAAAGAGAAGAGAGGATGACTCTATGCATGAATATAGTCACTCAATAAACCATGGGCAAATCAAGCACTGGACCTTCACAAGGGACTGGGGATTCAAAATTGAATGAAAACATGCCCTGACATAAAAGTTTAAAATCAGAGCCAGGCGTGGTGGCGCACGCCTTTAATCCCAGCACTCGGGAGACAGAGGTAAGAGGATTGCTGTGAGTTTGAGGCCACCCTGAGACTCCATAGTGAATTCCAGGTCAGCCTCGAAAAAAAAAAAAAAAAAAAAGTTTAAAATCAAACAAAGCCAGGCATGGTCTAATCCCAGCACTCAAGAAGCAGAGGTAGGAGGACCAGCTTGGGACTACAGAGAGAGATCTAGGTCAGGCTGAGCTAGAGTGAGACTCTACCTGGTAATAGTAAAAAACACAGCCCAGCATGGCGGTATATACTTTTAATCCCAGAATTCCAGAGGCAGAGTTATGAGGATCACTGGGATTTCAAGGCCAGACTGAGACTAAATAGTGAATTCTAGTTCAAGTCTAGTTAAAGCGAGACTCTACCTCAAAAGGAAAAAAAAAAAAGGCTAGAGGGATGGTTAAGGACCCAGGTTCAATTCCTCAGGACCCACATAAGCCAGATGCACAAGGTGGTATATGCATCTGGAGTTCATTTGCAGCTGCTAGAGGCCCTGACAGGCCCTCTACCTCTTTCTGTCAAATAAATAAACACAATCCAACTAGCTGACAACACAAACATGCATAATTTAATTATACAGAAAAAATATAAGATATTA